>NC_137036.1:8742380-9307380 GCF_032717465.1 Coenobita brevimanus | reverse complement strand
TCTAGACCTGTTACAATATATTCCACACTGTACTCACAAAAACTTCCTCCTTGGTGGAATGTATTGTACTAATATTAAAAAGGAATTCTGAATCTCATCCCATCCCAAATTCTTACGTCTTAATATATATATATATATAGATAGATAGACAGATAGATAGGGGAGAGTCCAAAAATGGTCAATATAAAAAAAATGAGGTTTTGAGAAAAATGCACTTAAAAGTCCACCCAAGGGTCACTGGTAGACATCAGGAAGGGCATCCAGTCATAAAATGCTACACGCTCCAGTCCAAAGTCCTCTACCCAGGGGCAACGCCTTAGCCCTTCGGGGATACCTGGCGTAAAACCAAATTATTATTATTATTATTATTATTATTATTATTAACGACTAATGAGAAATTACACTCTGGTGTCATCATCTAAATAAACATCATCTACACCATCTGCTGCCAGCAGAAACCAGAGGAAGGAGATCAATCAGGTCCTTCACCTTTTTAGGCGCAAGTTTCGGTGGTCCATCTTCTAGTTGTGTTGTAGTATCCTCCCTAAGACTGGCGACATTGGCCTTTGTAGCACTGAAAGACCTACACTTTACAAGCTCCCTGGTACCCTTATCTCCATATAAGCAATTTTTTACTTTGGTCCTTCTTGCACTCAGCCCAATGAATTATCAGATAGTATGATTTCTTTGAAATAAAACAATATCCTTGCGGGGGGCTTGTTGCACCTGCTTTAAATATTTGATCTAAGCTACCTTCCTTCATGCCCCCTACACTACTGATGGATGAATAGACAACTGGATGGACGGAAACCTTGCATTTACGAAACTGAAATTAATGAAACAATTGCAATTGCCTATATCAACAGAGAAAAACGAAATTTTGTAAAAAGCCGGGTGGGAACCATGAAAAAAAAAAGAGGGGGTGGGGTGGGGAGGAAGAGTGGAAACTACAGTACCATGGCGTTCCTGTGGATGCAGTTTAGACATTCATTCAGAAACCAATCCTCCACACTTTTCCATGGACCTCGCAATGTCGACTAAAAGGAGCCTCTGTTTACTGCACTGCTCGTCCTGGCTAGGCCATACAGAATGAGAGTGATTAATAACAACAACTGAATAAACTGCTTACTTCAGTTAACAGATTCAACTGATATTTGGTTTTGTTTTAGGCTGGTTTTTATGATCAATGGAAAAAGGAAGAAATAAGAGCTGCTGCTGGAGAACACCGCATCAAACAGAGGGAGGAGTTAAAAAATCTTCAGAAGGAGGAACGGACGGAAATGGACAGCCAGAGCTCAGAGAATAAACCACTGACGCTTACCCATATCCTGGGCCCGTTGTTGCTTCATCTCCTGGGTCTTAGTCTTGGGGTAGCGGTCTTTATTATGGAAAAGTTTGTCATGTCCAAGCGACCTAACCCCTAAATCTTTCAATATACTCGTCCGTGCCACTTGCAAATGATTTAGCTCTGAAAAAAAAAAAAAAAATGTAGTAACGAAAAGGTTAATGAAAGATATTTTTACCCGTGTCCCATTTCTCTTTTATTTCAGTATCTTATCAATCATAATCTTCTAAATCAAATCGTCTAGAGGCAAAGACTGAACTAGGAAGTACATCCCCGCATGAAAGAGGAGAAATTCACTGTGATGCCACAAAAATATTTTTATCATTAAAGAATATTCTGTAGCGTACGCATTCTTCCACTCAAAATTCCCCCCAAATTATTGCAAACCAGTTTCACCTTTTCAGTATGACTAATTTCATTGTTGCTACCTCCAGACGAATTTTCAGTCTGGAAAAAGAAACAGACTGGAGGATTAGGATCTAGCTTTCATTAATGTCTTCACTACCAGGGTGTTTTAAGATTAATATCATCAGGTAGGATGAACAATGATTTAAGAAATACGTGGTGTTCACAAAGCATCGCTGATTTGCATTTAAAAAAAATGTAAGTTATTTAACATACCGATGTGCAATTTTTTGTATTAAGATTTGCCTATAAACCAACTAGTTATTCTTTCACACAGAAGGAACTGCATCTCGATAATAATGCTATGCCCTGCATTAGGAATAACTTATTGTGTAGCCAAGGGGGCTTTGTGGTCGTCCCCTAAGTCGTAGGAATGCAGGGGCTAAATCTTGGCACGTGATGTGGCAACACTGAAGTGTAGATTTTATAGCACTTGTACGTGACCTTCAAACGAAATCGTGTATCGCATGCTGTTGCATCAGAAGTCAATAAATTGCTTAGCAATGTTTCCTGTCTTAAAACCCTAACCCATTTGTAGGACATTAGTTTGTTCACCTTAGCTTAGCGGTGACTTATTTGTAGCTTAATATTCCTTAGCCTATTCAGTGAGACAATAAGGCATATCAGTAGCTCATTGTATTTTCCATAACACATCTTCGGAAGTTGCATCACAATGTAGAAATTAATGTTGTTACTGCTTTTATTACAAGATGGCAAATCTTAGGCGAAGTTTAAGTGCACAGAGTATAATGTAAGAAAAGTATGAAGAAAGATGCTGTGATGTGAGTGATATTAGCTGCGACAGAACTGTTAGGTGGGATTTTATTAAAGATAATCAACACAGGAAACACTGGACAATATCATATCTGTTGTTGTACTGTGTCTACCTTCATACCAAAATCAGCACATCATTGTCAATAGTTAAACTAGTTGTTTTTCTTGTTAGAGGTCGGAACGGAGATGTTTAACGCAATATGAATGGCCAAAATTTTGTGTAAAAATAATCATACCAACTATACAAGAAAACTACAAGTAGGCAGGGCAGATAAGGGAAGGAAAGAAAGGGCAGGACAGTGCAGGGATGGACAGAGTAGGGCGCGGCAGGGCAGGAAGGGACAGGGTAGAGCAGGAGACACAATGCATGGTAGATAAGACAATGTAGACCATGTTTATATATTACTGACAATAAATTTCATCACTTAGATAAACTCGCATTCTTGTAAAAGTTAATCTGGACTACCTCTGTCATCCATTGTATATGAGCGTAGTTTTCAAGCTAAATAAAATTGTCTGGTGTTACCAAGAAGAAAGTCATCATAGTTAAAGGGTAAGGGCAGAAAAGGACAGAACGAGATAAAATACAAAGTTGTGCAGAGAAGAGGAAGCAGAGACAATAACAGGCCAAGGCAGGATAGTTTAGACTGGATTGGATATGGGTGGTTAATATACGGCAATGTAGGGTAAGGTAAAGAAGGTCAGGATAAGGTAGGATAGGGTAAGGCTGGGTTAGGTAGGGTTATGTAAGAAAGGTCATAATAGCATATTGTAAGGTAAGGCTGGGTAAGGTAGGTAAAGATACATCAGGGTCGGGAAAGGCTTGGTTGGATAAGGGGTAGTACATTAATTCTGGGTATGATAAGGCAGGGTAGGAGAAGCCAGGCTAAAACAGGTAGGCTAATGCTGGGTACGGTAAGGCAGGGTAGGGTACGAGTGAGCTAGGAAGGGAAGGGCAAGGGAAGGTACAGAATGGTCAGGCCGGGAAAGAAAATGCAGAGAAGATTAGGCAAGGTCAGAGAAGGCAAAGAAGGGTGAGGCAGGGGAAGGGAAAGCAGACAAGCGTTGCTGTTGTTGTGCTATCTAGTCTGTCTGATTGAGCAGACCCATCTACAGCAAGTAAGAATCCTCCCTTGCAAGGCATTCCCGCGCAGTGAACGGATACTACCATTGGGCTGTCAGCGCCTCGTCACTGAGAGGCGCGGATATTAAGTGCGTAGGTTTGGTTCCTCGGTTGATATCGCATTTGCATTTCCACCCAGTAAACAGTGGCACCATAGTAGCTCCCCCTCACCCCGTTATTTGGGTATATGGTTACCACCCAGCTTTGTAAATAGTTTCATAATTTTCAGTAAACCATTTGGCTTGTTACTCAATGTATAGCCACCTGAAGTGGAAACAAGAGTAAAAAACAGTGGCAGGAATAATGGAACAAGTATAGTGAAAGGAAAACAAAATAAATATAGATACGGGGGAAGAAGTAGGCAGCACCACATCACGCGAGAGGATGATAGGCTCCCCCACTTACCACCCGCAGATAAGGGTGAAGGAGGTAAATTTAAGCTAGTTCGACCTGGGAACCTACAGTAGATTAGGATACGACAAAGAACAGATGACATGACAGGTAGAACGGTACAGGACAGGGCAGGGCAGAGCAGGGAAGGAGGGAGTAGCATTACAAGGCTGGGAAGAGCAGGGTAGGCAAGATAGGTGAAGCGTGAAGGTCGGATATAGCAGGAAAATGCAGAATAGATAGAGGAGGCTTGCAGTCCTAATGGAATCAGGTTCGAATCCTGGCTGGGGCAGGGAACAATTTAAAGATCTGAATATCGTTAAAGTAAACTTTAGTGATTTACCAGAAAGATCCTGCGACCTCCTAAAATTCCGCTGCTAATATCAGTACACCATTCCTGTATGAGACAGCTCTAGCATGTAGTCAATATGGATGGTGAGTGTTTGCACCGACGTGGAGGCATGTGGAGGTGTTTAGTAATATAGGACTGCTGGGCATCAGGGAACGGGCTGTAAACCCTATGCCAAGTGTCGGACACACACACACACACACACACACACACACACACACACACACACACACACACACACACTCAAAGGAAGAGATGGGCAGAACAGGGCAGACGAGAGTAGGACACTATCAGGCCGGAAGGCAATGCAGGGCAATGTAGAGGGGAGCAATGCACACTCATTCGGCATAAAGAAATACAGGGTATTGGCTAACAGAGAACGGTAAGGCAGAGGAGATCACTGCAGAGGCAGGGCAAAATAAGGTAAACGACAGTCTAAGAAAGACAGGTTAACCCTATGCCATTAATGACGCTAGAGATTTTCTGTATAATCCTATCACTTCCAAATTTGGCTTGAATAACGAGCATTATCGTACAGAAGAGGATTCGTTTAAATCTTCACTAGAGAGATTGGATCGTCCTTTAAGATTAAAGAATCTGACGTTAGCTAGAATAAAACGATTGATGATGCCATGTCGAAAGGATTAATTCATCCAGAATGCTGACATTCCCTTCAGTATGATAACAGGTTTTCTGTTATTCCCTTCATAACAACAGTCTATTTTATTAAACTTACTAGGTTACGCAAACCTGTCACAGCTACTGCCATGTTCCCAGCATGAGGGTTGTAGGCTGCAGGAAGCTAGGAACTTAAGCCTGCTGTCCACCTGGTGCACATTTGATGAGCCTGGACACACAACAATAACAACCTAACAAGACACTTCAACCATTCGTCACCCATAATAGTTTAATCACTTCATCCACAGCACGATGTAACCATATTATTTTACTGTTACCAAATGACACTAATCAATTCCTGGGAGGCTTTCAACATAGACAGGTTACATATAACCTCCATTAATCCCTTCAGTGTGACCGATATCTCAACATAAACAGGTTACACATAACCTTCATTAATCCCTTCAGTGTGACCGATAACTCAGGCCAAAATAATTATCTGATTGCGGTAAGAGTCAATTCAACAAAATGTTCATTGTAATGATGGGAGAAAATCCAAGTTAAGGTTTGACTATATTGTTCCCATATTGCCCCTCATGCAGTGTCACGACTAGCCGCCCAGAGAGAGAGAGAGAGAGAGAGAGAGAGAGAGAGAGAGAGAGAGAGATGAGTCTTCCGAAGATAAATGTCAGAGTATGTTACGCACATAAGAAAAAGAAAATAAATGTTTGCAATACGTCGGTGCGTTCTGGTGCGGCGTGATGGCCACCGGTATAAGGCATAAAGGTGAGCGTCTACTGCAGCAGAGGGCAAGCGTGCGAAGTGAGTAGAGTTTTTGTTGCCGGGTACCACTGACAAGGTAAGGCTCCAGTTCTGGCAGTTATTGAAAAATATTTCCTTAACTACATTTACTCTGAAAATGGGAAGTTATTCTGGAAAGAAGTGCGGAAATGTAGAAGTGACTGTGGAAAGAAATGTGAAAGTGTGAAGGATGTAAGTGTAGATTATTAACCCAATTGGATGAAGTAAGAACTAGATGGAGGGAATATTTTGAAAGTCTGATGAATGGGAATCGAGACAGCAAAGCGACTGTTAACATCGTTGGTATTGGAGATGTAAAGAGAAGGAATCCACTGCCAGGAAACGTGACCCTAGCAAAGGTGAAGAACGCGATGATGCGGCTGAAAACCAGGAAATTATCTGGGGTTGATAAGGTAAATGCAGAGATGATTAAGTGTAGTGGGAAGAGCGAAAAGAAGTGCTTGTTGTAGATATGTAAGAAAGCATGGATGAGTGATACTGTGCCAGTAGAGTGGAAAAGGCAGTGATCGTACCCCTGTACAAAAATAAAGGTGAGCGAAATGAGTGCAAGAATTATCGTGATATAAGTCTATTGATTGTTGTAGGAAAGGCATATGGATGAATTATTATAGAGAGAGTAAGAGAGATATCAGTAGTCCTAGCGGGTGACGGAGAGGGTGGCTTAAGGAGCGTCAGAGGATGTGTGGATCAAATATCTGCAGTGAAACAAACAGTGGAGAAGTCTTGTGAGAAGGACCATAAGGTGTTAATGGCATTTATGGATCTGCAAAAAGCATACGGCAAAGTAGACAGAGAATGATTGTTGAAGGTTTTGCGCATGTAAGGTGTAGATGGTAAGCTGCTAGGTGTCGTCAAGAGTTTTTATGACAGCAGCGAGCATGTGTAAGGGAAACTGGGCATCTAAGTGAATGGTTCACGATCAATGCGACAAGTCTGTGTGATGTCCCCGTGGTTGTTCAGTACATATATGGATGGGGTGATGAGAGAAGTAAAAACACAAGTAATGGAGAGGGGGATGGCTTTGGTATTGAATGGTGATGGATGGAATATCTCAAATTTGCTTGATGCAGTGCTATTTGCAAATACCGGACAAGAGCTTGGTAGACTAGTGCGGAGTTTTGTAGATGTCTGTGAGCGTCGTGCCTTGAAAGTAAATGTAGAAAAGAGTAAAGTGAAGGTAATCGAGAGAAAAGGTGACCCAGTGTAATGTTACAGTGAATGGAGAGAGACTGGAATTGGTGAGAGAGTTCAAATGCCTGGGCACAGTGGCAGAAAAGAGGGGAAAATGTGCAAAAGAAGTGGAAAGTAGAGTGACTCATGAAAGGAAAGTAGTTGGTGCTATGAAGGCCATGATAAAAAAAAAACAGACATGAGTATTTCAGCTGCGCGAGGTTTACATGAAGGAATGTTAGTACCAAGTTTAACACATGGATGTGAGACTATGGTGTGGCATGAAAATTAAAAGTCAAGAGTAAGAGAGGTGGAGATGGGACTACTGAGGAATGTATGTGGAGTGTAGAGAGGGGGTAGGATACAGAATAATGTGTTTTGTGAACGATGCAGAGTGAGGAAGTCTGTGGACACCAGGGTCAGAGAGAGTGTATTGAGATGATTTGGTCATGTGAAGAGAACAGATGAGAATAGATTGGTGAATAAGGTATATTTGAGGGAATTTGAAGGAGGAAGGAGGTGAGACAGGCCAAGAAGACGTTGGAGGGATATGGTGGATAAGTGTGTGAGGAAGAGAGGTATGGAAGTTAATAAGGCTAAAGGACTGACAAGAGACCGAACTGGATGGACGAATTTTGTGTGGAAAAGCGTATAACCAGGGATTTGGCACCCCTTTTTAACGTAAAAGCGTTCGAACTGGCTCTATCAGAATAGGTATATGTGAAGCTACCGAACGTGGTGATTTTTTTCCTATCTGGTGGGGCGAGAATTTCTAGGGCTTGAATGATGAGTGAATGGAAGCGTGGCCCATTGAACTGGGTAGACTTTGGCTGTCTGAACGTTGCTACTCACCCTGCCCCTAGGGTGGGAAAGGAGGCCTGGATGATGATGATGACTACATTTACCTGTAATATGCAAATATCTGTATTAGACAAGCGGTGACCAGTGCGGCCCGTTATAGACTGCAGGGAATTCCATTCAGCAGTGGAGGACAGCCTATATTCATTTCCTGCAACAGTGATACAGTTATTATTCAAAATATATCATCACATAAAGAATTTACGCAAAATATACTCTCTTATCCTATTAATAACCAATTTGGTCCATGTTTAACGACAGCCTACGATATATTTTTACATTATTTAACCCTCAAGAGAAAGACTGATTCACAGTATTCTATGAAACAATATGGCTTACTTTGGCTATATGCATGACAAAGTTATTTATCAATAGCCTGCTGAAACCTTTCATTTACTATGTTATTCTCCCATGTGTGCCACTTTGCGTTCACAATTTAATATTCCATTACATCATAACGGTCCCTATTATTTTTCTCGTATTCCTTGCTTACAACACTCCACTGCCCTTTTTCACAATAATAATTACATAAATATTTAATTCGACTATATGCCATACAAAGGTATACTCAGAGTTTTTTCGCCCCACAAAAACAGCAATCATCCTCTTTTTTTAAAATTCTGGCATCTCCTCATTCTTCGTGTTAATCATTGCCAATGGCCTAAGAGTTCTCGGTATACTTCAACGTTATTATATGCCTTTGCATTCCTCAACATTTTTCACGTCTCAGTTTCTGACAGTGTCACTTTCTCACGCAGGTCTTTCCGGTTTTGTGCAGCAGCAGTAATAAAAAGAGTTTTCACTCCTACTCTCACCCTCAACCGACTCGGCCGTTTTTCTTCTCGGTAGTCGTTCCATCTGCCACTAATTTCTCTTTTATTTTCAATCTTCCCTTTTTCACCATTATAGCCATACTTTCACAAATAGTTTTCCACTCTGAGATATGATTAATTTTCAACCTTTTTATTCCCCATCTTTTTTTCTTCTTTTCCCTAATTAATCTCTGCACAACCACGTTTCTCAGTATATGGCCGATGTTTTAAACCAATACTGAGATCTGTTTATTGTCTCAGCTTCCGGCGTCTTTAAATGAATGGGTACCACATGTAATAATTAAAATGAACACTGGCGTAAATATAATTATCAAATTATATGCTCAAAAATTATGTGATGAAAGTAAGTCTGATAATTTTTCTGACGATCCTAAACAGTGGAGAAACACAACTCTGAATGCGTGTGTCGGGAATTATTAATGCAATGACACGTTTATTGGTATTGGACTTGTGACGACCCCTGGGCATTGGACTTAATAAACCGAAAGTAAAACGCAAAATGATAGCTTATTTTTAGAAATTAATATTAGGGTGATGAAAATAAAATTCTTATAAACTTTGATGTGGACAGGGAAGGGAACAAAAGAGAGAGAGAGAGAGAGAGAGAGAGAGAGAGAGAGAGAGAGAGAATCTAGGCCTATATATGTAAAAGAACTGCATTGTTTCTATGGTTGTTTGTCTGTCCTTCAGTCACGCCCAAACCAAGGATTAGACACCCCCAGACCCATATATATTCTGAATCAAGCTGACCCAAGGATGGTTTTAGGGGGGTCAAAATTCAGATATGCGTCATTTAAGGTCACTGGTAGTGTGTTCGTCTTTTTTGGCTCGGGCAACGCCGGGTACCCCTGCAGCCTAATTTTTGGCAAGGAGACTCACATGACCTCCAGTTCGGACATATGCTGTGAGGTTAACCTCCGAGGTCATTTGAGGTCACATGTAATACAAGCTTGAATGTCTGAACCCAGCAGCCTAGTTTCTGGCACGGAGACTCACATGGTCTCCATTTAAGAGATAGGCTATATGAGGTTGACCTCTGAGGTCATTTGAGGTCACCGGCAATACACGCTCGAAAGACTGGGCCCAGCAGCCCAATTTTTGGTACAGAGACTCATATGACTTCCATTTCAGACATAGGCTATGTGAGGTTGACTTCCAGGTCAAGTGAGGTCACCGGTCGGAGGTCATTTGAGGCCAGTGGTTATGGTAAACAAGTGCGCACAAATACTGTGTGTTAGTCTGTAAAAGCTGAAATAGAAAGTTCCTGGAGCCTTATAATCCCACTTCAAAAGCATAAGAGGTACATGGTCTTTTTGGAGTAAAAAGAAAGATTGGACTAGAACAAATACGATTAGTGTTCACCTTTTTGGCCTGGCAACACCGGGTACCCCTGCTTGTCTGATATAAACTAGTCGAAACTTCTTGTGAGTGAGATACTGCCAGCCTTAACCATTATTGTATATCTTTATCATCAAAGTTTACTGCCAGCGATGAAGCCAGGTTGTTAGTGATCGTCTACTGTCTGAAACGGTGAGAGTTTGTGCCCAGGGTGGTGCAAGGAACAGTCTGTTTGTCTGAAATTCCGTGACACAAAATTTACTGCTCTTCCATGAGAGCCAGTAACATAAAAAGATCCCCTGTAATGCCAATGTGCCAGTCATTAATGAAACAGCCTTAGTACGTATTCCGAATAGACAGTGGTGACATGAAAAGCTTTCTGACAAAAGGCTGCTGGACCCAAGGGAACGAGATGTTAAACCCATGCAGTCATGCCCATAAAAAATTGAGAAAAGTAGGCGAAACAGCACAAGAAGAACAATGCTTTAACTCCATCAACATCTACAAAAGTAGAGGACTTTGAACAATGCAACAGATGAAGCAGGCTACACAGCCATATCCTCTTCAACCTATTCAAACGTTTGGAGAAGTTCGGTACGCCTTCTAACCCTCGCAGTGGCACTGGCTTCTGCTTCAAGTAATTGATGATATTTAAATAAAAGTTTCGTGACAAATTTGTTCACCAATAAATTATTCAAATGGTATTTTCATCAATCAAATTATCTATTTTCAAGCAGTTCTGTAATATTTGTTCACTTTAATATGTTGTTACATCCCCGTCCCACACTGCCACAGGCTCCAACAGCAGTAGTTTAGTATATGAAGCACGTTGCACAAAGAATTGTTCTTCCAAGAGGCATCCTTCGGTGTACAGTACACAAGATCAGCTCAGGCGTCGTAAATAAACACTGGCTTCTTAAGTTCACTGTCTTTATTTTCCAAATAATTACACTTGATGGTTTCCAACTTCATTTCACTATTATCACAAGCACTGGTGCTATACAAACTTTACTAACTGCAGTTACACTTAACCCGTTGATTGTGCAATTACCGCTTTTCATCCCACCCTGTGGTGTGCAAAATATGAAGAAAAAGTTTTCTTTTTTAGTTTTTGTTTATTATAACTTGAAGATAAACATCCAGGGCATCATCTGGTGAAAAAAAAAAAAATCTCTCTCCATCTTTGCGTAGGACCATGCATAAGTTTACGTGAGAGTTGTGAAAAAATGAAAATAAAAATGTTTTTGTTTATTATAAACTTGATGATAAACATCAAGGGCATCATCTGGTGAAAAGGATAAAATCTCTCCCTCTCTGTCTTTGCATAGTGCCATGCATAAGTTTGCGTTGGGATGCAGTAGCTAACGGTGATGCACGGCCAGCACAGCCTGAGCTGTGGCTCGCAACATAAAGCTACCCAGCATGAGGTGTGGCTCGCAATGCACGGGTTAATGCTTGACAACACTTCACTATTCCCAAGTACCGATGATATACAGACTTCACTAACATTTCACTATTTGCCAACACCACTATTTTCACAAGTACCAATGATATGCAAACTTCAATAACACTTCACTGTTTGCCAACAACAAGTACCAAAAATATACAAACTGCACTGCAGTGCAGACACTGCATTACACTTAAACTGAACTGAAAACCGACTGAACCTGCTCTAGTCTCTTCCCCATCTTTATATAAGCTTGCATTGTTCTAGAACGATCTACATTTCTCCACAGTTCTGGTGTATTCCCAAGGGACCATGGTTACAACAGTTACCAACTCAGAGACATCCAAAACATTCCAGAGTTTTCTTAAGTTTCATAACTCTGTAAATTATTTAGCATACAAACTTAAATTAAATGACATAATTTAACAAGCAATCACAAGAATAAAACATTATAGAGAAAATGAGCTCAAAAATTAACGTACAATTTTATGAAATTTATTACGCCCACAATAGCAGGCTAACTGGCTACTCTGACACACAACAGTAAAATACCAAAAACATTAAGAAACGTCTAGACTACTTAACTAGGAAATCCTGCTTCTCAACACTACCCCCTCCCAAGTCCTTTTGTCGCCACAACAAAACTACACAATATATACATAGTCCTTAATCCAAACTAAACATCTGATTATACACAAAATAATCTTTCAACTTTTCAGGTCTTCTCCTATGCCTCTTCCAACGACGTTCTTGCTCCCCCACACAGTCCACTCCTCCAGCAAGGTCTTGGTCCTCTTCCAGATTCACTTCTCTTGAGAAACTGTCACCATCCTCTTTAACTTCAGCTCCTTGGTCCTCCTCAACATCCTCAGCTGCTGGAGCGTACGATTCCTTAGAGACCTCCCAGCTGTACTATCCTGGCCTATGGTACTGCCACAGACAATTCATGTGTACCACCTTTGGGAGAGATTCCTGCCCCCCCCCCCGAATCCGGTAAGTTACATCTGATAGGCGGTCCAACACAGTGCAAGGCCCGTCCCATGGGCTTTGCAGCTTCAGTGACTGTACCCTCTTTCGCTGAGGATTGTATAATCAAACTTTGTCATCATCCTTGAAGCTCACCTCACTTGCCTTGGCATCATACTTGCACTCCATCACTTCTCCTGAAAACTGAAGGGCTCCTCGCACTTGATGATGTACTTCAGTCAGCCTTTCCTGAAAGTGCTTCGCGTAACTGGTGTCTATAGGCAGCTCTTCACCAGGTTGTCTTCCCATTAGCAAGTCAACAGGTAACCATAACTCGTGACCCAACATCAGTTTTGGAGGAGTGTAGCCATTAGACTCATGGGATACAGGCCAATATTCCATCAACAACACAGGTAATTTCTGGTCCCATTCCATTTATCCCTCTATGCAGTACTTGTCCAGTTCTTGTCCCAGGGTCCAGTTGAATTTCTTCACCATCCCATCTGACTGTGGCCCTAGTGGGGTCGTTCTGGTCTTCTTGATCCCTAGTAACTTGTAGCACTCACAGAACACAGCAGACTCGAAGTTTCTACCCTGGTAGGAATGTAGCTGTTAAGGCATCCCAAAACAACAGAAAAACTGGTCAACCAACCCCTGAGCAACAGTCGCAGCCTCTTGATCGGGGAGAGCACAGGCTTTTGGCAACTTTGTGAAGTAGTCTATGGCAACACATATATACCAGTTTCCACTTTCATTGAATGAAAAAAGTCCAGCAATGTCCACCGTGACTCTTTCCATCGGTGCACCTACTTGGTACAGCTGCAAAGCAGCACAACCACGTTTCTTGGGTCCCTTCTTGGCACAGCATACAACACAGGCCTGACACCACTCATCAACATCCTGACGCATGCCAGTCAAGTAGAACCTCTGTCACAGCTGACTTACAGTTTTCTTCACTCCCAAGTGCCCATTAGTGATCTGGTTATGGGACACATCCAAGATCTCGGATCTCATCTTCTTCGGAACCATCAGCTGCCAATACTTGCTAAGGCCATTGAGTGTCTCCCACTGACGCTCCAGTAGTCCGTTGTTCAAGTGGAGAAGGTCCCACTGACTCCTGTAACTCTTGGTCCAAGGGCTGAACGTGGAAACTTCTTCCCAAGATGGTTGCATTGTACTCAGCTGCAGCCACTCTAGTACTGGTTGTAAATCTGCATCCTCCATCTGCATCCTCTTCAGGTCTTCTTCATGTGACACTGGCCCTGTTAGTGCAGTACGGCGGCATTTCTTGTCAAAATTCCCATTCCTACTACACTGCTTGCCATCTGTTCCTCTGCCTTCTCGCACATTCTTCGTCAAGGTTTTCCTGCATTTCCTCAGTGGTGGGGCTTCTTAGGAAAAACTGGCTGGCTGTTGCCTCTTTTCACCAGCCTTCACTAATTTACCCTCATCCTTCTCAACTGGACACTCACAGCTGAAGTGTCCCACCTCACCACATGTCCAACATCCCTTTGTTGCAGTCGTTGGTTTCCTTGCACTACTCCATTCTTGCTCCTTCTTCCATTTGTAACAATCCACCTTCTTGTGTCCCAGCTTCCTGTAGAACCAGCAACCTCCCCTGGTCTTTTCCTGTTCTCTCTTCCGCTTGTTGCAATCCACTTTCTGATGACCTGGCATCTCACAATACCAGCAACTTCATCTGATCTTCTCCTGTTCCCTCTTCCACTTGTAGCATTCCTGTTTCCTATGTCCTGGCTTTTCACAGGACCAGCACCCTTCTTCAAATTTTTCTGTTTCACGTACCTGCACCTTTCGTGCCTTGAATCTCCCATTGTGACCTGTCCGAAAGGCAGATGTACTGGACTCGATATAGGACTCAAATTCTAGAACTCTGGCTAGTGCTTTTCCCATGCTTGTGGTTTGTGCCTGCTCCACTTGCACTTTCAACTCTGCACTATCAAGAGCATCGATGAACCCTCAGAAGAATAGCCAACAGGTTAGGTGCTGCTCCAGGGTACACCTTGTATACCATACTCTCCAGGCAATGGGGAAGCTGCTGTAGGGATTTATCTCGAGCCCGTACATGGGTCCGGAATCTTGCCCTGTAAACCTCAGTCTGGTACACTGTGCCGTATCTGTGCTCCAGTAATTTTATTAGGGATTGATAACTGTTCCTCTCCTCTACTGACATCTGTACCAGAATTTCCATTGTGGCACACCTAAGGCTAGTAGGAAGCTGCACTGCCCTCTGCCTATCATCCCAACCATTGTGATCAACAAGTAACTCAAACTGTGCTTGGTAAGTTTCTCGAGATACTCTACCATCAAATTCCTGAGGTTTCCTTTTATTTGGACTCCTATTATAGCCATGCACTTTACTGGTTTGGGGCCTAATAACTGGGGCATCATAATTAAGTTCAGGACTTTAAACGTCTGCATTGTGATGATTCAACCCTGTAATGCTGCCTTTAGATGTTTGGGATCCGTCAAGATTCACCATACACAGTACATTCTTTTCAACTGCTCCCTGTACACTTGCCTGAGGTCCAGCAGTGCAATATTTCTCTACAGCCTCAATTATCTCACATGGTTGACCACGTGCTTCAACTGGTTATGTACATGCTGTCTGCACTCCATCATTATTCCCCCACTAATTGTCTTCAACTGGCCATCTACATCCTGTTTGCCTTCTGTCACATTATTGCTTACCTCATATTTCTCCTGCTGTAGTTCAGCATATACTTCCTCCTTCAATTGTTCCTGTTCTTCCTTCATTTCCCCCATGAAAGCATTCAGCTGCCCTTGCATCAGCAGTTATAATTCCCTCTGTTGCTCCTGTAATGCCTCTTGAAGCTGTTCCCTCTGTACTTGCAATTGTTCTTTGATTTCTTCATTTTGTACCTGTAATTCCCTTGAGTTCTTTCTGTCTTTCATTATGTGCGTGTAATTATTCTTTGAGTTCCTTCTGTCCTCCATTTTGTGCCTGTAAACCTTCATTCTGTGCCTGTAGTTCTATACTTTGTGCTTGTAATTGTTCTTTGAGTTCTTTCTGTCCTTCATTCTGTGCTTGTAGTTGGACACTTGCTTGCAGTAGCTTCATGATTGCAGCCAGTGACACCTCGTCCTCCTGCCAAACTCGGGATCTTGTCTGCACACCCCCTTGCTCCATGCTGAACATTTGACTCACTGCAGCACATAATCCCACTCCTGACACCAGTTTTACTTCCCTGTCCCACACTGCCACAGGCCCCAACAGCAGTAGTTCATTATAGGAAAGACGTTGACCAGTGAGTTGTTCTTCCTAGAGGCACAGGATCAGCTCAGGCATCGTAAATTAACACTGGCTTCTTAAGTTCATTGTCTTTATTTTCTAGATAATTACACTTAATGCTCTCCAACTTCACTTCACTATTCTCACAAGCACTGGAGCTAAACAACTCTACTAACTGCAGTTACACTTAATGTTTGACAACACTGTTTTTCACGAGTACCGATAATATACAAACTTCAATAACACTTCACTGTTTGCCAACAATACTTTACTATTTTCACAAGTACCGAAAATATACAAACTACACTGCACTGCACTGGCAATGCATTGTATTCAAACAGAATTGACAACCGACTGAACCTGCTCAAGTCTCTTCCCCATCCATATAATTATAAGCTTGCATTGTTCTAGAATAAACTACATTTCTCCACAGTTCTCGTGTATTCCCAAGGGAGCATGGGTACAACAGTTACCAAGTCGGAGACAATCAAAACATGCCAGAGATTTCTTACATTACATAACACTATAAATTATTTAGCATACAAACTTAATTACATAATTTAATAGCAATCTCATGCGTTGTCTTAACAGTAGGCCTACACCATGCCAGTAACATGGATCAGCTTTAAGTCCTAGATAACTTTGCCAAGTTAGGAGTTTTAGTACTTTAACGGAAATTGTGACATTATTTGCTGTCATGTATAAACTAACAAGTAAACTTTTGGGGTAATTATTAAGGAAAAATATTGCTTATTTCTTGAAAATATTGCCGAGAGTCTTCTAGTTGAATCCGATTTTATCATTGTATTTTATATTTTTTATAACGAACAATTGTTAATCATATTGTTGATATAGTTATGTATTTAATAGGCTGCTTGATCTACAGTAGATCATAAAACCAAATGATAAATTATGCTTTTAACTTTTTAAAAATATTTAGCTTCAATTTATATATTGGAGAGACTTGGCAACCCTCATTCAATGTGCGGCTTTATTACCATCTATAAGAATGTAGTCATGTATAGGGCTAATAGCATATTCAGTCATGGTTTGAGAATAACGTTCTAACTGGTTTTTACATCTTTCTAACCGGTCCAGGAACGTTATGTTTCGAGGAAGAACGAAAAACGAAACTTTATTATACTGTTTCTGCTCGGAACGAACCATTTGAAAAATAATTCGTATTTAAGCCCTGATAAAAATGATATTAACAAGCCGAATCCAAAAATTAATCGCAAAGGAAGTGGTGCTTGGGAGCTTAATTACTTGGGTTATACTTACCACAGCTTCACAGATAATTGCAGACCATCATTAAAGGTGATATAAATACTTCAGGAAAAAGCTATCAAATGTATTCGCTAGACTGCTATAATCTGTCAATAAATGGAAATCAGCATCTCTAGTTGCCAAATAATCTGTCTATCTATTGCCAGACGCCTCAGTCTCATATGGGGTGGCCACAAAAAAATCGCTTTCACGTCGCTGTTCTCTGTCTTTTGGCTGTCCTTTCTCCAACTCACACCTCTACCTCATGTATCTCACTACTCCATCCCTCCTAAACTAGAAATCTATCTAGGTTAACTCTCATTGGTTTCATAATTAACATCAAATTATCGGTAAAGCTTGATCATTACCTAGAGAATATTAAACTGCTGCTCTTTCCACTTGATGTAAAGAAAATGTCGCGAGCAGCTAACTGGCAACCCTTTAAGCAGACTCTGATAGGCTGTCCCACTCGTTGCAATGTGTAACTTATTGTGCAAAAATCCTCTGTCTATTTAACAGTTCTTGTCTGACAGTTAAAATACATCACTGCATGCAAAAGTCTGTAGCGACTTAACTCAAGATGGCTGTGACTTGCTGACTGTCTAGAGAATTCCGAATCGAATCTCGCTAACCGCGTGAGTTCTTTTTGATGTGCATAAAAATTATGTGACCTAATGGAACTGTCATCGCTGGCTGGTTAACTGGCAACTATCAGCGCGTGGATGTAATAGGTTGATCTGCCCCCCAGCATCCTCATATAACAACTAACGATCACAAATGTCTCTTTTCACGTAATTCTCGGGAAGAAGAACACAGAAAATAAAGTATAAGGTGTTGACATTTCATTTTCATCCTGGGGCGGTACGTGTAATGAAGGTTACTGGTTCCTCTTGGTTCCTCTTGATATCTTTCGCATTCACATCCGATCGATACGGTTGACATTTGAGAAAGTTTTACAATGTGAATGTGTCGCTTTTACGGTTTACTCCTCTGAAATTTTCTTTCTGTACCTGTCTGCCTGTTGATCTTTTTATCTATCTATCCGTCTATCTACGAGCATCTATCCGTCTGTATATCTGTCTTTATTTGTCCGTACATCTGTTTATTTTTTGTCATATTCTCCTTATCTAGACCTTGTTTTTAGTTTTTCTCACACAGAAAAAAATAATCAATTCTAATACTATTATGTGCTTATTAACGTCATCTACAACTTCTTACAAGATCCTGAACTTGCTTTATTTATTTATTTTTTTTATACCGGTAAGTAGCTTAGTTGTCATTCTTATTTGTTTATAGGGTCTACGAAAATTAAATTCTGGACACTTTAGGCTTCTGGAGAGAGAGAGAGAGAGAGAGAGAGAGAGAGAGAGAGAGAGAGAGAGAGAGAGAGATTGAGATTTCCCACCTTCCTGTATGTGGAGCATAAATATCCAGTTACCTTTTATTTCAGTTGAGTATTTTCACGGGTATGGTGTACGAAATAGAAATTTTCATAACATTGAAAGATATTATTAACCTTAAAAATAAAAAAAGTGTGAAAGTATTTTCACCATCCAGGGTATAGTTTACAATTAAATGATTTATTTTTTATTTGTTACACTATTTTTTCGAGAATCAGAGGCAAAGGTAATGAAGCATTCTTTGGAAATGGTTTGCGTGAAAATCATTTACCATTTTACTGCGATGATGTTCTAGTTAATTATTACTAAAAGAAAATGCGCCAGAAAAAAAATAAATAAAATCTTAAGATAAACATCCGTGTGCAATAAATTATTTCTATATATTCTTCCTAGCTCCAGATTTATTATTATTATAATAATAATAATTATTATTATTATTATTATTATTATTGCTGAAAGCGTCCTATTGAAATCGACAGATGACACCAAATCATTTCGGGATGGTGACGTCTTGACCTTTTTATCAGTGCGATGTGTTTATTAATTATTCTCCCGTCGCAGGACGTTCTTTTATCTATAAATAAATTCACTCATGCTGGAAGTGTAAAAGGATAATTTAATTTCTTCTGAATGATTATATATATATATATATATATATATATATATATATATATATATATATATATATATATATATATATATATATATATATATATATATGCTATTGCATTTTAGTGACCGTCACACAAATTTATACAACTTGAGACTCTCATAGTAAGTGGGTGAAAGACATATAGAAAAGGAGAGAAAAACAGTTTTTATTTGACTTACGATCAGCAGTGTGATATAATTAACATGAAACGGCTCTAAAATGTAAATAAAAACCTTACTGAAAGATACTGCATGAGTGGAAAAGTGGAAGATTATTAATAATATATTATGAACTCAATCCATCTCACACACACACATCTGTCTGACCATCTACCTATATAATTATGACAGTGTATATATATATATATATATATATATATATATATATATATATATATATATATATATATATATATATATATATAAAAGAAAAAAAAAGAAAAAGAAGAAAAAGAAAAAGGGAAAAGCGAGAAGGAAAAAGTGGATGTCAGATTAAACATGGAATGCAATTCAGAAGAGGAAAGAGAAGTTAAGAAGTGAAGAACAACATGTTGATGACCAGGTAGTTGAAGTACTTAGAGCAAAGTACTGGAGTTTACATTCTGAAGTAAAAAGACTCGTTAGACGTGATAAGAGGAGACTATATGATGAAAAGGCGACAGAGACAGAAATTAAATTAAGTAAAAATGACGGTCAGAGCACAAGAGCAGCGTATCAGGCCATAATGGAGTTAACTGGGACTGAAAAGAGAAGGAAGGAAATACCTGTACGAGATAGAAATTGTAATTTGATGACTAAAGATTTGGATATAAAGGGAAGATGGAAAGAGCACTTTGAATCTGTTCTAAATAGACCAATCCCAGCTGAAGAGGACATTTTGCCAGCCGAGAGAGATTTGCAGATAGAAACAGGGGATATAACTTTGGAAGAGGTAGCAAAATCTATAAAGGAGTTAAAGAATTTTAAGGCTCCAGGTGAGGATGGAATATTCCCTGAAATGCTTAAGGTGGAAAATGACTAGTTGATGAATGCGCTTTTGAAACTTTTTAATGTGGCTTGGGCTAATGGTGGAATTCCAGAAGAGTGGAAAAATGGAGTGATTATAGAAATACCAAAAAAGGGAGATTTAAGTGTGTGTGGCAATTGGAGGGGGATAACTTTGACACCTGTAGTTGCAAAAGTCTTTTCCAAAATCTTGTTGAACAGAATAGAGCCAGTAATTGATAAAATTTTAAGAGAAGAACAAGCGGGATTTAGAAAGGGTCGAGGTTGTAATGATCAGATTTTTATTGTAAGGCATCTAATGCAACAAGCTAATGAGATGAAAATGCCACTTAGTATGTGTTTTGTGGATTTTGAAAAGGCGTTTGATAGTGTTTCACGTGGAGCTATGTTGAAAATTATGAGATTCTATGGTATACCAGAAAAGTTTGTAAATATTATTAGAAGCCTGCATGAAGGTACTTTTTGTAAGGTAATGGTGGGTGGTTCTTTGAGTGATCCATTTCAAGTTAGGTCAGGAGTGATTCAAGGAGGAGTTCTTTCGCCATTGTTGTTTGTTTTGGTTATGGATTATGTTATGAAAAAGGTTGTAAGGAGAACAGGTGCAGGAATTAATGGAAAGAAAATAAGAAGCTGATGGATTTGGACTATGCTGATGATATTGTACTGATTTGCGGAAGTATTTACGAGATGCAGAGGGTGCTCGATTGTCTGGTGGAGGAAGGAGAAAAAGTGGGATTGGTAATAAATTGTGGAAAGACTGAAATTATTAATATGAACGTGGAGAACCAAATCGATTGTGTAATTGGGAATAATGTGGTGAAGAATGTAGAAAACTTTAAATATCTGGGAACGATTGTATCATCTAATGGATCATTAAACAATGAAATTGAGGAGAGGATTAGACAGGCTTGGCGAGCTGTTGGAATGTTGAAATCTGTTTGGAATAATAATATGCTTTCGGTACATACTAAAGTGAAAATTTACAAGTCCATGGTTAGACCCATTTTAATTTACGGGCATGTGTCATGGTACAGTACAATTGCAACAGATCAGAAAGTATTAGGATTTGAGAATAAAATACTGAGAAGGATTCTTGGGGTAAAGTGGCAAGACAGAGTTACAAATGAAAGAGTAAGGGCTATTACGAGAGTGGAACCAGTTAATATGTGAGACTGTCTCGCTGGAAGTGGCTGGGGCACATATACAGAAAAGAAGGTTGTTTAATACAGGATGTGCCAGAGTGGATTGCTAGAGGAAGAAGAGGAAGAGGTAGGTAGAGGGAAACGTGGTTGAGGACAATGAAAAAAGAAGCAGGAGAGGAGTGTTGGTGGGACCTGAAGGAGATGGCAAGAGACAAATTTTGGTGGAGAGAGTTCATTGAGGCCCTATGCATCCCGTGGGGTGCCACAGGAAATGATTGATTGATTGATTGATAAAAGGTTAAAAAATACCAGAAACAACAGACGTTGCTTGGTTGTGTAAAATAACAAAAAAATAAAACAAATCCTAAATATAAAGAAAAAAATAAACGCATAAATATATGAATGGATTAGCAAATCAAAAGAAAAATCAATACGCTGCTCTTGACCTAAGTTGAGAGAATGTGCTGTACATAAATACTCTTATAGAAATTGACGCATTAATAACAATTAATATAAAAACCGTTGTGTAAAATCAAAAGTGAAAATATAAATAATATAAAGAAGGATAATAAGGATGTGCATATGCAGGATATAAATAAAAGTAATATACCCAGTTTCATTACATGTTGTAAAGAAATGGGTACAGGTAATAAATCTATCTAGCTAGCTATTTATTTTTATCTATTTATCCATAGTGTTGTTATACTGATTATCTAGTCCTTCAGTTGCTGCTGAAGTTATGATATTTTGTCATATAATTACATAACGAGTAATTCTAGAGTATCACCTGACCACTGTGACAAGTGTCAGACTAAATCCTACATGGGAGTGAATTTTGAAATATCAAATGCATTATCAACATCAAACCTGTTCTCAAACATTACGAAATTACAGTCACCGATGATACAATGAGTATTTGTCATCTGCTTCGTAATTCACCCATATCAGCAGTAACAATTATTGCTTTGTGACAACTGGGGACTGAAGCCTATATCAATTATAATTCTAAACTAGGTAAAGAAAAACTCAAGATGTTTTACACTCTTTACGGGATAGCTGTATCATCATCATCATCATCATCATCATCATTATCATCATCATCATCACTATCATAAATGGGGTGGGCAGTACAGACACAGGAACAGGACAGTACAAAATGACTCACTCAGGCCGTCATATATTTAATGTGTTTCTCTCTCTCTGTGGGGGGGACTCCAAATTTTGAAAGAACATTCCATAAAAGTTTTCAGTTGACAGAGTCATATGCTTTTGTAATCTCAATGAATTAAATATATAAGTCACAGTTCTCCTTGTGGCATTTCTTTTGCATCTGTTGGGCAACAAAGATCATATGGCAGGTGTATCATTCCTTCTGAAATCCACATTGTTTCAGGAAATGTTGTCTCAGCCAGATGTTTGGTCAATCTGGATAACATTGTATTGGCTAGTACTTTGCTAGCTTTCACAAGGAGGGGGATTCCGCTGTTGCTGTCACAATTTGACCTGTCCCCGTTCTTCTAGTAGATGGTTGCAATTTTAGAAGTAAGTCATTCATATGGATTTCGTTCTTGGTTCCAGATAGCCAGTATGATATAATGCAGATGGTGGTGGTGCAACAGGCCACTCTTTTTTATTGGCTCAGGTGGTATGCTATCAAGGCCAAGGCTTTTGTTATTTTTTAAGAGATCAGATGGCCTGAACAACTGCAAGATGTAGGTGAGACACCGAGATTTGCTGCTTGAGGAGAATTTAGCATGTTTTCAAGGATGTTGTGTTCCTCTAGATTTCTTCGATTCAGTAAGGTATTGCAGTGTTGTGCCCATCTTTCTAGGATTACTTGCTCGTTTTTTAGGAGCTCTGCTTCTGCTGATCGAAAAGGGGTTATGTTTTGTTTGTTTGGCCAATAGATGGTTTTCATAGACGTGTAGAACCCATGTTGGTCATTGATATCAGCCAGTCTTTGCGGCTCTATTGTTTCCTCAGTCAACTATTTTTTTTTTCCTCCATGTTATGCAGGGTTCTCAGGACTTCATTTCTGAGATTCTGGAATTCAGTTTTTAGGGTTATGGAGCTAAGATGAGCCAGCCATTTGTGATGTACTCTGTGTTTCATTGTAAGAAAGTCATGTATGCCCTCAGCATTTTCAGCAACTCAGTCTTCATGGTGAAGAGTGGAGAAACCTAGGGTTTCTTCTGCAATGCTTTGAAGCAGTGTCTTTATGTACAGCCACTCGGCATCTACGTTTGCTGCATTGTTGTTTGAAAAGTGGTGGGCATTGAAAGTTTGTCCGTAATAATGCTGCAGGAGGTGTTACAAGTTGCCACATCTTCAAAATACTTCAGTTTAGTTTCTTGGAGGATGGTCTATGGCGCATGTGTAGGCGTATGACTAGTTGCAGTTTGGTAGTACAAGGTCATGATCTGTTCAGCAATTAGCACCTCTCATATCGTGGGTCATGAGATCTTTTCTTTAGTCTCACTGCCTTACAATGACATAGTTAATTTGGCACCAATGTCTAGATTATGGGTGCATTCATGTGGCCTTGTGTGTATTGTTAAGTGGAAAAATGGTGTTCGCGATGACCAGACTGTGTTCCGACCATAAGGAAAATAATTCAAGGCCATTTTTGTTCATGTTACCAACACCATGGCCGCCTATAATGCCTTGCCAGTGGTGATTATCTTTTCCTGCTCTGGCACTGAAATCTCCAAGCAGGAAGAGTTTGTTATTATGTGGTAATGAGTAAATGATAGGATCCAGAGAGTCATAAAGGAATCTTTGACGGTGTCCTAAGAGTCAAGTGTTGGGGCACTGGCGCTGATGGGTGTTGCATATTGGCCTTTATAGTGGTATGCACCAGGACATCGGCCTCTCTGATATACCCACAAGTGATTCTTTGGACTGCAAAACCTATACCATGGTTTCTTCTTACATTGTCTGGGCATCCCCTCAAGAAATAAGTATACCCTTCTCAAGCTTGGTTGCCCTCTCCTGAGAGGCGAGTCTCATACAAGGCAGCAATGTCAATTACTTATCGTTTCGGTTCATGGGCAATAAGAGCAGTCCTACGGCACTGTCGTATATATTGGTTAGTATCAAGCAAGGTTCATATTTCCCAAGAAGTAAGAGTCAGAGGAATTTATTTGGTTTTTCAACCTCAGTGTGGGATGCCTTGACTGACACGGATATCTGCCAAGGTGGTGTGGAAAAGCAAATGTTTAGGGTACCTTTTCTAAATCCCTCCCTGTCAGGGGTAAGCAGTTTGGCGTCTGCTTCTGGCTGCTCAGGACTCAAGCTAAAGCCTTTCACCCACATACATAACCTATCACCATCACCCTATCCTTTCGCCACAGGTCTTTTGATTTTGATGAAAGGATGAAAAGGGGGGTGAGTACAGCAGTGGACTTGTACAATCACAGGGTTTGGTACGATGGTGAGGGTACATGGTCCTTATCACCACATTTCTTGGCCCTTCTCAGCCTGTGATGATGGCATGAAGATTCACGACGACCATCTACTGACCAGGGTTGTAGGAGTCTGCTGGGAGTTCTGTCAGTCGAGCCCAGCCTTCCATGGGACTCCGCTCATTGATTTTTCGTTTGGAGTTTACTCCAGTAGCCTTAACCCATCCAAGGGTAATCCACAAAGCATTGGGCCTGGGAACACTTAGTCTGACCCCCTCATTCAATGGCCCCTCCACCATAGATAACCTGTCCACGTGCTGAGACTGGGAGGATATCCTCCCAGTGGTACGGCCCACCAGATTTATAGGGTAAGCAAGCCCCCTACCACGACAAGCTGTTCCCGTGAGGACACACATGCACACACACAGTATTGCCAAGAGTTAGTGGTTACCATGACAATCCAGCAACTGAAGTGTGTTTGTGTGTGTGTATCATAATTCGAGCTATATTTCTTTATGTCTTTATAACCATTGTACAGTCAATGGACATTAAACCTTCATCAGTGTGTTGGTATTTCGAGATTATATTTTTTATGGATTACAGTGAATCCGATGAAATCATCTTTAGTTACCTTTGCTACCTCCAGATGTATTATACATTTGAAAGGCCTAATGGGCATCTCTGAGCAAATTTGAAGGTGGAAAGAAGCGTGATAGGCCTGTGAAGAAGGTGGATAGATTTGGAAGTGAATGTTTGGTCAGAGAGGTATAGGAGCTAACCAGGCTAGGAAACTGACAAACCATCGAGCTGCATGATTGAATTTTGTGTGAAGGGGTGTATGACCATGGTTTGTCATACAGTTTAAACTTGACAGTCGTTTGACTGACTGTCAGATAGGTGAGTGTGTAGCTACATGTGGGCTATTTTTCGAATGATCAGGAGAAGCCAGGATTCTGGATTCTTGAATGGAGAATGAACTTGAGGTTGACTCATTTAACTGGACAAAATTAGGTTAGTATCTCATTCTGTCAAGTCTTTTCTGTGTCTTCGCCATCATGATACGTGTCCAGAATCGGATACTTTAAATGCCATTTCCTATCTTTTATTTTTTTTTGTTTTACCCCCTTAATGGACGCAGCATCTAAAGATGCACTGTACAGGTATCCTTCGTTTAATGGTACGGATGTGTTGTCAATTGTTTCATCATTAAGCAAATTATCGTTAAATGAGGGTGAGACAGTACGGGTTCAGAGGGAATACGTTATCACACATCGGAGTTAACCCATTGGGCGAATACACAAATCCAGAATCAGCCATTAAAGGGTTCATAGAAACCCAAAACATCACACCCGTCACTGAAACCCAGTGAATGTAGATTATCAGCATAGAACACAGTCTAGATATTCTCAAGACACACAACAAGACAGCAAGCATGAGAACAAGAACAACGAGAGCAAGAATAAGAACAAGAACAGGACATACCAAGTACAAGGACAAGAACAAAAAGAGAGCAACCACAAGAACAAGAACAAGAAGAATGCAAAAATGAGAAGATCAAGACACCAGCAAAAGAACAAGAACAACAAGAAAGGAAGCACAAGAACAAGAACAGCCAAAAAGCAGGTACAGGATCAAGAACAGCAAGAGGGCAAGCACGAGACCAAGAAGAAGAGACCAAGAATAGATCAAGAACAACAAGAAAGCAAACACATTAACAAGAAAACAAGCACAAGAACGGGAACAAGAAAACAAGCAAAAGATCAAGAAGAATAAGAAAGCAAGCACGAGAACAAGAACAAGGTGGCCAACAACAAAAAAACAAGCATGAGACTAAGAACAACAAGAGAGCAATCGTGAGAACAGGAACAACAAAACAACAGGCACAAGAACAAGAACAACAAGAGAGCAAGATTAAGAACAAGAACAAGACACAAGCACAAGGACAAGAACAAAACGAGAAGAATGCAAGGGAGAGAACAAGAACAACAAGCACGAGAACAAGAACAAGAGAGGAAGCAGAAGAACAAGAACAGCCAAAAAGCAAGTACAGAATCAAGAACAATGAGGTCAAGCACTAGAACAAGAACAAGAAGCACGCACTCTTCTTGTACACTTGACCTCATACGATGTCGTTAATGAATTCGAACTAAACAGCAAGAGCAATATAAATACTTCTTCATCGTATTTAAAGGACTCGTGATAAAAGTATACATCCATTTAACCAAGAGAGGTTTCTAGTGGACTGATCCTGTTTTTGTAGTGATGGACATAACGATAAATATGTCACAGAAACGATGACGTTTTCTTTACAGCCGCTGCCTACTGATTGCTCGTATATTGTTTGGACAGGTTTGTCAGAAGCTTCAGTAATGCCCTGTCAACTAGTGGCTGTTCGAAATTAAATAATGATAATAATAACAGGTACATTAGGTGAGGGCGCCCACCATCTACTCCCTCGATGTAGTGCTGCTCTCGGGTGTCTGATCTTTCCTCTCTTCCTTCTTTCTCCCATTCCTGCTGCGCAAAGAAGACCTCTGCCTCCTCAGTCAACAGCTCGGCGAATTCATCACCGACTGGATAGCAATGATGATAGGCAAGCCCATCCCACACCCAGAGGGAATTTTCACTATGATCGACAAGACCATAGTGCAGTGTCTAGAAACACAACCCACGACTCCCGTACCCAGCACACATCAGCACGACTCCCCTCCAACTCAGACAGTAACATTGCCGCCACCCACCATGCCCCCTCCCACTCCCTCTCATACCGTCTCCCCCACTCCTCCCCAAGCACACTGTCCTGTCAGAGCCACACAACGCCGCAAACAAAGAAGCAAGGAAGACAAGAGGAGCAGATCCCTCTCTCAAAACACACCCCGGGAACACCCTCAATCGGCTCCCTCAAACCCAAGCAGCCTAACCCTCACCACGGACATACCGACACGCACATCGCATCGCCAACCTCCCACTCCATCACGCTCAACCACAACCACTCGCAGGCCTCGCTCACGGTCCCCCATACCATCACGCACAGCAATGGACGACTGAGGGATATCCCTCCCCCTCCCCCAGACCCCAGTCACACCCCCACCGTCCCGACACTACGAATTCTCCAATGGAATATCCAAGGAGCATCGCCTAAGCGCCACTTGTTGGAGGAAGCAGCCCACCGGGACCGACCTGACATCATCCTCCTCCAGGAGACCCTGGTCCGACCTCTCAAACCTTTCAGGTTGCGAGGCTTCACTACCTTCCTCCTCTCCAGCTCTCCAGGGGGCCCTAGGGGTTGTGCAATTCTTGTACGCAGCCACATCCCAGCCACAGCCATCAGTCCCTTACCAGACTGTGGTGACCATCGAAATACAGGGAATTGACATCACCATGGCCGATACCCACCTCCTCATTTTCAACATCTATCGCCCCCCCAATGCCGACCTTAACCTTGGAGAAGTTGCCACTCTCTCTGCTACCTCACGACTTTTTATCGGCGGCGACCTCAATGCCCACCACCCCAGTCTTGGGTCCAGGTCCACCACTAACACTGCTGGCTGCCATATAGCCGAGATGCTGGAAGAGGTGCCTGATATAGCTCTCCTTAACGACCCCACCATACCAACACATGTACGAGGAGGCAGGCTGGACCTCTCTTTCGTCTCCTCTGGCCTGACTACCCATAGCACCTGGGAACTGCACCCCACCCTCACATCTGACCACCATGCTATTGTCACTACCATTCATGTGGCCCCACTCCCTAAGCCTTCTGGGCCCCCACCAAGGTGGAACACCAAGAAAGCAGACTGGTCACACTTCACTGCCACACTGGAGAACACAGCAGCATTCACCCCCCCAGTCGACCTGGAAAAACATGCCACTCTACTCACAGACGCCTTCAGCAAAGCAGCAGGCTCTTCCATCCCCAAAACCGCCCCACCAAAAGTCTTCCATAAGGACCACTGGTTCTATTGTGCCAGAGTGCAGGAACTTAACAGGCGTCTTAACAGAGTCAAGAAGATCCACCGAGCCAACCCAACACCTGACAGCCTAGCCCACCTTCAAGCTGTCATCAGGCACTCCATATCCGAAAAGGCCGACATCAAGGAAGAAAGGTGGTTGGAATGGTGTCGATCCCTAGGGGCCCATTCACGGCTGGGGAGTATCTGGAAGAAGCTGAGGACTGTCTCTAACCCCCATCCACCTAGTCCCCCCTCTCATCCCGACCCACAGAGAGAGGCTGAAAGGTTGGCAGCTGCATTCACTCAGCGGACCTCTCCCACCCAGCTTCCTGATAACACTAGACCTCAGCAAGAAGCCTTACACCAAGCCAGATCAGAACTGATACACACCTGCAAGACCACCCCAGCAGACTGTGATCAGTTGTTTACCATCCATGAACTAGAGAACGCGCTCAAAACTAGCACTGACACTGCCCCGGGCCCCGATGGTATCACATATTCCATGCTAGCACATGCTGGCACCACAGCACGATCTGCCTTCCATGATTTAATCAACCATTCCTGGTCCATGGGCAAACTCCCAGATCAGTGGAAGACTGCCACCATTCACCCCATCCCCAAACCAACTGACCCCACCACCTTCAGGCCCATCTCCCTTCTCAGCTGCCTATGCAAGACTGCCGAGAGGATGGTGCTCCGGCGACTCACCTGGCTCCTGCCAGACCTTCACAGCCATATTTTTGCCTATGCCAGGGGTAAGGGGACTGCCGAGTGCCTGAGTTCGTTCCTTTCCAAGTTGCGTGGCGGCAGAGGCCTAGCTGTCTTCATTGATCTGGAGAAGGCCTTCGAGCTTGCGTGCCCAGATGTCATTCTGGCAGCCCTTGCAAGCAGGGGTGTCAGGGGTCGTCTCTTAAGCTGGCTGGAGGGGTTTCTCCGGGGTCGAAAAGCAGCAGTACGTTTCCAGGGGCACACGTCCTCTGAACACCAACACACGAATGGCACTTCACAGGGCAGCATTCTAAGCCCAACACTCTTCAACATCATAATAGACTGCCTTCTGCAAGTGGACCTAGGCCCTGGAGCTCGTCTCCTCTGTTATGCAGATGACATAACTTTGGTCATCCATGGGGGCCCCTACTATGTTCAAGCCCAGACGGCCCTGTCGAGACTGCACCAGAAATGCACAGAGCTGGGCCTTAAGATCAACCCCTGTAAAACTAAGGCCCTCCCTTTCCTCATAAACCCTCCTACAGACCAGCTCCACCTTGGCAATTCTGTAATCGAATATGTCACCACGCACAAATACCTCGGAGTCATCTTCGACTCAAGACTTTCATTTAAACCAGAAGTCTCCCACCTCCGAGAACGAACGAGGTTCCGCATTAATGCACTGAGGTCTTTGGCAGGAAAGGGGAGGGGAGTTACTTACAAAGTCCTCCGCCTCTTTTATACACAGACCATCCGAGCCTTGGTTGACTACGCGGCTCCAGCACTGCCTACTATTGACTCCCCACTGCTTGACAAACTCGAGGTCATCCAAAACCATGCTATGCGAATTATGACTGGAGCTCCCATGTGGACACGCCTTTGCAACCTCCGATTTGAATGCAACCTGGAGTCACTACACCTCCGCATAGCTGCTAGAATGGCTGGGCTCGCGGCCAAGCTAGCCCACAACGCCTCTCCCCTCCCACTCCTGCCCCGACTTGTAGCAGCAGTCAATCTCCACCCTGACCTACTGTCACACAGCTGGATTCACAGTGCCGCGTGTGCTATTCACACCTACAACCTGGCTGATCACATTGTACAGATCTCAGCTGGACCTGCCGTCACCTACCAAGCCCAGCCTCCTTGGAGCCCCCCTCTGTTCAATCTCATCATCCCACGCTCTCCACCCAAGAACTGTACCCCCACCCAACTGATGCGTCAAGAGGGCCTCAAACAAATCGCCTCCCTCGCAGTCCTTGACTCGGCCACGTACTACACTGACGCCTCGGTTACGTCTTCCAGGGCAGGAGCAGCCTTTGTATGTGGAGATCGTTCCCACAGCTTGCGCATCACAGACGGGGCCTCCACCCTTCAAGCTGAACTGGCAGCCATCTCTGCTGCCCTCTCTGACGTCCTAGAGCACGCCCCTACATCTCCCACCATCATACACACAGACTCAGCTTCAGCCATTCATACACTTCGCCGACAAACTCACACCGATAACACCAAACTTATGCACGACATTCTCAACACAGCCACGGAAATCTGCAATGCAGGGGGAACGATCACTGTCAACTGGATCCCAAGTCATGTCGGCATCGCCAGGAATGAGAAGGCTGACCGCACAGCAAAGACCGCTCTAGATAGACCGAATATTGACCTAGAACTACCAACCAGCTTCAGCCAGGTTAAACGTTCTATCAGCCATCAGGCAACCATTTTAAATAAAGCAGATCACCGTCTTCAAGTACAACTGGGCTCTCCCTCTGCCAGATGGTATGCTGCAGCCACACAGTACAAGTCCCTGCCTTTTAACGCCAAGTATGACACAAACACACTTAATCGTCTGCGTCGCCTTCGCCTTGGTTATAAGTGTTTCTCTGAGATTATGGACGATGATGCCGACCCTGATTCTGAGTGTCAATACTGCCAAATAACCACTCCCTTCCCCCTCCTGCACTACCTCCTCAGATGTCCTGCCACCTCCCAAATCAGAAAAAGACACCCTCTCCCCAATCCAGACATACCCCGTACCCAGGCAGCTGCAAGATCAACAAATACCATCCGCTATGCCGCAGCCTATGTTGTAGCCACGACTCCCCTCCCTGTTCTAACTCAAGTTGTGTGCTCTGCTCCCCCTCCCACCTAGCATGCATGCCTAGGGTGTGCCTGTGTTGTTGTCCATATATACATGTGTACATCTGTGTGTATTGTGTCTGTGTGTCGGTACATATGGATGTCAGTACGTGTATATATGTATAACTGTGTGGTTGTCTGTGTGTATGTGTGTGTATCTTCCTACTTAATTAGAATTAAGACACAGCCGAGGGGCTGCCAACGCTGCCTCTACCACTTATATATTAACGCCGTGCTCACTGACTGGGCTAATGTATGGCCCGGCCTGCACCACGGGTGCAGGAAATCTTGAACGAACGAACGAACGAACTCCCATTCCCCTTTTGGTTTTATTTCCTTCATTCTTTCCTCTTCCTTCTGTCTACAGATGACTTTACATTCACTCATCTGTATTTCTTTCCTTCATTCTTTCCTCTTCCTTCTGCCAATGGGTGACTCTGCACTGAATGACAAGCCAAACTGTTTCCTGTACACCAGGAAACCATTTACTAAGTTGGGTGATAAGCATATAACCAAATTATGGCACCTGGTGGTTTAGTGGGTAATTAAGGCGCTCCAGTCGGATTGAGCCTGTGCAAGTTTATATCCAAGAGGTATTTGGGGTTTATTGCTCACGTAATGCCACTCAGGGATGAATGACGCTGGTCACTCCTGTCAGGACCAAATTGCCTAGCCCCGGGCCCCTACACTCCTCATGGGCAACAGAATTGGATGATGGATGGATAACAATAATAATAATAATATAACAACAACAATAATAATAATAAAAATAATAATAAAAATAATAATATAATAAAGAATGATAACAGCCATACCAAACTATAAAAAGGCCTCATGGTAGTGAAGTGCTTAATAACGGGTTATCTCGCCTTTAAGATGAATGGCTGCCACGCCACCTACAATTTCTCTCTCAGTAGCACCACACACGTCAGTGAGAGGCGGTGCTGTGAGAGGATAATGGCGGAGTGAGAGGGTAACGCTGTGATAGGCTGGCCAGGCACGTCCGCAGAGCCACTGTGACCAATCCTGAGCCAGAGTGTCACCGTCTCCCGCAAGGTGGCGTTAGTGCGAAGGACCAAACGTTACACTGTTCTTGTCTTCGTTGTTGATTTCTTGGACTTACTTTGTTTCCATTTAACACTGATTTATTTCCAGGGTTTTAGTAAAAAAAAATGAGCACGGATCAGTTTCATCCTGGCTTGTTTCTCAGCACTGACACGTCAAAATCTTGCTGTTGTTATCACTGCCCAGGTGTGTGTGTGTGTGTGTGTGTATATATATATATATATCAACAACTGAGGTGCCCGTGGGGAATCTTATACTATATATCCAGCCAAGGAGAAGCAAGATGATTTTCCACTTCATATTTATTTCAGGTGACTAGTTTCGGGATGCTTATCCCATCTTCAGACCTAAAAGCATTTAAAACACATATTGCAAATTACATAAAGTTTTAAAAAACATTTTAAAATATCCATAAGAAATACAAAAAAGTTACCAAAAAAGCATGTGACAATGACTGATTACTATAAAAAATGTATTTTTTTTTTAAAATAACAGACTCGAGTAATAAAAGTGAGAGTGTTACCTCTGTGAGTTGGCAGCTAACACTGAAAATCCTGAACACAGTGTTTCATAAAGAAAAGTGTCATAAAGCTTCTGAATCGTCAACAAACCAGTGTGAAGCAAAAGAACCAAGTAAAGAATCAATGAACCAAGTATCAAAAGGCTGATTCATCGATACAAAACACTATAATCCTAAGGTATACAACTTTGTTGATGATTCATAGTTATTTAATGAAGGCTTAAGTTTGTGAATGTACAAAGACTCCAAAATTCGCAGTTCCATTCTGTCATTACTACTATGTAAAATACTGAAATTATCCATATTACAAGTATGGCCCATATCGAAACAGTGGTTCCTAATCTCTGACGAAGTTGGGTTAGACAGTGGCAAAGATGTTCTATGAGACAAGCCTCTGTGCTCACACACACGAATTTTGAGGTTCCGAATTGAACTCCCAATATATCTAGCTGTACAGCTAGAACAAGCATATAAATATACTATGTTTGAGCACAGTGGCTTTGGGATATTATCTTTACATCGAAAAAATGAACCTACAGTAAAAGGATTTACAAATACAAATCTAAATGAGATTCTAAGCATTCTAATATTAAGTTCACTGTTGAAATTGAGAATAATAACTTGCTCTCTTTCTTAGATATTCAGCTAACCAATTATGGTAATTACTTGGGTACTTCCGTTTACAGGAAGGAGTCATTCACTGGTTTGGGTCTGAATTTCTTATCATTTGTACCTAACATATATAAGCTGAATTCAGTAAGGACTTTACTTCATAGATGCTATGCACTTAGTTTGAACTGGACATCTTTTCATGATGAAATTGATTTCCTGAGTAAATTCTTCACCAGTAATAATTACCCTACTACGTTGTTTCCTAGGATGGTAAAAGATTTTTTAAACCAGATATTATGTGGTTCTAGGAAGGCAGCAACTGCAGCTAAGGACATACATTATATCAGGTTTCCCTTTTATGGTCATGTCAGTTATAATATTAGGAACCAGCTTTTGAAAATACTCAAGCGTGTCTATCCTCAAATCTCATTTAGATTTGTATTTGTAAATCCTTTTACTGTAGGTTCATTTTTCGATGTAAAGATAATATCCCAAAGCCACTGTGCTCAAACATAGTATATTTATATGCTTGTTCTAGCTGTACAGCTAGATATATTGGGAGTTCAATTCGGAACCTCAAAATTCGTGTGTGTGAGCACAGAGGCTTGTCTCATAGAACATCTTTGCCACTGTCTAACCCAACTTCGTCAGAGATTAGGAACCACTGTTTCGATATGGGCCATACTTGTAATATGGATAATTTCAGTATTTTACATAGTAGTAATGACAGAATGGAACTGCGAATTTTGGAGTCTTTGTACATTCACAAACTTAAGCCTTCATTAAATAACTATGAATCATCAACAAAGTTGTATACCTTAGGATTATAGTGTTTTGTATCGATGAATCAGCCTTTTGATACTTGGTTCATTGATTCTTTACTTGGTTCTTTTGCTTCACACTGGTTTGTTGACGATTCAGAAGCTTTATGACACTTTTCTTTATGAAACACTGTGTTCAGGATTTTCAGTGTTAGCTGCCAACTCACAGAGGTAACACTCTCACTTTTATTACTCGAGTCTGTTATTTAAAAAAAAAAAATACATTTTTTATAGTAATCAGTCATTGTCACATGCTTTTTTGGTAACTTTTTTGCATTTCTTATGGATATTTTAAAATGTTTTTTAAAACTTTATGTAATTTGCAATATGTGTTTTAAATGCTTTTAGGTCTGAAGATGGGATAAGCATCCCGAAACTAGTCACCTGAAATAAATATGAAGTGGAAAATCATCTTGCTTCTCCTTGGCTGGATATATAGTATATATATATATATATATATATATATATATATATATATATATATATATATAAATTGTTACAATTTCTTTTAGTGGTGCAAACATTTTACTTATTCGGTGACAGGTGGATGGGGAGAAGGGAAAAGTTGTGGGAAGGGGGCGGGGAGAGATGACAGTAGGAAGGGAATAAAAGGTATACGTGACGCACAGAAATAGAGGATTAACACAAGAAAATTGGGGTGATTGAAAACGGTGAGAATTGTTTCCAATTCTTAGTAGGAATGAGAGGAAAACTGTGGAAACGGGCGGGGGAAAAGGTGGTAAGTATGAGGGTGACAGGAATGCAAAGTTGGACAGACTAAGGGAAGAATGTAGAAAGGTGTGCGTGACGATTGACAGAAAGAAGTGAGACAGTTTCCATTTCTAGACTGGTGGAAAGGAAAGTTGTGACAAGGGACGTGGGAAAGGGGAAAGGGAGAGGGAGAGAAGAGCTAATTTGATGGACAGGCAAAGGGGCGACTGGGTGGAGAACGACGGTGATTGACAACAGTGAAAGTTGTGATTCTTTGCACTCCCTGACAGGTAGGATGGGAGGGGAGGAAAGTTGTAAAGAGGGGCAGGAGAAGCAGAGGATAAGTACATGTAGGGAAGAGAGAACACAGGAGAGAGAAACAAGGTTTTTTATAATTGTGAAAATAGTTAGTTTGGGGGTTTTATACCGAGACTCGTGCAATTATAAGAGAGAGAGAGAGAAAGAGAGAGAGAGAGAGAGAGAGAGAAAGAGAGGGAGGGGGGGGAGGGTAACTGATGACAGTGATAATTGGGACGACTCGCGATAACATGAACCGAAACATGTTACAAGAATCACAAAGCTTGAAGAAATAGTTAACAAAATTAGGGGACAAAAGAGGGAAGCTTTGAGGAAAAGAATATGAGGTGACTGAAGACAATGTGACTCAAAACAGAATCCAAGATCGCACTGTCTCCCATCCCTGTAATTTCAAGGTTTACAAAAGGTGAAAACAGGACAGGATAAGGCAAATGATAGGAAGAGAATACAGCGTCAAGGCCATATTATTAAAAATATTTGAAAGACGCTGATTTGAGAAACAGTCGGACACTCGTTTGAACGAGTTTTTTTTTTTTTTCTTTAATTAATGAAGAACCCTCACTTCTATATTCTGCCTGGGAGTTTGTATTGTGGCCCTACTTTCTTGGCAGTGCTTGGATCAGCGCCAAAACAAATAATATTTGCCTGTTTAACGATCCAAAAGTATTGATATTCTGCGTTCATTGCGTCATTTTACCTAATACATTTATCAAAATGCTTGTTAAATATAAAAATGATCATGTCAGAATGATGTTTATATGCTAACATAAAGTTGTCTTATAGGCTACTAATACGTTAAAAATGAAAGTGTCAAGGCGACAGCAGAGAATGTACATTATATGGCAGATCAGCAATGAAAGATAATATTTGGCATGTGATGAGCTATTATACTGTAATTTACCTGATGTGTTTTTTGAAAGTACAGAAAGAAAGAAAAAAAACAGCAAGTCTTGTGTCTGACCCATCTCCCCACAGAGGGGAGATGGGTCAGACACACTCTCCGCATGCCTGAACACTGCCTTCCTTGCCAGGTCCTGTATGGCCAACTCCCTGCATCACGCTGCAACCCAGGGGGACAGAAGAAGAGAGAGAAAGATCGTGTAAGGACATCTCTGAAGAAATACATCATACCAAAAGATCTTGAAACCAATGTCTCGGACAAAGAATAATGGTGAGCCCTCTTCAGTGCAGGAACCATACATTTCGAAGACGCTTGGAACCACGCCAGACAAGAGTGTAGACAATGGAGGCACAACTAAAACAGTGTTCCCGGCTAACCAGGACTCGAATGGCCGACTGTGTGGATCCAGGATTGGTCTGCACAGTAACACACCTTGGCACCAAAGACAATGAGAAACATTGTCTCCTTGTGGGTATAGCAGGCGTCCTCTTCTGTAGTAAAAGGTCAGCTTTAAGTGCGCGTGTGTGTGTGTGTGTGTGTGTGTATGTGTGTGTGTGTGTATGTGTGTTTGTGTGTGTATGTGTGTGTATGTGTGTGTGTGTGTGTGTGTGTGTGTGTGTGTGAGAGAGAGAGAGAGACTACGCCCACAAACTGAATCAGACTATTATAGGCCATAGTCGAAATTACAGTGCACTTCCATATATCATTTGTAGGTGTGAATAGACCATACTTTTTCTTCATTGCTGTTGTTCGAAGTAAAACAAGCTTGAAATCGCTACTGCTTCTCCCGTGCTTTTCCTTCTCGTTTCCAGAACAGATGATCTGTAATTGGTATTTTATCACCTGACGGGAATAAGCCACTGCCTTAAATTGAGTTCTAAGTTTGGCTGTAGGACCTCAAGTAGTGGGTTGTTCGTAGGGAACCTCAACTTCAGAAGGAATAGGACAACGATCGTTGACGTGACCATTATCCTTATTACAAACGTTTCGACATTTAAAATGTCATCATCAGTGATTTAAAAGGGGAACCAAATAATCAAGTGAGAACACTAAAAACTAATCGCAATATTGTGTAAGTGAAAAAATACACACACAAACACACGGTCTAAATATGAAGAAAATAAAAAAGGGGTATGGAAAAGGATACTAAAACAGTTACGTAACAAAGAGGTACTGCAGATAGTGCTATTTAGAGATGGATTATGGGTCTTTATATATATATATATATATATATATATATATATATATATATATATATATTGTTACATAGCCTATGATTTCATCATCCTTTGTGTAATTCTAACGCACAGTATGCTGCATGTTTGATCACGAGCGTGTTCTGCCTTAGTCCCCCCTTCTACCGTTATAGTAGAGTAAGTCGTCCTTTCTGTTGTTCAGAATAGGATTGTCAACTCTTTGTCCCCATGGCTTCATTTCCGCGTCCTTCTTACAAGTTGTATCAAGCTCTGCCGGCCCATATATAATGAGCTCAGTCTCTACATTAATTGCCACTTAGATCTACTCATCATTTTGCTCACATCTCTGTCCTCCCCTGTACAGTTATTATTATTGTGAGTGCTCAGGAAGTCTCCAACCATCTAGCAGCTGTGTGTAATTTGAGTATAACTGTTGTAGCATTTTTTCTTGTACTGTGTAGCATAAGGTTAATTCTTGGGCCTAGTAAGGTTTTTTTGTAATTTATGTGGGGTTCTTGTTGTCAGCCATCATTAATAATAGTTTGTATCTGTAATAATTTATCTTGCATTAACTGAGCATTACCCAGTGTATTTTCATTTTATCAGGGCTGACTTAGGTAAATTTACTCTTGCTAATTTCGTGTTAATAGAGGCTATTGCAGTTAACCATATATTTAACCTGTTTTTTTTTGCCATTACATTATCCTTATGAGTCCTGAATATTTTGTTGTTAGTTTGAGCATTAAACTTTAACTTGTAATTTTACCTAACTCATTTGTTTTGAACCTGAAACTTTACGGGACAGTAGTGATTTTTAGTATTCTCACTTAAAGTGTACATTATCTTTCTCTGTTCCGTAACGTAAATTTGGCGACATCGCCAGGATATTCAGGATTATCATAAGGATATTGCTTGATATTTTGTGACTGTGATTTATTCTTGATGTCTACTATTACTACGCTTGATGAAGCCAAAGATTTTTTGTCAAATGTGCAAACAGTGTGTGATGTAGAAAACAGAACAAAGAATGAACATAAGCTTGTTGCTCAACAATTGGGAATTGCAGTTCACTCTCATCATTCTAAAGATCAAATTGTTGGCATGATTAATGAAAGCTTGTTTAATGTAACTCCTCCAAATGAGCAAACGCAGATTGAATTAGCTAAGTTACAGCTAGCCCTGCAGGAGGCTCGTGTTAAAGAGGCTGAATTTCAAGCACTTGCTAAGGAGGCTGAGTCTCAGGCTAAGGAGGCGGAGTCTCATGCTAAGGAGGCTGAGTTTCAGGCTCATGCTAAGGAGGCTGAGTTTCAGGCTCGTGCTAAGGAGGCTGAGGCACAAGTTGAAATTGCTAGGATTCAGGCAGACCATGAGTATCGCATGAAACAAGGTGGAACTGGATCATCTAGCTCTGATGATTTTGATGTGGCTAAAAATGTTAAACTTATCCCTCCTTTTAATGAATCTGATTTAACTAAGTATTTTCAGTTGTTTGAGAGGGTAGCTACAGGATTTAATTGGCCAAAAAGTATTGGCCAGTACTCCTTCAAACTGTTCTCACCAGTAAAGCTCAAGTAACTTATGCATCTTTGCCTCAGGATCAATCTGATAATTATGATGTAGTTAAGAGCTTGAGTCTTAAGGCCTATGAGCTTGTTCCTGAAGCCTATAGAGTAAAATTTAGGACAACTTATAAGCAAGATAAGCAATCCCATGTTGAGTATGCAAAAATCAAAGAAGATCTGTTAGAGCAGTGGTTAAATACTAAGAATGTGGATTATGATTTTGGTAAATTTAAGCAGATGATTTTGCTGGAGGACTTCAAGAGGTGTGTTAATAAAGATGTAAGCCTACATCTTGATGAGAGAAGAATAGATAATTTGTCTGATGCTGCAGTTTTAGCTGATGAATATGTTCTCACTCACAAGAGATATTCTAGAGAAAAAGGGAAAGCTGAGAGTAAGTACGTTGCCTCTACTCAGAGTACAGGTAACAGGAAAGAGAATAAAGATGATGTTTCTCAGGAAGTAAATACCAGCTTCACCTCTAGATTTCAGAAAAGTAAAGGTACTTATTGTAGTAAGCTTGGTCATACTACGGAGAAATGTTTCAGGAGACAGCGTGATGTGAACAAAAAGGAGTCTTTAAATATTCAGTCAATTGGTCTTGTGTCCACCCTTGAGAGTTCCCAGAATTCTTTAACCGAGTTAACTGAACCTGCTTTGAGGGGTAAATTAAATTCTCATGATGGAGCTCCTCTTTTGAGCAGTAACGTGGGTGACACTCTCAAGAGTTCATGTGCTAATTTCCTGTCTGATGGTTTTGTCAGTCCTCTGGACAGTAATGACAGGAAATCAGTTAAAATATATCGTGAAACAGGTGCTTGCCAATCCCTTATGCTGACCAGTGTTCTAGTCTCTAATCTTAATTCCTCTGATGAAACGGTAATCTTACAAGGTGTAGGGAATGATTACTTCTCTGTCCCTCTGTGCAGAGTGAATTTAGAGTCTGGTTTTGTTAATGGTTCCGTTATGGTTGGGTTGGTTGAGACACTCCCCAGTGTCAGGTGTAACTTTCTTACTTGGAAATGATATTGGTGGAAGTCAAGTGAGTCCAGCTCCTCAGTTGTCTAGTGAGCCAGTGACTGCGACCCGGGATTGTGATGTCCCTGATGTGTTCCCTGCATGTGCTGTCACTAGGGCTAAGTCTAAAGTTACTGGTGATTTAGAGGATAATGATGATGATGATGTTATCCTAGCTGACACTTTTCTTGCTAATTTGGACCACTCACCAGATGAGGCAGTACCCCGTAGGGTTGATAATTTGTCTCGTCAAGAGTTGGTTGAGTTGCAGGTTGCTGACCCTGAGTTGAAAGGTCTAGCTAACTCTGCTTGCAGTGAGGAAGAGTCAGCTGGTGCTTCTACTTGTTATTATACAAAGTCAGGAGTACTTATGAGGAAGTGGAGACCCCCAACAACATCAGCCGACTGTGAATGGGAGGTTGTACATCAAGTTGTCATCCCTCGTGTTTGTAGGCAGGATATCATTAGAGTGGCTCATGATTCCAGTTTGGCAGGACACCTTGGAGTGAGGAAGACTGTGGCACGCATTTTGAAACACTTCTACTGGCCAGGTATCTTCAGGGATGTTTCCTGGTATTGTAAGTCTTGTCACACCTTTCAAGTTGTGGGGAAGTGTAATCAGACCGAAAAGGTTGCACCTTTAGTTCCCATTCCTCCTTTTGAGGGGCCTTTCACCCGTGTGTTGGTGGATATTGTGGGCCCTCTTCCTAAGACTTCTTCAGGATTTTCTTATGTGTTGACCCTGATTGATATGGTTACTCGTTATCCTGAAGCCATTCCACTTAGAAATATCTCAGCAAAGAATGTGGTTAAGGAAATGCTAGGGTACTTCACAAAGTTTGGTCTGCCCAAGGAGGTACAGTCAGACCGGGGAAGTAATTTCATGTCAAACGTTATCAAGCAGTCTCTGAAAGAGTTGGGCATCACCCAGATCACGTCTTCAGCTTACCATCCCCAGACTCGAGGAGCGTTGGAGAGATATCATCAAACACTCAAATCGATGCTCAAGAAATACTGTTTGGAACATCAGAAAGACCGGGATAAAGGTCTTCCATTCGTTGTATTTGCAGCAAGAGAATCTCCAAATGAATCACTGGGCTTCTCACCTTTTGAACTACTGTTTGGCCATGAAGTAAGAGGACCCCTTAAGTTACTCAAGGAATTCTGGCTGTCGGAGGAAGATGACGTCAACCTGCTGGAGTATGTGATGAAGTTCAAAGAACGGCTGTCCACTGCTTTACAGCTGGCGAGAGAGAATTTAGGAGCTGCTCAGGAGAAGATGAAGACTTGGTATGATAAGAAGTCCAGGTTACGCCACTTTCAGCCAGGAGATCAGGTTCTGATTCTGCTACCAGTTCATGGGCAACCTCTTCAAGCCAAGTTTAGTGGTCCTTATTTCGTGGAGAAGAAACTCAGTGATGTCAACTATGTTATCGCCACACCAGATCGTAGAAAGAACAAGCAACTATGTCACATCAACATGCTTAAGTTATATCACAGGCGGGACGAAAATAATCCAGTCTGCACTGTAGCTGTTCCACCCGAGTCTGCAAGTGAAGCTCTCCCATGCAGTATGAGTCTGAGTGATAGTTTGGGGAAGAATCCTGATATCATGAATGATCTCCAGACTAAGCTTTCTCACCTACCTCCCGAGGAAAGGCAGGAGTTTTTGGCATTACTGCAGGAGTACCCGCAAGTGTTCCGTGCCACTCCAGGAAGAACCACTGTGTTGATGCATGATGTCGATGTTGGAGACGCAAAGCCAATTAAACTGCCTCCTTACAGTGTGAACCCAGTGAAAGTTCCTCTCATCGAGAAGGAGCTTGGCTACCTGTTGGACCACAAGATGATTGAGCCATGTCAGAGCGAGTGGAGTTCTCCTGTCACTCTAGTCCCTAAGCCAGGTGGGTCACAGCGGCTTTGCATCGACTACAGACGTGTTAATCAGATAACCAAAACAGACACTTACCCTCTCCCTCGCGTGGAAGATTGCATAGACAAGATCGGAAAGGCTAGGTACATAAGTAAGTTTGATTTGTTAAAGGGATACTGGCAAGTACCTATGACTGAACGTGCTAGGGAGATCTCATGTTTTGTAACACTAGGAAAGACTTTTGCATGTTCTGTAATGCCATATGGTATGAAGAATGCACCAGCCACATTTCAGAAGCTCATGAATGTCGTAACAGAGGGTTTGGCAGGGTGTGTTGTTTATCTTGATGATGTATTAATCTTCAGTGACAACTGGAAAGATCACCTATGCCATGTCAGTAAATTTCTTGAGCGTTTGATTCATGCTAATCTTGTAGCTAATTTATCAAAGTGTGAGTTTGGTCAAGCTAAAGTTCAGTGCCTTGGGTACGTAATTGGTGATGGACATGTTGCACCACCAGCAGCTAAGGTTCAGGTTATAAGTGATCTTCCTAGACCTAAAAGTAGGAAAGAGCTACAAAGATTTTTGGGAATGGTAGGTTATTACAGGAGATTTGTTCTTAACTTTTCAATTCTTGTATCACCACTTACAGACCTACTGAAAAAGGGAGTTAAATTTGTCTGGACCGATAACTGTGAATCCTCTTTCAACAAACTTAAAGCTATCCTATTAAGTCAGCCAGTGCTCGCTACTCCAAATTTTGCTAAGCCTTTTAAGATGGCTGTTGATGCAAGTGATACAGGAGCTGGGGCTTTTTTGCTGCAAGAGGATGATCAGGGTATTGAACACCCTGTATCTTATTACAGAAAGAAGTTCACTCCACCTCAAAAGAACTACTCAACTATTGAGAAAGAGCTTTTGGCCTTGATTTTGGGTTTACAGCATTTTTCATTTTATTTGTGTTCTGGTTTTGACCCCATAGTCATTTATACCGATCATAACCCACTGAAATTCCTTAGTAAGTTTAAAGATAAAAATCAGAGATTGAGAAGATGGAGTCTACTTCTTCAGTATTCATTAGACATACAACATGTCAAGGGGAAAGAAAATGTTATTGCAGATTGCTTATCTAGACTTTAGACAGATTGTTTTAGAGTAATAAGAAATTTCCTTTGTAAATTTCTTTTTTCTTTGTGGGGAGGTGTTACATAGCCTATGATTTCATCATCCTTTGTGTAATTGTAACGCACAGTATGCTGCATGTTTGATCACGAGCGTGTTCTGCCTCAGTCCCCCCTTCTACCGTTATAGTAGAGTAAGTCGTCCTTTCTGTTGTTCAGAATAGGATTGTCAACTCTTTGTCCCCATGGCTTCATTTCCGCGTCCTTCTTACAAGTTGTATCAAGCTCTGCCGGCCCATATATAATGAGCTCAGTCTCTACATTAATTGCCACTTAGATCTACTCATCATTTTGCTCACATCTCTGTCCTCCCCTGTACAGTTATTATTATTGTGAGTGCTCAGGAAGTCTCCAACCATCTAGCAGCTGTGTGTAATTTGAGTATAACTGTTGTAGCATTTTTTCTTGTACTGTGTAGCATAAGGTTAATTCTTGGGCCTAGTAAGGTTTTTTTGTAATTTATGTGGGGTTCTTGTTGTCAGCCATCATTAATAATAGTTTGTATCTGTAATAATTTATCTTGCATTAACTGAGCATTACCTAGTGTATTTTCATTTTATCAGGGCTGACTTAGGTAAATTTACTCTTGCTAATTTCGTGTTAATAGAGGCTATTGCAGTTAACCATATATTTAACCTGTTTTTTTTTCCATTACATTATCCTTATGAGTCCTGAATATTTTGTTGTTAGTTTGAGCATTAAACTTTAACTAGTAATTTTACCTAACTCATTTGTTTTGAACCTGAAACTTTACGGGACAGTAGTGATTTTTAGTATTCTCACTTAAAGTGTACATTATCTTTCTCTGTTCCGTAACGTAAATTTGGCGACATCGCCAGGATATTCGGGATATTATCATAAGGATATTGCTTGATATTTTGTGACTGTGATTTATTCTTGATGTCTACTATTACTACGCTTGATGAAGCCAAAGATTTTTTGTCAAATGTGCAAACAGTGTGTGATGTAGAAAACAGAACAAAGAATGAACATAAGCTTGTTGCTCAACAATTGGGAATTGCAGTTAACTCTCATCATTCTAAAGATCAAATTGTTGGCATGATTAATGAGAGCTTGTTTAATGTAACTCCTCCAAATGAGCAAACGCAGATTGAATTAGCTAAGTTACAGCTAGCCCTGCAGGAGGCTCGTGTTAAGGAGGCTGAATTTCAAGCACTTGCTAAGGAGGCTGAGTCTCAGGCTAAGGAGGCGGAGTCTCATGCTAAGGAGGCGGAGTCTCATGCTAAGGAGGCTGAGTTTCAGGCTCATGCTAAGGAGGCTGAGTTTCAGGCTCGTGCTAAGGAGGCTGAGGCACAAGTTGAAATTGCTAGGATTCAGGCAGACCATGAGTATCGCATGAAACAAGGTGGAACTGGATCATCTAGCTCTGATGATTTTGATGTGGCTAAAAATGTTAAACTTATCCCTCCTTTTAATGAATCTGATTTAACTAAGTATTTTCAGTTGTTTGAGAGGGTAGCTACAGGATTTAATTGGCCAAAAAGTATTGGCCAGTACTCCTTCAAACTGTTCTCACCAGTAAAGCTCAAGTAACTTATGCATCTTTGCCTCAGGATCAATCTGATAATTATGATGTAGTTAAGAGCTTGAGTCTTAAGGCCTATGAGCTTGTTCCTGAAGCATATAGAGTAAAATTTAGGACAATTTATAAGCAAGATAAGCAATCCCATGTTGAGCATGCAAAAATCAAAGAAGATCTGTTAGAGCAGTGGTTAAATTCTAAGAATGTGGATTATGATTTTGGTAAATTTAAGCAGATGATTTTGCTGGAGGACTTCAAGAGGTGTGTTAATAAAGATGTAAGCCTATATCTCGATGAGAGAAGAATAGATAATTTGTCTGATGCTGCAGTTTTAGCTGATGAATATGTTCTCACTCACAAGAGATATTCTAGAGAAAAAGGGAAAGCTGAGAGTAAGTACGTTGCCTCTACTCAGAGTACAGGTAACAGGAAAGAGAATAAAGATGATGTTTCTCAGGAAGTAAATACCAGCTTCACCTCTAGATTTCAGAAAAGTAAAGGTACTTATTGTAGTAAGCTTGGTCATACTACGGAGAAATATTTCAGGAGACAGCGTGATATGAACAAAAAGGAGTCTTTAAATATTCAGTCAATTGGTCTAGTGTCCACCCTTGAGAGTTCCCAGAATTCTTTAACCGAGTTAACTGAACCTGCTTTGAGGGGTAAATTAAATTCTCATGATGGAGCTCCTCTTTTGAGCAGTAACGTGGGTGACACTCTCAAGAGTTCATGTACTAATTTCCTGTCTGATGGTTTTGTCAGTCCTCTGGACAGTAATGACAGGAAATCAGTTAAAATATATCGTGAAACAGGTGCTTGCCAATCCCTTATGCTGACCAGTGTTCTAGTCTCTAATCTTAATTCCTCTGATGAAACGGCAATCTTACAAGGTGTAGGGAATGATTACTTCTCTGTCCCTCTGTGCAGAGTGAATTTAGAGTCTGGTTTTGTTAATGGTTCCGTTATGGTTGGGTTGGTTGAGACACTCCCCAGTGTCAGGTGTAACTTTCTTACTTGGAAATGATATTGGTGGAAGTCAAGTGAGTCCAGCTCCTCAGTTGTCTAGTGAGCCAGTGACTGCGACCCGGGATTGTGATGTCCCTGATGTGTTCCCTGCATGTGCTGTCACTAGGGCTAAGTCTAAAGTTACTGGTGATTTAGAGGATAATGATGATGATGATGTTATCCTAGCTGACACTTTTCTTGCTAATTTGGACCACTCACCAGATGAGGCAGTACCCCGTAGGGTTGATAATTTGTCTCGTCAAGAGTTGGTTGAGTTGCAGGTTGCTGACCCTGAGTTGAAAGGTCTAGCTAACTCTGCTTGCAGTGAGGAAGAGTCAGCTGGTGCTTCTACTTGTTATTATACAAAGTCAGGAGTACTTATGAGGAAGTGGAGACCCCCAACAACATCAGCCGACTGTGAATGGGAGGTTGTACATCAAGTTGTCATCCCTCGTGTTTGTAGGCAGGATATCATTAGAGTGGCTCATGATTCCAGTTTGGCAGGACACCTTGGAGTGAGGAAGACTGTGGCACGCATTTTGAAACACTTCTACTGGCCAGGTATCTTCAGGGATGTTTCCTGGTATTGTAAGTCTTGTCACACCTTTCAAGTTGTGGGGAAGTGTAATCAGACCGAAAAGGTTGCACCTTTAGTTCCCATTCCTCCTTTTGAGGGGCCTTTCACCCGTGTGTTGGTGGATATTGTGGGCCCTCTTCCTAAGACTTCTTCAGGATTTTCTTATGTGTTGACCCTGATTGATATGGTTACTCGTTATCCTGAAGCCATTCCACTTAGAAATATCTCAGCAAAGAATGTGGTTAAGGAAATGCTAGGGTACTTCACAAAGTTTGGTCTGCCCAAGGAGGTACAGTCAGACCGGGGAAGTAATTTCATGTCAAACGTTATCAAGCAGTCTCTGAAAGAGTTGGGCATCACCCAGATCACGTCTTCAGCTTACCATCCCCAGACTCAAGGAGCGTTGGAGAGATATCATCAAACACTCAAATCGATGCTCAAGAAATACTGTTTGGAACATCAGAAAGACCGGGATAAAGGTCTTCCATTCGTTGTATTTGCAGCAAGAGAATCTCCAAATGAATCACTGGGCTTCTCACCTTTTGAACTACTGTTTGGCCATGAAGTAAGAGGACCCCTTAAGTTACTCAAGGAATTCTGGCTGTCGGAGGAAGATGACGTCAACCTGCTGGAGTATGTGATGAAGTTCAAAGAACGGCTGTCCACTGCTTTACAGCTGGCGAGAGAGAATTTAGGAGCTGCTCAGGAGAAGATGAAGACTTGGTATGATAAGAAGTCCAGGTTACGCCACTTTCAGCCAGGAGATCAGGTTCTGATTCTGCTACCAGTTCATGGGCAACCTCTTCAAGCCAAGTTTAGTGGTCCTTATTTCGTGGAGAAGAAACTCAGTGATGTCAACTATGTTATCGCCACACCAGATCGTAGAAAGAACAAGCAACTATGTCACATCAACATGCTTAAGTTATATCACAGGCGGGACGAAAATAATCCAGTCTGCACTGTAGCTGTTCCACCCGAGTCTGCAAGTGAAGCTCTCCCATGCAGTATGAGTCTGAGTGATAGTTTGGGGAAGAATCCTGATATCATGAATGATCTCCCGACTAAGCTTTCTCACCTACCTCCCGAGGAAAGGCAGGAGTTTTTGGCATTACTGCAGGAGTACCCGCAAGTGTTCCGTGCCACTCCAGGAAGAACCACTGTGTTGATGCATGATGTCGATGTTGGAGACGCAAAGCCAATTAAACTGCCTCCTTACAGTGTGAACCCAGTGAAAGTTCCTCTCATCGAGAAGGAGCTTGGCTACCTGTTGGACCACAAGATGATTGAGCCATGTCAGAGCGAGTGGACTTCTCCTGTCACTCTAGTCCCTAAGCCAGGTGGGTCACAGCGGCTTTGCATCGACTACAGACGTGTTAATCAGATAACCAAAACAGACACTTACCCTCTCCCTCGCGTGGAAGATTGCATAGACAAGATCGGAAAGGCTAGGTACATAAGTAAGTTTGATTTGTTAAAGGGATACTGGCAAGTACCTATGACTGAACGTGCTAGGGAGATCTCATGTTTTGTAACACTAGGAAAGACTTTTGCATGTTCTGTAATGCCATATGGTATGAAGAATGCACCAGCCACATTTCAGAAGCTCATGAATGTCGTAACAGAGGGTTTGGCAGGGTGTGTTGTTTATCTTGATGATGTATTAATCTTCAGTGACAACTGGAAAGATCACCTATGCCATGTCAGTAAATTTCTTGAGCGTTTGATTCATGCTAATCTTGTAGCTAATTTATCAAAGTGTGAGTTTGGTCAAGCTAAAGTTCAGTGCCTTGGGTACGTAATTGGTGATGGACATGTTGCACCACCAGCAGCTAAGGTTCAGGTTATAAGTGATCTTCCTAGACCTAAAAGTAGGAAAGAGCTACAAAGATTTTTGGGAATGGTAGGTTATTACAGGAGATTTGTTCTTAACTTTTCAATTCTTGTATCACCACTTACAGACCTACTGAAAAAGGGAGTTAAATTTGTCTGGACCGATAACTGTGAATCCTCTTTCAACAAACTTAAAGCTATCCTATTAAGTCAGCCAGTGCTCGCTACTCCAAATTTTGCTAAGCCTTTTAAGATGGCTGTTGATGCAAGTGATACAGGAGCTGGGGCTTTTTTGCTGCAAGAGGATGATCAGGGTATTGAACACCCTGTATCTTATTACAGGAAGAAGTTCACTCCACCTCAAAAGAACTACTCAACTATTGAGAAAGAGCTTTTGGCCTTGATTTTGGGTTTACAGCATTTTTCATTTTATTTGTGTTCTGGTTTTGACCCCATAGTCATTTATACCGATCATAACCCACTGAAATTCCTTAGTAAGTTTAAAGATAAAAATCAGAGATTGAGAAGATGGAGTCTACTTCTTCAGTATTCATTAGACATACAACATGTCAAGGGGAAAGAAAATGTTATTGCAGATTGCTTATCTAGACTTTAGACAGATTGTTTTAGAGTAATAAGAAATTTCCTTTGTAAATTTCTTTTTTCTTTGTGGGGAGGTGTTACATAGCCTATGATTTCATCATCCTTTGTGTAATTGTAACGCACAGTATGCTGCATGTTTGATCACGAGCGTGTTCTGCCTCAGTCCCCCCTTCTACCGTTATAGTAGAGTAAGTCGTCCTTTCTGTTGTTCAGAATAGGATTGTCAACTCTTTGTCCCCATGGCTTCATTTCCGCGTCCTTCTTACAAGTTGTATCAAGCTCTGCCGGCCCATATATAATGAGCTCAGTCTCTACATTAATTGCCACTTAGATCTACTCATCATTTTGCTCACATCTCTGTCCTCCCCTGTACAGTTATTATTATTGTGAGTGCTCAGGAAGTCTCCAACCATCTAGCAGCTGTGTGTAATTTGAGTATAACTGTTGTAGCATTTTTTCTTGTACTGTGTAGCATAAGGTTAATTCTTGGGCCTAGTAAGGTTTTTTTGTAATTTATGTGGGGTTCTTGTTGTCAGCCATCATTAATAATAGTTTGTATCTGTAATAATTTATCTTGCATTAACTGAGCATTACCTAGTGTATTTTCATTTTATCAGGGCTGACTTAGGTAAATTTACTCTTGCTAATTTCGTGTTAATAGAGGCTATTGCAGTTAACCATATATTTAACCTGTTTTTTTTTTCCATTACATTATCCTTATGAGTCCTGAATATTTTGTTGTTAGTTTGAGCATTAAACTTTAACTAGTAATTTTACCTAACTCATTTGTTTTGAACCTGAAACTTTACGGGACAGTAGTGATTTTTAGTATTCTCACTTAAAGTGTACATTATCTTTCTCTGTTCCGTAACGTAAATTTGGCGACATCGCCAGGATATTCGGGATATTATCATAAGGATATTGCTTGATATTTTGTGACTGTGATTTATTCTTGATGTCTACTATTACTACGCTTGATGAAGCCAAAGATTTTTTGTCAAATGTGCAAACAGTGTGTGATGTAGAAAACAGAACAAAGAATGAACATAAGCTTGTTGCTCAACAATTGGGAATTGCAGTTAACTCTCATCATTCTAAAGATCAAATTGTTGGCATGATTAATGAGAGCTTGTTTAATGTAACTCCTCCAAATGAGCAAACGCAGATTGAATTAGCTAAGTTACAGCTAGCCCTGCAGGAGGCTCGTGTTAAGGAGGCTAAATTTCAAGCACTTGCTAAGGAGGCTGAGTCTCAGGCTAAGGAGGCGGAGTCTCATGCTAAGGAGGCGGAGTCTCATGCTAAGGAGGCTGAGTTTCAGGCTCATGCTAAGGAGGCTGAGTTTCAGGCTCGTGCTAAGGAGGCTGAGGCACAAGTTGAAATTGCTAGGATTCAGGCAGACCATGAGTATCGCATGAAACAAGGTGGAACTGGATCATCTAGCTCTGATGATTTTGATGTGGCTAAAAATGTTAAACTTATCCCTCCTTTTAATGAATCTGATTTAACTAAGTATTTTCAGTTGTTTGAGAGGGTAGCTACAGGATTTAATTGGCCAAAAAGTATTGGCCAGTACTCCTTCAAACTGTTCTCACCAGTAAAGCTCAAGTAACTTATGCATCTTTGCCTCAGGATCAATCTGATAATTATGATGTAGTTAAGAGCTTGAGTCTTAAGGCCTATGAGCTTGTTCCTGAAGCCTATTGAGTAAAATTTAGGACAACTTATAAGCAAGATATGCAATCCCATGTTGAGTATGCAAAAATCAAAGAAGATCTGTTAGAGCAGTGGTTAAATTCTAAGAATGTGGATTATGATTTTGGTAAATTTAAGCAGATGATTTTGCTGGAGGACTTCAAGAGGTGTGTTAATAAAGATGTAAGCCTATATCTTGATGAGAGAAGAATAGATAATTTGTCTGATGCTGCAGTTTTAGCTGATGAATATGTTCTCACTCACAAGAGATATTCTAGAGAAAAAGGGAAAGCTGAGAGTAAGTACGTTGCCTCTACTCAGAGTACAGGTAACAGGAAAGAGAATAAAGATGATGTTTCTCAGGAAGTAAATACCAGCTTCACCTCTAGATTTCAGAAAAGTAAAGGTACTTATTGTAGTAAGCTTGGTCATACTACGGAGAAATATTTCAGGAGACAGCGTGATATGAACAAAAAGGAGTCTTTAAATATTCAGTCAATTGGTCTAGTGTCCACCCTTGAGAGTTCCCAGAATTCTTTAACCGAGTTAACTGAACCTGCTTTGAGGGGTAAATTAAATTCTCATGATGGAGCTCCTCTTTTGAGCAGTAACGTGGGTGACACTCTCAAGAGTTCATGTGCTAATTTCCTGTCTGATGGTTTTGTCAGTCCTCTGGACAGTAATGACAGGAAATCAGTTAAAATATATCGTGAAACAGGTGCTTGCCAATCCCTTATGCTGACCAGTGTTCTAGTCTCTAATCTTAATTCCTCTGATGAAACGGCAATCTTACAAGGTGTAGGGAATGATTACTTCTCTGTCCCTCTGTGCAGAGTGAATTTAGAGTCTGGTTTTGTTAATGGTTCCGTTATGGTTGGGTTGGTTGAGACACTCCCCAGTGTCAGGTGTAACTTTCTTACTTGGAAATGATATTGGTGGAAGTCAAGTGAGTCCAGCTCCTCAGTTGTCTAGTGAGCCAGTGACTGCGACCCGGGATTGTGATGTCCCTGATGTGTTCCCTGCATGTGCTGTCACTAGGGCTAAGTCTAAAGTTACTGGTGATTTAGAGGATAATGATGATGATGATGTTATCCTAGCTGACACTTTTCTTGCTAATTTGGACCACTCACCAGATGAGGCAGTACCCCGTAGGGTTGATAATTTGTCTCGTCAAGAGTTGGTTGAGTTGCAGGTTGCTGACCCTGAGTTGAAAGGTCTAGCTAACTCTGCTTGCAGTGAGGAAGAGTCAGCTGGTGCTTCTACTTGTTATTATACAAAGTCAGGAGTACTTATGAGGAAGTGGAGACCCCCAACAACATCAGCCGACTGTGAATGGGAGGTTGTACATCAAGTTGTCATCCCTCGTGTTTGTAGGCAGGATATCATTAGAGTGGCTCATGATTCCAGTTTGGCAGGACACCTTGGAGTGAGGAAGACTGTGGCACGCATTTTGAAACACTTCTACTGGCCAGGTATCTTCAGGGATGTTTCCTGGTATTGTAAGTCTTGTCACACCTTTCAAGTTGTGGGGAAGTGTAATCAGACCGAAAAGGTTGCACCTTTAGTTCCCATTCCTCCTTTTGAGGGGCCTTTCACCCGTGTGTTGGTGGATATTGTGGGCCCTCTTCCTAAGACTTCTTCAGGATTTTCTTATGTGTTGACCCTGATTGATATGGCTACTCGTTATCCTGAAGCCATTCCACTTAGAAATATCTCAGCAAAGAATGTGGTTAAGGAAATGCTAGGGTACTTCACAAAGTTTGGTCTGCCCAAGGAGGTACAGTCAGACCGGGGAAGTAATTTCATGTCAAACGTTTTCAAGCAGTCTCTGAAAGAGTTGGGCATCACCCAGATCACGTCTTCAGCTTACCATCCCCAGACTCAAGGAGCGTTGGAGAGATATCATCAAACACTCAAATCGATGCTCAAGAAATACTGTTTGGAACATCAGAAAGACCGGGTAAAGGTCTTCCATTCGTTGTATTTGCAGCAAGAGAATCTCCAATTGAATCACTGGGCTTCTCACCTTTTGAACTACTGTTTGGCCATGAAGTAAGAGGACCCCTTAAGTTACTCAAGGAATTCTGGCTGTCGGAGGAAGATGACGTCAACCTGCTGGAGTACGTGATGAAGTTCAAAGAACGGCTGTCCACTGCTTTACAGCTGGCGAGAGAGAATTTAGGAGCTGCTCAGGAGAAGATGAAGACTTGGTATGATAAGAAGTCCAGGTTACGCCACTTTCAGCCAGGAGATCAGGTTTTCATTCTGCTACCAGTTCATGGGCAACCTCTTCAAGCCAAGTTTAGTGGTCCTTATTTCGTGGAGAAGAAACTCAGTGATGTCAACTATGTTATCGCCACACCAGATCGTAGAAAGAACAAGCAACTATGTCACATCAACATGCTTAAGTTATATCACAGGCTGGACGAAAATAATCCAGTCTGCACTGTAGCTGTTCCACCCGAGTCTGCAAGTGAAGCTCTCCCATGCAGTATGAGTCTGAGTGATAGTTTGGGGAAGAATCCTGATATCATGAATGATCTCCAGACTAAGCTTTCTCACCTACCTCCCGAGGAAAGGCAGGAGTTTTTGGCATTACTGCAGGAGTACCCGCAAGTGTTCCGTGCCACTCCAGGAAGTACCACTGTGTTGATGCATGATGTCGATGTTGGAGACGCAAAGCCAATTAAACTGCCTCCTTACAGTGTGAACCCAGTGAAAGTTCCTCTCATCGAGAAGGAGCTTGGCTACCTGTTGGACCACAAGATGATTGAGCCATGTCAGAGCGAGTGGAGTTCTCCTGTCACTCTAGTCCCTAAGCCAGGTGGGTCACAGCGGCTTTGCATCGACTACAGACGTGTTAATCAGATAACCAAAACAGACACTTACCCTCTCCCTCGCGTGGAAGATTGCATAGACAAGATCGGAAAGGCTAGGTACATAAGTAAGTTTGATTTGTTAAAGGGATACTGGCAAGTACCTATGACTGAACGTGCTAGGGAGATCTCATGTTTTGTAACACTAGGAAAGACTTTTGCATGTTCTGTAATGCCATATGGTATGAAGAATGCACCAGCCACATTTCAGAAGCTCATGAATGTCGTAACAGAGGGTTTGGCAGGGTGTGTTGTTTATCTTGATGATGTATTAATCTTCAGTGACAACTGGAAAGATCACCTGTGCCATGTCAGTAAATTTCTTGAGCGTTTCATTCATGCTAATCTTGTAGCTAATTTATCAAAGTGTGAGTTTGGTCAAGCTAAAGTTCAGTGCCTTGGGTACGTAATTGGTGATGGACATGTTGCACCACCAGCAGCTAAGGTTCAGGTTATAAGTGATCTTCCTAGACCTAAAAGTAGGAAAGAGCTACAAAGATTTTTGGGAATGGTAGGTTATTACAGGAGATTTGTTCTTAACTTTTCAATTCTTGTATCACCACTTACAGACCTACTGAAAAAGGGAGTTAAATTTGTCTGGACCGATAACTGTGAATCCTCTTTCAACAAACTTAAAGCTATCCTATTAAGTCAGCCAGTGCTCGCTACTCCAAATTTTGCTAAGCCTTTTAAGATGGCTGTTGATGCAAGTGATACAGGAGCTGGGGCTTTTTTGCTGCAAGAGGATGATCAGGGTATTGAACACCCTGTATCTTATTACAGAAAGAAGTTCACTCCACCTCAAAAGAACTACTCAACTATTGAGAAAGAGCTTTTGGCCTTGATTTTGGGTTTACAGCATTTTTCATTTTATTTGTGTTCTGGTTTTGACCCCATAGTCATTTATACCGATCATAACCCACTGAAATTCCTTAGTAAGTTTAAAGATAAAAATCAGAGATTGACAAGATGGAGTCTACTTCTTCAGGAGTATTCATTAGACATACAACATGTCAAGGGGAAAGAAAATGTTATTGCAGATTGCTTATCTAGACTTTAGACAGATTGTTTTATAGTAATAAGAAATTTCCTTTGTAAATTTCTTTTTCTTTGTGGGGAGGTGTTACATAGCCTATGATTTCATCATCCTTTGTGTAATTCTAACGCACAGTATGCTGCATGTTTGATCACGAGCGTGTTCTGCCTCAGTCCCCCCTTCTACCGTTATAGTAGAGTAAGTCGTCCTTTCTGTTGTTCAGAATAGGATTGTCAACTCTTTGTCCCCATGGCTTCATTTCCGCGTCCTTCTTACAAGTTGTATCAAGCTCTGCCGGCCCATATATAATGAGCTCAGTCTCTACATTAATTGCCACTTAGATCTACTCATCATTTTGCTCACATCTCTGTCCTCCCCTGTACAGTTATTATTATTGTGAGTGCTCAGGAAGTCTCGAACCACCTAGCAGCTGTGTGTAATTCGAGTATAACTGTTGTAGCATTTTTTCTTGTACTGCGTAGCATAAGGTTAATTCTTGGGCCTAGTAAGGTTTTTTTGTAATTTATGTGGGGTTCTTGTTGTCAGCCATCATTAATAATAGTTTGTATCTGTAATAATTTATCTTGCATTAACTGAGCATTACCCAGTGTATTTTCATTTTATCAGGGCTGACTTAGGTAAATTTACTCTTGCTAATTTCGTGTTAATAGAGGCTATTGCAGTTAACCATATATTTATCCTGTTTTTTTTGCCATTACATTATCCTTATGAGTCCTGAATATTTTGTTGTTAGTTTGAGCATTAAACTTTAACTTGTAATTTTACCTAACTCATTTGTTTTGAACCTGAAACTTTACGGGACAGTAGTGATTTTTAGTATTCTCACTTAAAGTGTACATTATCTTTCTCTGTTCCGTAACGTAAATTTGGCGACATCGCCAGGATATTCGGGATATTATCATAAGGATATTGCTTGATATTTTGTGACTGTGATTTATTCTTGATGTCTACTATTACTACGCTTGATGAAGCCAAAGATTTTTTGTCAAATGTGCAAACAGTGTGTGATGTAGAAAACAGAACAAAGAATGAACATAAGCTTGTTGCTCAACAATTGGGAATTGCAGTTCACTCTCATCATTCTAAAGATCAAATTGTTGGCATGATTAATGAAAGCTTGTTTAATGTAACTCCTCCAAATGAGCAAACGCAGATTGAATTAGCTAAGTTACAGCTAGCCCTGCAGGAGGCTCGTGTTAAGGAGGCTGAATTTCAAGCACTTGCTAAGGAGGCTGAGTCTCAGGCTAAGGAGGCTGAGTTTCAGGCTCATGCCAAGGAGGCTGAGTTTCAGGCTCGTGCTAAGGAGGCTGAGGCACAAGTTGAAATTTATAGGATTCAGGCAGACCATGAGTATCGCATGAAACAAGGTGGAACTGGATCATCTAGCTCTGATGATTTTGATGTGGCTAAAAATGTTAAACTTATCCCTCCTTTTAATGAATCTGATTTAACTAAGTATTTTCAGTTGTTTGAGAGGGTAGCTACAGGATTTAATTGGCCAAAAAGTATTGGCCAGTACTCCTTCAAACTGTTCTCACCAGTAAAGCTCAAGTAACTTATGCATCTTTGCCTCAGGATCAATCTGATAATTATGATGTAGTTAAGAGCTTGAGTCTTAAGGCCTATGAGCTTGTTCCTGAAGCCTATAGAGTAAAATTTAGGACAACTTATAAGCAAGATAAGCAATCCCATGTTGAGTATGCAAAAATCAAAGAAGATCTGTTAGAGCAGTGGTTAAATTCTAAGAATGTGGATTATGATTTTGGTAAATTTAAGCAGATGATTTTGCTGGAGGACTTCAAGAGGTGTGTTAATAAAGATGTAAGCCTATATCTTGATGAGAGAAGAATAGATAATTTGTCTGATGCTGCAGTTTTAGCTGATGAATATGTTCTCACTCACAAGAGATATTCTAGAGAAAAAGGGAAAGCTGAGAGTAAGTACGTTGCCTCTACTCAGAGTACAGGTAACAGGAAAGAGAATAAAGATGATGTTTCTCAGGAATTAAATACCAGCTTCACCTCTAGATTTCAGAAAAGTAAATGTACTTATTGTAGTAAGCTTGGTCATACTACGGAGAAATGTTTCAGGAGACAGCGTGATGTGAACAAAAGGAGTCTTTAAATATTCAGTCAATTGGTCTAGTGTCCACCCTTGAGAGTTCCCAGAATTCTTTAACCGAGTTAACTGAACCTGCTTTGAGGGGTAAATTAAATTCTCATGATGGAGCTCCTCTTTTCAGCAGTAACGTGGGTGACACTCTCAAGAGTTCATGTGCTAATTTCCTGTCTGATGGTTTTGTCAGTCCTCTGGACAGTAATGACAGGAAATCAGTTAAAATATATCGTGAAACAGGTGCTTGCCAATCCCTTATGCTGACCAGTGTTCTAGTCTCTAATCTTAATTCCTCTGATGAAACGGTAATCTTACAAGGTGTAGGGAATGATTACTTCTCTGTCCCTCTGTGCAGAGTGAATTTAGAGTCTGGTTTTGTTAATGGTTCCGTTATGGTTGGGTTGGTTGAGACACTCCCCAGTGTCAGGTGTAACTTTCTTACTTGGAAATGATATTGGTGGAAGTCAAGTGAGTCCAGCTCCTCAGTTGTCTAGTGAGCCAGTGGCTGCGACCCGGGATTGTGATGTCCCTGATGTGTTCCCTGCATGTGCTGTCACTAGGGCTAAGTCTAAAGTTACTGGTGATTTAGAGGATAATGATGATGATGATGTTATCCTAGCTGACACTTTTCTTGCTAATTTGGACCACTCACCAGATGAGGCAGTACCCCGTAGGGTTGATAATTTGTCTCGTCAAGAGTTGGTTGAGTTGCAGGTTGCTGACCCTGAGTTGAAAGGTCTAGCTAACTCTGCTTGCAGTGAGGAAGAGTCAGCTGGTGCTTCTACTTGTTATTATACAAAGTCAGGAGTACTTATGAGGAAGTGGAGACCCCCAACAACATCAGCCGACTGTGAATGGGAGGTTGTACATCACGTTGTCATCCCTCGTGTTTGTAGGCAGGATATCATTAGAGTGGCTCATGATTCCAGTTTGGCAGGACACCTTGGAGTGAGGAAGACTGTGGCACGCATTTTGAAACACTTCTACTGGCCAGGTATCTTCAGGGATGTTTCCTGGTATTGTAAGTCTTGTCACACCTTTCAAGTTGTGGGGAAGTGTAATCAGACCGAAAAGGTTGCACCTTTAGTTCCCATTCCTCCTTTTGAGGCGCCTTTCACCCGTGTGTTGGTGGATATTGTGGGCCCTCTTCCTAAAACTTCTTCAGGATTTTCTTATGTGTTGACCCTGATTGATGTGGCTACTCGTTATCCTGAAGCCATTCCACTTAGAAATATCTCAGCAAAGAATGTGGTTAAGGAAATGCTAGGGTACTTCACAAAGTTTGGTCTGCCCAAGGAGGTACAGTCAGACCGGGGAAGTAATTTCATGTCAAACGTTTTCAAGCAGTCTCTGAAAGAGTTGGGCATCACCCAGATCACGTCTTCAGCTTACCATCCCCAGACTCAAGGAGCGTTGGAGAGATATCATCAAACACTCAAATCGATGCTCAAGAAATACTGTTTGGAACATCAGAAAGACCGGGATAAAGGTCTTCCATTCGTTGTATTTGCAGCAAGAGAATCTCCAAATGAATCACTGGGCTTCTCACCTTTTGAACTACTGTTTGGCCATGAAGTAAGAGGACCCCTTAAGTTACTCAAGGAATGCTGGCTGTCGGAGGAAGATGACGTCAACCTGCTGGAGTATGTGATGAAGTTCAAAGAACGGCTGTCCACTGCTTTACAGCTGGCGAGAGAGAATTTAGGAGCTGCTCAGGAGAAGATGAAGACTTGGTATGATAAGAAGTCCAGGTTACGCCACTTTCAGCCAGGAGATCAGGTTTTGATTCTGCTACCAGTTCATGGGCAACCTCTTCAAGCCAAGTTTAGTGGTCCTTATTTCGTGGAGAAGAAACTCAGTGATGTCAACTATGTTATCGCCACACCAGATCGTAGAAAGAACAAGCAACTATGTCACATCAACATGCTTAAGTTATATCACAGGCTGGACGAAAATAATCCAGTCTGCACTGTAGCTGTTCCACCCGAGTCTGCAAGTGAAGCTCTCCCATGCAGTATGAGTCTGAGTGATAGTTTGGGGAAGAATCCTGATATCATGAATGATCTCCAGACTAAGCTTTCTCACCTACCTCCCGAGGAAAGGCAGGAGTTTTTGGCATTACTGCAGGAGTACCCGCAAGTGTTCCGTGCCACTCCAGGAAGAACCACTGTGTTGATGCATGATGTCGATGTTGGAGACGCAAAGCCAATTAAACTGCCTCCTTACAGTGTGAACCCAGTGAAAGTTCCTCTCATCGAGAAGGAGCTTGGCTACCTGTTGGACCACAAGATGATTGAGCCATGTCAGAGCGAGTGGAGTTCTCCTGTCACTCTAGTCCCTAAGCCAGGTGGGTCACAGCGGCTTTGCATTGACTACAGACGTGTTAATCAGATAACCAAAACAGACACTTACCCTCTCCCTCGCGTGGAAGATTGCATAGACAAGATCGGAAAGGCTAGGTACATAAGTAAGTTTGATTTGTTAAAGGGATACTGGCAAGTACCTATGACTGAACGTGCTAGGGAGATCTCATGTTTTGTAACACTAGGAAAGACTTTTGCATGTTCTGTAATGCCATATGGTATGAAGAATGCACCAGCCACATTTCAGAAGCTCATGAATGTCGTAACAGAGGGTTTGGCAGGGTGTGTTGTTTATCTTGATGATGTATTAATCTTCAGTGACAACTGGAAAGATCACCTATGCTATGTCAGTAAATTTCTTGAGCGTTTGATTCATGCTAATCTTGTAGCTAATTTATCAAAGTGTGAGTTTGGTCAAGCTAAAGTTCAGTGCCTTGGGTACGTAATTGGTGATGGACATGTTGCACCACCAGCAGCTAAGGTTCAGGTTATAAGTGATCTTCCCAGACCTAAAAGTAGGAAAGAGCTACAAAGATTTTTGGGAATGGTAGGTTATTACCGGAGATTTGTTCTTAACTTTTCAATTCTTGTATCACCACTTACAGACCTACTGAAAAAGGGAGTTAAATTTGTCTGGACCGATAACTGTGAATCCTCTTTCAACAAACTTAAAGCTATCCTATTAAGTCAGCCAGTGCTCGCTACTCCAAATTTTGCTAAGCCTTTTAAGATGGCTGTTGATGCAAGTGATACAGGAGCTGGGGCTTTTTTGCTGCAAGAGGATGATCAGGGTATTGAACACCCTGTATCTTATTACAGAAAGAAGTTCACTCCACCTCAAAAGAACTACTCAACTATTGAGAAAGAGCTTTTGGCCATGATTTTGGGTTTACAGCATTTTTCATTTTATTTGTGTTCTGGTTTTGACCCCATAGTCATTTATACCGATCATAACCCACTGAAATTCCTTAGTAAGTTTAAAGATAAAAATCAGAGATTGACAAGATGGAGTCTACTTCTTCAGGAGTATTCATTAGACATACAACATGTTAAGGGGAAAGAAAATGTTATTGCAGATTGCTTATCTAGACTTTAGACAGATTGTTTTAGAGTAATAAGACATTTCCTTTGTAAATTTCTTTTTTCTTTGTGGGGAGGTGTTACATAGCCTATGATTTCATCATCCTTTGTGTAATTGTAACGCACAGTATGCTGCATGTTTGATCACGAGCGTGTTCTGCCTCAGTCCCCCCTTCTACCGTTATAGTAGAGTAAGTCGTCCTTTCTGTTGTTCAGAATAGGATTGTCAACTCTTTGTCCCCATGGCTTCATTTCCGCGTCCTTCTTACAAGTTGTATCAAGCTCTGCCGGCCCATATATAATGAGCTCAGTCTCTACATTAATTGCCACTTAGATCTACTCATCATTTTGCTCACATCTCTGTCCTCCCCTGTACAGTTATTATTATTGTGAGTGCTCAGGAAGTCTCCAACCATCTAGCAGCTGTGTGTAATTTGAGTATAACTGTTGTAGCATTTTTTCTTGTACTGTGTAGCATAAGGTTAATTCTTGGGCCTAGTAAGGTTTTTTGTAATTTATGTGGGGTTCTTGTTGTCAGCCATCATTAATAATAGTTTGTATCTGTAATAATTTATCTTGCATTAACTGAGCATTACCTAGTGTATTTTCATTTTATCAGGGCTGACTTAGGTAAATTTACTCTTGCTAATTTCGTGTTAATAGAGGCTATTGCAGTTAACCATATATTTAACCTGTTTTTTTTTCCATTACATTATCCTTATGAGTCCTGAATATTTTGTTGTTAGTTTGAGCATTAAACTTTAACTAGTAATTTTACCTAACTCATTTGTTTTGAACCTGAAACTTTACGGGACAGTAGTGATTTTTAGTATTCTCACTTAAAGTGTACATTATCTTTCTCTGTTCCGTAACGTAAATTTGGCGACATCGCCAGGATATTCGGGATATTATCATAAGGATATTGCTTGATATTTTGTGACTGTGATTTATTCTTGATGTCTACTATTACTACGCTTGATGAAGCCAAAGATTTTTTGTCAAATGTGCAAACAGTGTGTGATGTAGAAAACAGAACAAAGAATGAACATAAGCTTGTTGCTCAACAATTGGGAATTGCAGTTAACTCTCATCATTCTAAAGATCAAATTGTTGGCATGATTAATGAGAGCTTGTTTAATGTAACTCCTCCAAATGAGCAAACGCAGATTGAATTAGCTAAGTTACAGCTAGCCCTGCAGGAGGCTCGTGTTAAGGAGGCTGAATTTCAAGCACTTGCTAAGGAGGCTGAGTCTCAGGCTAAGGAGGCGGAGTCTCATGCTAAGGAGGCGGAGTCTCATGCTAAGGAGGCTGAGTTTCAGGCTCATGCTAAGGAGGCTGAGTTTCAGGCTCGTGCTAAGGAGGCTGAGGCACAAGTTGAAATTGCTAGGATTCAGGCAGACCATGAGTATCGCATGAAACAAGGTGGAACTGGATCATCTAGCTCTGATGATTTTGATGTGGCTAAAAATGTTAAACTTATCCCTCCTTTTAATGAATCTGATTTAACTAAGTATTTTCAGTTGTTTGAGAGGGTAGCTACAGGATTTAATTGGCCAAAAGTATTGGCCAGTACTCCTTCAAACTGTTCTCACCAGTAAAGCTCAAGTAACTTATGCATCTTTGCCTCAGGATCAATCTGATAATTATGATGTAGTTAAGAGCTTGAGTCTTAAGGCCTATGAGCTTGTTCCTGAAGCCTATTGAGTAAAATTTAGGACAACTTATAAGCAAGATATGCAATCCCATGTTGAGTATGCAAAAATCAAAGAAGATCTGTTAGAGCAGTGGTTAAATTCTAAGAATGTGGATTATGATTTTGGTAAATTTAAGCAGATGATTTTGCTGGAGGACTTCAAGAGGTGTGTTAATAAAGATGTAAGCCTATATCTTGATGAGAGAAGAATAGATAATTTGTCTGATGCTGCAGTTTTAGCTGATGAATATGTTCTCACTCACAAGAGATATTCTAGAGAAAAAGGGAAAGCTGAGAGTAAGTACGTTGCCTCTACTCAGAGTACAGGTAACAGGAAAGAGAATAAAGATGATGTTTCTCAGGAAGTAAATACCAGCTTCACCTCTAGATTTCAGAAAAGTAAAGGTACTTATTGTAGTAAGCTTGGTCATACTACGGAGAAATATTTCAGGAGACAGCGTGATATGAACAAAAAGGAGTCTTTAAATATTCAGTCAATTGGTCTAGTGTCCACCCTTGAGAGTTCCCAGAATTCTTTAACCGAGTTAACTGAACCTGCTTTGAGGGGTAAATTAAATTCTCATGATGGAGCTCCTCTTTGAGCAGTAACGTGGGTGACACTCTCAAGAGTTCATGTGCTAATTTCCTGTCTGATGGTTTTGTCAGTCCTCTGGACAGTAATGACAGGAAATCAGTTAAAATATATCGTGAAACAGGTGCTTGCCAATCCCTTATGCTGACCAGTGTTCTAGTCTCTAATCTTAATTCCTCTGATGAAACGGCAATCTTACAAGGTGTAGGGAATGATTACTTCTCTGTCCCTCTGTGCAGAGTGAATTTAGAGTCTGGTTTTGTTAATGGTTCCGTTATGGTTGGGTTGGTTGAGACACTCCCCAGTGTCAGGTGTAACTTTCTTACTTGGAAATGATATTGGTGGAAGTCAAGTGAGTCCAGCTCCTCAGTTGTCTAGTGAGCCAGTGACTGCGACCCGGGATTGTGATGTCCCTGATGTGTTCCCTGCATGTGCTGTCACTAGGGCTAAGTCTAAAGTTACTGGTGATTTAGAGGATAATGATGATGATGATGTTATCCTAGCTGACACTTTTCTTGCTAATTTGGACCACTCACCAGATGAGGCAGTACCCCGTAGGGTTGATAATTTGTCTCGTCAAGAGTTGGTTGAGTTGCAGGTTGCTGACCCTGAGTTGAAAGGTCTAGCTAACTCTGCTTGCAGTGAGGAAGAGTCAGCTGGTGCTTCTACTTGTTATTATACAAAGTCAGGAGTACTTATGAGGAAGTGGAGACCCCCAACAACATCAGCCGACTGTGAATGGGAGGTTGTACATCAAGTTGTCATCCCTCGTGTTTGTAGGCAGGATATCATTAGAGTGGCTCATGATTCCAGTTTGGCAGGACACCTTGGAGTGAGGAAGACTGTGGCACGCATTTTGAAACACTTCTACTGGCCAGGTATCTTCAGGGATGTTTCCTGGTATTGTAAGTCTTGTCACACCTTTCAAGTTGTGGGGAAGTGTAATCAGACCGAAAAGGTTGCACCTTTAGTTCCCATTCCTCCTTTTGAGGGGCCTTTCACCCGTGTGTTGGTGGATATTGTGGGCCCTCTTCCTAAGACTTCTTCAGGATTTTCTTATGTGTTGACCCTGATTGATATGGCTACTCGTTATCCTGAAGCCATTCCACTTAGAAATATCTCAGCAAAGAATGTGGTTAAGGAAATGCTAGGGTACTTCACAAAGTTTGGTCTGCCCAAGGAGGTACAGTCAGACACGGTAAGTAATTTCATGTCAAACGTTTTCAAGCAGTCTCTGAAAGAGTTGGGCATCACCCAGATCACGTCTTCAGCTTACCATCCCCAGACTCAAGGAGCGTTGGAGAGATATCATCAAACACTCAAATCGATGCTCAAGAAATACTGTTTGGAACATCAGAAAGACCGGGTAAAGGTCTTCCATTCGTTGTATTTGCAGCAAGAGAATCTCCAATTGAATCACTGGGCTTCTCACCTTTTGAACTACTGTTTGGCCATGAAGTAAGAGGACCCCTTAAGTTACTCAAGGAATTCTGGCTGTCGGAGGAAGATGACGTCAACCTGCTGGAGTACGTGATGAAGTTCAAAGAACGGCTGTCCACTGCTTTACAGCTGGCGAGAGAGAATTTAGGAGCTGCTCAGGAGAAGATGAAGACTTGGTATGATAAGAAGTCCAGGTTACGCCACTTTCAGCCAGGAGATCAGGTTTTCATTCTGCTACCAGTTCATGGGCAACCTCTTCAAGCCAAGTTTAGTGGTCCTTATTTCGTGGAGAAGAAACTCAGTGATGTCAACTATGTTATCGCCACACCAGATCGTAGAAAGAACAAGCAACTATGTCACATCAACATGCTTAAGTTATATCACAGGCTGGACGAAAATAATCCAGTCTGCACTGTAGCTGTTCCACCCGAGTCTGCAAGTGAAGCTCTCCCATGCAGTATGAGTCTGAGTGATAGTTTGGGGAAGAATCCTGATATCATGAATGATCTCCAGACTAAGCTTTCTCACCTACACTCCCGAGGAAAGGCAGGAGTTTTTGGCATTACTGCAGGAGTACCCGCAAGTGTTCCGTGCCACTCCAGGAAGTACCACTGTGTTGATGCATGATGTCGATGTTGGAGACGCAAAGCCAATTAAACTGCCTCCTTACAGTGTGAACCCAGTGAAAGTTCCTCTCATCGAGAAGGAGCTTGGCTACCTGTTGGACCACAAGATGATTGAGCCATGTCAGAGCGAGTGGAGTTCTCCTGTCACTCTAGTCCCTAAGCCAGGTGGGTCACAGCGGCTTTGCATCGACTACAGACGTGTTAATCAGATAACCAAAACAGACACTTACCCTCTCCCTCGCGTGGAAGATTGCATAGACAAGATCGGAAAGGCTAGGTACATAAGTAAGTTTGATTTGTTAAAGGGATACTGGCAAGTACCTATGACTGAACGTGCTAGGGAGATCTCATGTTTTGTAACACTAGGAAAGACTTTTGCATGTTCTGTAATGCCATATGGTATGAAGAATGCACCAGCCACATTTCAGAAGCTCATGAATGTCGTAACAGAGGGTTTGGCAGGGTGTGTTGTTTATCTTGATGATGTATTAATCTTCAGTGACAACTGGAAAGATCACCTGTGCCATGTCAGTAAATTTCTTGAGCTGTTTCATTCATGCTAATCTTGTAGCTAATTTATCAAAGTGTGAGTTTGGTCAAGCTAAAGTTCAGTGCCTTGGGTACGTAATTGGTGATGGACATGTTGCACCACCAGCAGCTAAGGTTCAGGTTATAAGTGATCTTCCTAGACCTAAAAGTAGGAAAGAGCTACAAAGATTTTTGGGAATGGTAGGTTATTACAGGAGATTTGTTCTTAACTTTTCAATTCTTGTATCACCACTTACAGACCTACTGAAAAAGGGAGTTAAATTTGTCTGGACCGATAACTGTGAATCCTCTTTCAACAAACTTAAAGCTATCCTATTAAGTCAGCCAGTGCTCGCTACTCCAAATTTTGCTAAGCCTTTTAAGATGGCTGTTGATGCAAGTGATACAGGAGCTGGGGCTTTTTTGCTGCAAGAGGATGATCAGGGTATTGAACACCCTGTATCTTATTACAGAAAGAAGTTCACTCCACCTCAAAAGAACTACTCAACTATTGAGAAAGAGCTTTTGGCCTTGATTTTGGGTTTACAGCATTTTTCATTTTATTTGTGTTCTGGTTTTGACCCCATAGTCATTTATACCGATCATAACCCACTGAAATTCCTTAGTAAGTTTAAAGATAAAAATCAGAGATTGACAAGATGGAGTCTACTTCTTCAGGAGTATTCATTAGACATACAACATGTCAAGGGGAAAGAAAATGTTATTGCAGATTGCTTATCTAGACTTTAGACAGATTGTTTTATAGTAATAAGAAATTTCCTTTGTAAATTTCTTTTTTCTTTGTGGGGAGGTGTTACATAGCCTATGATTTCATCATCCTTTGTGTAATTCTAACGCACAGTATGCTGCATGTTTGATCACGAGCGTGTTCTGCCTCAGTCCCCCCTTCTACCGTTATAGTAGAGTAAGTCGTCCTTTCTGTTGTTCAGAATAGGATTGTCAACTCTTTGTCCCCATGGCTTCATTTCCGCGTCCTTCTTACAAGTTGTATCAAGCTCTGCCGGCCCATATATAATGAGCTCAGTCTCTACATTAATTGCCACTTAGATCTACTCATCATTTTGCTCACATCTCTGTCCTCCCCTGTACAGTTATTATTATTGTGAGTGCTCAGGAAGTCTCGAACCACCTAGCAGCTGTGTGTAATTCGAGTATAACTGTTGTAGCATTTTTTCTTGTACTGCGTAGCATAAGGTTAATTCTTGGGCCTAGTAAGGTTTTTTGTAATTTATGTGGGGTTCTTGTTGTCAGCCATCATTAATAATAGTTTGTATCTGTAATAATTTATCTTGCATTAACTGAGCATTACCCAGTGTATTTTCATTTTATCAGGGCTGACTTAGGTAAATTTACTCTTGCTAATTTCGTGTTAATAGAGGCTATTGCAGTTAACCATATATTTATCCTGTTTTTTTTGCCATTACATTATCCTTATGAGTCCTGAATATTTTGTTGTTAGTTTGAGCATTAAACTTTAACTTGTAATTTTACCTAACTCATTTGTTTTGAACCTGAAACTTTACGGGACAGTAGTGATTTTTAGTATTCTCACTTAAAGTGTACATTATCTTTCTCTGTTCCGTAACGTAAATTTGGCGACATCGCCAGGATATTCGGGATATTATCATAAGGATATTGCTTGATATTTTGTGACTGTGATTTATTCTTGATGTCTACTATTACTACGCTTGATGAAGCCAAAGATTTTTTGTCAAATGTGCAAACAGTGTGTGATGTAGAAAACAGAACAAAGAATGAACATAAGCTTGTTGCTCAACAATTGGGAATTGCAGTTCACTCTCATCATTCTAAAGATCAAATTGTTGGCATGATTAATGAAAGCTTGTTTAATGTAACTCCTCCAAATGAGCAAACGCAGATTGAATTAGCTAAGTTACAGCTAGCCCTGCAGGAGGCTCGTGTTAAGGAGGCTGAATTTCAAGCACTTGCTAAGGAGGCTGAGTCTCAGGCTAAGGAGGCTGAGTTTCAGGCTCATGCCAAGGAGGCTGAGTTTCAGGCTCGTGCTAAGGAGGCTGAGGCACAAGTTGAAATTTATAGGATTCAGGCAGACCATGAGTATCGCATGAAACAAGGTGGAACTGGATCATCTAGCTCTGATGATTTTGATGTGGCTAAAAATGTTAAACTTATCCCTCCTTTTAATGAATCTGATTTAACTAAGTATTTTCAGTTGTTTGAGAGGGTAGCTACAGGATTTAATTGGCCCAAAAAGTATTGGCCAGTACTCCTTCAAACTGTTCTCACCAGTAAAGCTCAAGTAACTTATGCATCTTTGCCTCAGGATCAATCTGATAATTATGATGTAGTTAAGAGCTTGAGTCTTAAGGCCTATGAGCTTGTTCCTGAAGCCTATAGAGTAAAATTTAGGACAACTTATAAGCAAGATAAGCAATCCCATGTTGAGTATGCAAAAATCAAAGAAGATCTGTTAGAGCAGTGGTTAAATTCTAAGAATGTGGATTATGATTTTGGTAAATTTAAGCAGATGATTTTGCTGGAGGACTTCAAGAGGTGTGTTAATAAAGATGTAAGCCTATATCTTGATGAGAGAAGAATAGATAATTTGTCTGATGCTGCAGTTTTAGCTGATGAATATGTTCTCACTCACAAGAGATATTCTAGAGAAAAAGGGAAAGCTGAGAGTAAGTACGTTGCCTCTACTCAGAGTACAGGTAACAGGAAAGAGAATAAAGATGATGTTTCTCAGGAATTAAATACCAGCTTCACCTCTAGATTTCAGAAAAGTAAATGTACTTATTGTAGTAAGCTTGGTCATACTACGGAGAAATGTTTCAGGAGACAGCGTGATGTGAACAAAAAGGAGTCTTTAAATATTCAGTCAATTGGTCTAGTGTCCACCCTTGAGAGTTCCCAGAATTCTTTAACCGAGTTAACTGAACCTGCTTTGAGGGGTAAATTAAATTCTCATGATGGAGCTCCTCTTTTCAGCAGTAACGTGGGTGACACTCTCAAGAGTTCATGTGCTAATTTCCTGTCTGATGGTTTTGTCAGTCCTCTGGACAGTAATGACAGGAAATCAGTTAAAATATATCGTGAAACAGGTGCTTGCCAATCCCTTATGCTGACCAGTGTTCTAGTCTCTAATCTTAATTCCTCTGATGAAACGGTAATCTTACAAGGTGTAGGGAATGATTACTTCTCTGTCCCTCTGTGCAGAGTGAATTTAGAGTCTGGTTTTGTTAATGGTTCCGTTATGGTTGGGTTGGTTGAGACACTCCCCAGTGTCAGGTGTAACTTTCTTACTTGGAAATGATATTGGTGGAAGTCAAGTGAGTCCAGCTCCTCAGTTGTCTAGTGAGCCAGTGGCTGCGACCCGGGATTGTGATGTCCCTGATGTGTTCCCTGCATGTGCTGTCACTAGGGCTAAGTCTAAAGTTACTGGTGATTTAGAGGATAATGATGATGATGATGTTATCCTAGCTGACACTTTTCTTGCTAATTTGGACCACTCACCAGATGAGGCAGTACCCCGTAGGGTTGATAATTTGTCTCGTCAAGAGTTGGTTGAGTTGCAGGTTGCTGACCCTGAGTTGAAAGGTCTAGCTAACTCTGCTTGCAGTGAGGAAGAAGTCAGCTGGTGCTTCTACTTGTTATTATACAAAGTCAGGAGTACTTATGAGGAAGTGGAGACCCCCAACAACATCAGCCGACTGTGAATGGGAGGTTGTACATCACGTTGTCATCCCTCGTGTTTGTAGGCAGGATATCATTAGAGTGGCTCATGATTCCAGTTTGGCAGGACACCTTGGAGTGAGGAAGACTGTGGCACGCATTTTGAAACACTTCTACTGGCCAGGTATCTTCAGGGATGTTTCCTGGTATTGTAAGTCTTGTCACACCTTTCAAGTTGTGGGGAAGTGTAATCAGACCGAAAAGGTTGCACCTTTAGTTCCCATTCCTCCTTTTGAGGCGCCTTTCACCCGTGTGTTGGTGGATATTGTGGGCCCTCTTCCTAAAACTTCTTCAGGATTTTCTTATGTGTTGACCCTGATTGATGTGGCTACTCGTTATCCTGAAGCCATTCCACTTAGAAATATCTCAGCAAAGAATGTGGTTAAGGAAATGCTAGGGTACTTCACAAAGTTTGGTCTGCCCAAGGAGGTACAGTCAGACCGGGGAAGTAATTTCATGTCAAACGTTTTCAAGCAGTCTCTGAAAGAGTTGGGCATCACCCAGATCACGTCTTCAGCTTACCATCCCCAGACTCAAGGAGCGTTGGAGAGATATCATCAAACACTCAAATCGATGCTCAAGAAATACTGTTTGGAACATCAGAAAGACCGGGATAAAGGTCTTCCATTCGTTGTATTTGCAGCAAGAGAATCTCCAAATGAATCACTGGGCTTCTCACCTTTTGAACTACTGTTTGGCCATGAAGTAAGAGGACCCCTTAAGTTACTCAAGGAATGCTGGCTGTCGGAGGAAGATGACGTCAACCTGCTGGAGTATGTGATGAAGTTCAAAGAACGGCTGTCCACTGCTTTACAGCTGGCGAGAGAGAATTTAGGAGCTGCTCAGGAGAAGATGAAGACTTGGTATGATAAGAAGTCCAGGTTACGCCACTTTCAGCCAGGAGATCAGGTTTTGATTCTGCTACCAGTTCATGGGCAACCTCTTCAAGCCAAGTTTAGTGGTCCTTATTTCGTGGAGAAGAAACTCAGTGATGTCAACTATGTTATCGCCACACCAGATCGTAGAAAGAACAAGCAACTATGTCACATCAACATGCTTAAGTTATATCACAGGCTGGACGAAAATAATCCAGTCTGCACTGTAGCTGTTCCACCCGAGTCTGCAAGTGAAGCTCTCCCATGCAGTATGAGTCTGAGTGATAGTTTGGGGAAGAATCCTGATATCATGAATGATCTCCAGACTAAGCTTTCTCACCTACCTCCCGAGGAAAGGCAGGAGTTTTGGCATTACTGCAGGAGTACCCGCAAGTGTTCCGTGCCACTCCAGGAAGAACCACTGTGTTGATGCATGATGTCGATGTTGGAGACGCAAAGCCAATTAAACTGCCTCCTTACAGTGTGAACCCAGTGAAAGTTCCTCTCATCGAGAAGGAGCTTGGCTACCTGTTGGACCACAAGATGATTGAGCCATGTCAGAGCGAGTGGAGTTCTCCTGTCACTCTAGTCCCTAAGCCAGGTGGGTCACAGCGGCTTTGCATTGACTACAGACGTGTTAATCAGATAACCAAAACAGACACTTACCCTCTCCCTCGCGTGGAAGATTGCATAGACAAGATCGGAAAGGCTAGGTACATAAGTAAGTTTGATTTGTTAAAGGGATACTGGCAAGTACCTATGACTGAACGTGCTAGGGAGATCTCATGTTTTGTAACACTAGGAAAGACTTTTGCATGTTCTGTAATGCCATATGGTATGAAGAATGCACCAGCCACATTTCAGAAGCTCATGAATGTCATGTAACAGAGGGTTTGGCAGGGTGTGTTGTTTATCTTGATGATGTATTAATCTTCAGTGACAACTGGAAAGATCACCTATGCTATGTCAGTAAATTTCTTGAGCGTTTGATTCATGCTAATCTTGTAGCTAATTTATCAAAGTGTGAGTTTGGTCAAGCTAAAGTTCAGTGCCTTGGGTACGTAATTGGTGATGGACATGTTGCACCACCAGCAGCTAAGGTTCAGGTTATAAGTGATCTTCCCAGACCTAAAAGTAGGAAAGAGCTACAAAGATTTTTGGGAATGGTAGGTTATTACCGGAGATTTGTTCTTAACTTTTCAATTCTTGTATCACCACTTACAGACCTACTGAAAAAGGGAGTTAAATTTGTCTGGACCGATAACTGTGAATCCTCTTTCAACAAACTTAAAGCTATCCTATTAAGTCAGCCAGTGCTCGCTACTCCAAATTTTGCTAAGCCTTTTAAGATGGCTGTTGATGCAAGTGATACAGGAGCTGGGGCTTTTTTGCTGCAAGAGGATGATCAGGGTATTGAACACCCTGTATCTTATTACAGAAAGAAGTTCACTCCACCTCAAAAGAACTACTCAACTATTGAGAAAGAGCTTTTGGCCATGATTTTGGGTTTACAGCATTTTTCATTTTATTTGTGTTCTGGTTTTGACCCCATAGTCATTTATACCGATCATAACCCACTGAAATTCCTTAGTAAGTTTAAAGATAAAAATCAGAGATTGACAAGATGGAGTCTACTTCTTCAGGAGTATTCATTAGACATACAACATGTTAAGGGGAAAGAAAATGTTATTGCAGATTGCTTATCTAGACTTTAGACAGATTGTTTTAGAGTAATAAGACATTTCCTTTGTAAATTTCTTTTTTCTTTGTGGGGAGGTGTTACATAGCCTATGATTTCATCATCCTTTGTGTAATTCTAATGCACAGTATGCTGCATGTTTGATCACGAGCGTGTTCTGCCTCAGTCCCCCCTTCTACCGTTATAGTAGAGTAAGTCGTCCTTTCTGTTGTTCAGAAAAGGATTGTCAACTCTTTGTCCCCATGGCTTCATTTGTGCGTCCTTCTTACAAGTTGTATCAAGCTCTGCCGGCCCCTATATAATGAGCTCAGTCTCTGCATTAATTGCCACTTAGATCTACTCCTCATTTTGCTCACATCTCTGTCCTCCCCTGTACAGTTATTATTATTGTGAGTGCTCAGGAAGTCTCCAATTATCTAGCAGCTGTGTGTAATTTGAGTATAACTGTTGTTGCATTTTTTCTTGTACTGTGTAGCATAAGGTTAATTCTTGGGCCTAGTAAGGTTTTTTGTAATTTATATGGGGTTCTTGATGTCAGCCATCATTAATAATAGTTTGTATCTGTAATAATTTATCTTGCATTAACTGAGCATTACCCAGTGTATTTTCATATTATCAGGGCTGACTTAGGTAAATTTACTCTTGCTAATTTCGTGTTAATAGAGGCTATTGCAGTTAACCATATATTTAACCTGTTTTTTTTGCCATTACATTATCCTTATGAGTCCTGAATGTTTTGTTGTTAGTTTGAGCCTTAAACTTTAACTTGTAATTTTACCTAACTCTTTTGTTTTGAACCTGGAACTTTACGGGACAGTAGTGATTTTTAGTATTCTCACTTAAAGTGTACATTATCTTTCGTTGTTCCGTAAAAATATATATATATATATATATATATATATATATATATATATATATATATATATATATATATATATATATATATATATACTGATTCTAGCAATCTTAAGTTAATTTTTGCTGAAGCTAATATTATAAAACTCTTTTTCAAGTATGATAATACAAGATTCACACTGGCCTCATACTGGTGAGTGAGTAGGGGACCTAGGTCTTTGACGTGTCCTGCTCGACTGACCCATATGGTTGTAGAAAATTTGGGAAGTCTTACTGTGTGTTCTTTAATATTCAACTGGACCCTCCAGTCTCACTATAGTTGGCCATCAACAGAGCGGAATGAGGTTAGGGATCATCCACAGGCAAAACTACAGCTGTAGCAACAAATGGAAAAAACAACTCAGCGCAAATGACTGGCAACAAAAACTCGTAAAAAAAAAATGGGTTAAAGATTCAGACAACCACATACAAATTACTGCTCTCGATTTGCGTGCAGTTTTCATTACATAATAATTGGGCAAGTTTACAAATAAGACCACAATTAATCTATTTATATTTATTACCACACGCTTTAATGACAAAAGAAATTCCTGACATGAATCTCAAACACTGATTTCTTTACCGGCACTAACTTGCAGCAAGATCATTGCCTCCAAACCTGAGGAAGATTTTGGATGTTTGTGTGAAAGTTGTTAACATGAATCGTGGCCGTGCTCTGAATCATCTACCGTTTCAGTTGTTCGGCGGGGAAATGGATCATGAACTGAGTGTGATTTTGTAACACACAGTAGTGGGGTGGCTGTCACGTGATCGTGTGTTATCTCGTGTGTTTGAACTGCGAGATGAAATTCAGCAATTTCTTCGTGGACAGGGACAAGACTTGGCTGAATATTTTGATGCCCCTGAGTTTGTTCAAATGCTTCCATGTCTGACTGATTTATTCACAGCATTTAGGTAGGTCAATTGCTCTCTGCATGGAAGAGTATTCGCAATTGAAACTGCAATCGAGAAGGTTGTTGCTTTCAAAGAAAAACTTGTTTTATAGACTAGATGTGAAACGAAGAGAAATTTATCACTTTTCCATCTCTTGCGGGCATAGTCCCGGCAAATGCTTCCTTGCAACCTGTCACTGTTTCAAATATTGTTGAGCATCTGCAGATCCTGCAAACTTCATTCGATGGTTGTTTATCGTGTGGAGAGCTGAAAGCCTGTGATAACTATATCAGGTACCCTCTCCGGATGAATCTGAATGATTTTGAGGATGGCAGTGACATCAAGGAATATCTCATTGACTTGAGAAGCAGTCATGCAATCCAAATTGATTTTGTGGAGAGCTATGTGAAACACTTATGCGTTTCTTGGCTGGAAACATATCCTATACTAGCAAGAAAAGCTTTCGCCGTGCTGGTGCCATTCGCTACCACTTTCTTTGTGAAACTGGATTCTCGTGCCTGCTCCATATCAAAAGTATGTGCAGAAATCGGCTGGATGTTCAGCATGACATGCGAGTAGCACTCAGCACCAAGAATCCAAGGTTCAGTGCCATAACAGAGAATAAACAACAGCAGCAAAGTCACCGAGTTTGGAAGGCAAGCACATCTTCTTCAAACAGCACTACAGCGACTAAAGAAATGAATCATTGGCTCTAATGAATCATTTAGCTGTCAGGTATATAAACTTGCAGGTTAATATTAAACACCGCGATAGATCTTTTATTAGATACCCTTGAGAATAGCATTGCTTTTTCATGAAATTGGGGTAGAGGTGTGAGAGCTTTCTGGTGTTTTGCGAGGAGTGGGAAAAGGGAAAAAATGTTAAGAACCACTGATGTAGAGTATGCTAGAATAATAAAGGATTGTTTGCCCGAAGATTATATTCCAAGAATGTCATTACCGATTTTATTAATGTACGAGAACTTAAGATACTACAAAACCCTCCTAGGTGTACTTTGTGGATGCTTCCACCCAGTGAACAATGATGGGAGTGGATAATATTTCTGATTATACTCTTATGACTGTTACGAAGAGCATAATACATTAGAATGACTGATAAGTCATAAAGATAATTAAAAGTGAAAGAAGTGCACCATATTATTTATATAAAATGTTTTTCTTATAAGATTAGCTTACCATGAACTATCCAAGCCAGATACAGTTAAAGTTGAGGACATTGCTGGTGCAACGTATCAATGGGTGTGGGTGCCGTGAAAAGAAGGGGCATACAGAAAAGGAGTGATGGATGAAGGCAATCGACAGGACGGAGCCACATTGAGCGCTTTGGTGTCCGCATTTGAAAATTCACTTGTTGTCTTAAGCTCTAGTCTTTCATTTGAGGGAAAAGGATGTAAGACTGAGCTTCTGCATTTCTTCATAACCAATAATGAATGTGAAACTCTACAAAAAATGTACACAAGCTTCCTGTCTGAAGGCTCGGCTTTTTAAATGGCGTAAGTACCAAACCGGCCACCACTTGAAGTGGTAGGCTACTGGTGCGCTAGTTTCTCCTTCTTCAGAGTCTGGCAAATGTCGCTGATCCTTATGAACATGCCTTGTTGCAGGGAAAAGCTGGTTGGTCAACATTTGTTTGTCATTTTGATGGGGTCGAGGTTCCAGTCAGATCTAGTTACAGACACAGTGAGGGTGGGCCTTGTGGAACAGTTGGGTGTGTCAGATTTACATTCCTTATGGGTAATTACTTGGCGAGAAGACAAGTGGGTACAGTTCCTCATGTGTGCATAAGAGGTAAAAGTGTTAGAGCACTAAACTGATGGAGAATAATGAATCTAATCTGTCCCCGGCTTTTACAGCGAGTGGGTGTCTGCCAGGTCTCATAAAGTAACCGAGGAAACACAAAATGTAAAGGTATGGACAAAAAGAACATAGCCATTGCCTTTGCCGAGGAGCAGAAGAATTAGGTAATTTCTGGCTGATGAGGTGCAACTGGGGAGATAGAGGGAATGGTATTTGACGGAGATAAGTGAGTGTAAGGTGCTTCCATTTGCCCACTCTACACTGTAAATCAACCACCAGAATGACGCAGTTCTTGTTCACCTGGGATAAAGCTGTGTCTCCTTTTATTTGCACTTGTACATGATGACATCTGTCTTGCTGACACGTTTCTTCCCAGGTTAACTGATTCTGAGGCTGGGGCAGCACCAGGTGGTGATGCCGACCTTGCTATGAGGTTGGTCAGTCACAGAAGTTCGATTATGAGTATTTAACTTTGAGACTACTGTCAACAATATAGAGTGTGATGCTGAACTGTATGAATGTTTGCTCGCCCGTGTGTGTGTGTGTGTGTGTGTGTGTGTGTGTGTTTAATGAGTAGCTATGGACCTCCTATGTTGTTGCTGACACTTTTGTGTCGAAGAATATGCATCAGATAACGTTGCCCGACCATACACTGAGATCTCTTCCACATTCTTATGGCACGTACAACGCGTAAATGCGAGGGCATGTCTGAGAGAGGAACTGAGTGAAAAGTACTTGTTTGTTTTTTTGTTTTTTCACCGTTCAGAAAGGTGAGAGCAGTTTGACTAAAAAATGGAAATTAAAAATGTGTGAGATACTGAGTACACATAAATATTAAACAGTATACAAGCTGTGAGTAGCAAAGCAATGCGGAGTTTGAATAAGCTGAGTATGCTAGTTAAGGATCATATGATGTGTTGATATAAAACAAGCAAACTGACTTTTTATTTATTAAATTAATTATTTTTTTACAGTAACATCTTACCTAAATTAATCTGATCAGATTCCAGGCCCAGCTAAAATAATTTTATTTTCTACTTCCTCCGGTCTCTCTTATGACAAGCACTTTTAGGGATACTGGATGTACTACAGAGGTTAGGACAGACGAACATATGGGTCAGTCGAGGAGGACAGGCCGAAGAATCAGGTCCCTTCCTCAGTCAGTAGTAAGAGATCATTGTGAATCTTGTTATATCAAACTTAAAAGAGTATTTTAAAATATTATCTTGGTCATCAAACAGTAACTTAAGATTGCTAGAATTGTATTAAGATCCATAACCAATCTCTAACACTTATGTCTGCAGTACACTCTTACACTTACCCATTTCTCTCTTCTGTTAAAAGAATTTTTTTTTTTTTTTTACTTACATAATACTGAGATTGAAATTTAGTATTAAGACAGTTTTTTTCCCTTTAGATCACTAATGATGACTGTTTAAATGTTGAAACTTTTGAAATAAAGATGCCGTTCACATATGCGCTCGTTGTCCTCTTCCTTGTCAAGAAGAGGCTCCCTACGAACACCCCACTACCTGAGGTTATACGACAAAGATTTGGACACTCCATGCTGAGTCCAATGGGAGATGGAATCCATCGGTTCCCAGGTTAATTCAGCTTCAGACCTCATGAAGGGCACATCATTAACAATGTAGTCCACAATAAAGTCGTCAAAACCCAGTGGACATTTGGGATCAACCTTGGCTCTCAAACTGGTAACAGAGTTGTTAGGGAGCCTCCTTAACCAACGAAAACACGGACCCAGGACAGTGAAAACATTTTTTTTTTTTTTTAATGCAAGGAAGAAGGAACCAAATCCAGGAGCCTTCAAATCGTTCCTCCCAAGAAAACAAAAACAATACAACAGAGAGCTAAATTCAAGATCCATTCATCTCGAGATGCCTGGACACATTGCATTTGAAAGGCTGGAGATCACAGGATCATGGAGATCATCGTCACATGGCCTCAGTTCGACTCCTACCACCATATAGCAATAGTTATATAGAAAATCTTGACAATACTGCATCGATAATGGCTTTGGTAGTATAAGCGTATTTATAGGAAAAAAATATTGCAGAGCTGTGGTTTGCCTAATAAGTCGCCGAAGAAAAGGTGTTAGGAAAGCTAAATCCATGATTTTTTGTTTGCTAGGAAGAAGGAACCAAAGGCCACGAGCCCGCAATAATTGTTCCCTCCAAGAGAAAAACAAAATACAAGAGAGAGCCAAATTCAAGATCCGATCATTCCGAGATGCCTGGACACACTGCATTTGAAAGACTGGACATCATAGGAAGCAGGAAATACAGACAGAGGGAGACAGTTCCAGAGTTGACCTGTTGAATAAATGAAGGACTGGCAGTAACGGTTAACTCGTGCATTAGAGAGTTGGACAGAAAAGGGATGAGAATTTGCTGCTAGACGGGTGCTACAGGCCCGTCATAGAGGTGGAGGAATGCTAGCAGACAGTTCAGAGGAGCAGTGACCATTGAAATAGCGATAGAAAAGAGATAAAGATGCAACAGTGTGGCGAAGAGACAGGTTGAAGGGAGCCAGTAAGAGGAGGAGAGATAATGGGACGAAAAGCCTTTGACTCCACCCTGTTGAAAATAGCTGTATGTGGGGAACCTTCCCACACATACGAGTTGTACTCCACACAGGGGCGAATAAAACCCGTGAATAGAGTCAACACTTGTGCAGAGGTAAAGAAGGAATGGAGTCGGCTTAGCACACCTAATATCTTGGAAGCAGATTTTACAAGAGATGTAATATGATCTTGCCAAGATAAGTCCCATGTGAATGAAACCTCAAGCATGTTCAAGGATCATGCAGGATTAAGCTGAATATTATTAAACATTAGTGGGTACACCTATGGAAGATTTTGTCGGGTTGATAGGTGTAAGAACTGAGTCTTTGATGTATTAAAAACAACAAGATTATTTTTACCACAGTCAGAGATACCAGCCAAGTCAGACATTAGGTGTGCCATAGCCTCATCCCTTGTTTGCTGAAGTATTTGCTGAGATGGACGTTGCAGGAACCGAATGGAAAAGTGAAAGGTGGAGTCATCAGGGTACAAGTGGATAGGGTTAGATGTACAGATTAGGTCAATGATGAATAAAAGGAAGAGAGTTGGTGATAGGACAGAGCCCTGAGGAACACCACTGTTGATAGATCTAGGAGAAGAACGATGGCCGTCTACAACAGCGGCTATAGAACGACCAGAAAGGAAGCTATAGATGAAGGCACAGATAGAAGGATAGGAATCGTAAGATGGCAGTTTGGAAATTAAAGATTTACACCAGACTCGATCGAAAGCCTTCGAGATGTCAAATGTAATGGCAAAGCTTTCGCCAAAGTCCGGCAAGGAGGATGATCAGACGTCTGAGAAGTAGGTGAGAAGATCACCAGTGGAGCTTCCCTGACGGAACCCCTACTGACGATCTGAAAGAAAGTTGTGATAGGAAAGATGCTTTAAAATTTTTCTATTAAGAATTGACTCAAAAACTTTTGAGATACAGGATGTTAAAGCAATTGGACGATAGTGAGAAGGTTGGGAATGGTCACCATTCCTTGGGACTGGCTGAATGAGAGCAAACTTCCAGCAAGAAGGAAAGGTACAAGTTGATAGACAAAGGCAAAAGAGTTTACCTAGGCAGGGTGTATGCACAGAAGCACAGTTCTTGAGAACAACAGGAGGGACTCCATCAGGCCCATATGCCTTTTTAGTATTGAGGCCTGTGATGGCAGAAAATACATCAGCTGAAGAAATTTTAATGTCAGCCATGAGGAAGTCAGAGGGGAAGTGTGATGGTGGAACAGCACTGGAATCGTCTAAGGTGGAATTGGAGGAGAAAGTCTGAGTGAAGAGATATGCTTTATCTGTTGAAGAAATATCTACAGAACCATCAGAGTAGAAAAGAGGAGGGAAGGATGATGAGGTAAAGTTGTTAGAAAGGTTTTTGGCAAGATGTCAGAAGGAGTGGGAAGAATTCGAGTTAGAGAGCTGATAGCATTTAGTATGGATGAAATTATTTTTACAGAGCGAAGAACAGGCTTAGCATGATTCCGGTCAGAAAAGTAAAAATGATGTAATTCAGGGGTGGGTTGGCTCCGGTACCTTTTATAGGCCCTCTCCTTGTTGCGGACAGCATTAGAACAGGCGTGATTAAACCAAGGCTTTCTTGAGTTAGACAAAGGATATGAGAAGGAATGTACAGTATGCTTCCATGCCTGAGAGAATAACCTCCGTAATGGACAAGGCACACCCATGTGGCTCCTGGCCATGGAAGCAATAATCATTCCAGGGAAAATACATGCAATAGCTAGAAGAACCCAGTTAATACTTTAACTTTTTTGTGAAATCGGATTAATATCGTGTGTTCAGGATATTAACCCATTATAACAGGCAACAGGAAGAATTCAAAGCCGAAGTGGCAATTTTGTGGATTAAGTCATTAAAGAAATATGCTTGAAAACCAAAGTCAACTACAGTAGAATACATCCACTGGCTGTAAAAATCTGGTAAATATTATAGTTTCTATATGACTGTATAATTGTGATGGTTCTGAGTCCATAAACCCATTAACCAATCGCGTGCCGGCGATTTTTAGCCCTCTGGGTCACCCCAGTGCCGGCCATTTTTGACCTTTTTTTTTTTGGCTAAAATGATATATTTTGATGTGGAAACAGTGAATTTCGCCATTAAAATGCTCACCGAGGCTCAAAAATGAGTTTGATTGAGTCCTGCATACTCATGTACAGGTATAGCCGCTCTCACGCTCACCACGTACGTGAGAGATAGCCTTTTTCTATGTAAGGTATACTCAGGTATTGATGCTGAGAAGGTATAGCAATGTTCAGTACATTTTTCTGATCATTTATTACTTCAGCATCTATCACAATTTGCGTGTCTTTCTCACTGTGAATGCATTATCTTACACTTACTAGAAGATAGGTACAACCTGACTTCATTACATACAGTCCTGGCACTTACAAGAAGGTATTTACAACTTGACTTCACTATATAGTCCTTACACTTACAAGAAAATATTTACAACTTACACTTACATGAAAATATTTACAAAATGCCGTCACTATGTACAGCATTGGGTGAGGCACACAGGCAGAGTGAAGCAGAGCGAGCGTGAGGGGGGGAGAGAGTGAGTGTATGGCTTTGACGCCTGGGGGATGGTAGAGGAACAGTTACCTTACATGCCTGCCGATTTTTACCCGCGAATCTTGAAAAATGCGGTCACAGTGAAGTTTTTTATTTTAGACCACTTTAAAACGGCACTGGTACTGGCTACGGCATTATGTCATACCATTTTAAAATGGCACTGGCACGCGGCAGGTTAAAACAGACGACGTGTTTCATTGCTTAATTCTCAGCTTAGGAGAGAACCCTAGTAAAAGAGGAATTAGTGAAGGCTGTATGAGGTCCACCCAGCCCACCATCCTCCTCTTGGTGGATAGAGAGGCAACTGAAGGACGTCTGTATAACTGTAGTGAAACCACCCAGCTGTATCGGTGCCACCACATGAAGGCGTCCCTCTTCAGCACCACAAGAAGTTACTGTGAAATAGGCAAAAAATATTGCCAAGGAAGAGGTGCTACAAAGCCTCCTGTGCCACCAAGAATATGTCCCTTTGTGTCAATGATTCTTATTTCCTAGCAACTCCTCCTAGGCGATTTATTTTGCATAATAAACCTTACTATCCTCTTCTGATTTATATGAATAAATACTATTGCCATACTTTGTAAAAATAGCATACACAATTATACTCACCAGCCATATAAAAAAGTACTACATAGCGAATGAATATACAAATCAATGAGAGCACAGTCAAGGGCCCGTATTCACATCGATTAAGGAAGTTCCCTAACACCTTTTCTTAGGCGATTTATTTTGCTTTTTGCACCTTACTGTCTTATCCTGTGCTGCATAAATCGTTCCAATATCGGCATGCTCTTCATAAATAATATAAAAAATTATATTAACCAGCTATTTCCATAATATATCATTGAGGACGAGGTGTATGGGAGCTTTCTAAACTGGCAAGAATACTAGATAAGAGAATATGTCACAGTAACTAAAATACAATTTTAAATCTTTGCATTTCTGTGTGATGGAGATATTGTATTGTGATTTGAGCTGAGCATATTAAGTGTTTTTTAATCCGATGGCTTCTTTTTAAAACTGTACTCTCAACTATACCCTTTTTACTCTAACTTGACCTAGAAACTGCCATCGCTTCATCTCTAATGCTGAGTCGCAATATTAAATTAACGCTAGAATATGATGCTAGTCACGTAGGGGCTGCGATGGAAAGGATGTTGAGCCATAGTATTGTCTTTTTCTGCTACTGACCTAAGTGAAATAATCTGCAAAAGGACGAAAATATGGGTCAAGTTAAGGTGAAATGACTGGCGCAATTATATGTGGTTTGGAAGAGATTTTTAGACTTGTAGGGGATAGATTTTTGCCTTTGTTATAAACTTGACAACCAGGTGCTGTGTTAAGCTTCACAAAAATGCCTGAAGATAGAAGTTTGAAAATATATAACACGACATGTTAATGAAAGGGACAGAGGTGTAATAGATAAAAACAAATCGCACAGGACGAGATGACAGTAGGTGTACAGTAATAGATAATACGAACCACAGTCAATCTATCTATTAATCTCTGTGTCTCTGTACTGACTGTATATCTATATATCTGTATATTTATCAATCTGTCCATTCCTCTGTCCATCTGTCTACCTATCTACTGTATCTACTGTATATCTTTCTACCTGTATCTCTGTCTGTCTGTTTATATATCTCTCTATAAAATGCTATGAATCCTTAGCTTCTGTGGCTTTGAGAAATTGTATTGTTCAAGTGTGCGAAGTAAAATATATTAACCCCTTCATTATCAATTTTATTCTTGCCCCCTATAGACTACCTCAGCCCAGGAGAGAATTTTTCAACAGGAGAGGTCAAAAATAGTCCTCATTAACCCCCTTACCATTAGGGGTACTCTCCTATGTAGAATAAACAGTAGACATTGAGAACCTGAAGGAATTAATTACTATAATAAATTGGCTAATACAAGGAGTTAAGGCTGCTGCTGAGTCAAAATAAAACGCCGAGGAAGGTGTCACAAAACCTTCAGTATGAATAAGAATAAAGTGCTGAAAATCATGGAGTTTGTGTGTGCTGAAGTAATTGTATTATTGTATTTAACCCGCCGGGTCCTGTTGACGTATATATATGTTCGAACATTTTGTCACTGTGACTCCCGCTGACGTATATAAACATGCCGCAATTGCAAGGTCTATCATTTGCACATTTTTCAAATTCTGTGCGTGACTTTTGGTACGTATACACGGGACACCTTCCTCTACAAGATGCCAGGCAGGGACAATGCCTTACCCTGCATGACCCCCCCCCTGCATGCCATTGTCTTGGCAATTCACCTGTTACCAGTGACCTGGCCAGTAAAGACATGTCATGCCACTGTACGAAATTCAAGGCCAGAGTGATTCCCCAATCGATGACAATGTGGAGGACAAAGTTTATGTAGCACTAGAGGAAGAAACGGTCAGAAATGGTGATCAGGTAATGTCGCCAAAAAAGGTCAAGTTTGTTGATGTGTTTGGTGAGTGAAACAATGCTTAAGCTGCCTATATTACTGTGTGAGAACCAATATACTCTCGTACTACATGTAAATATGTACCAACTAAATAAATAAATACTGTTTATGAGTGGTGTGGAATAGTTACCCTTCCATAGAACTCGTTTTCTTTGGAGCCAGCCTGATAGAAAACCCATTAAGATAAGGGGTACTGCTACCTGTTTCGAGTATTTTAAACCTCAGGTGAGTGATTTCTCTATGAATTTTTGATGTTTCTCACCAAAAGCGGAGGTTTGAGCCAAAAAAAATAAAAAAATCCTAAATTGGTCAGGATTGGGGGGAGTCAGTGGTGGAAAATCGGTCGGGACGGAGCGAGTTAAAAGACAAATAAGAATCAGGCCCCTTCCCCTTCCCCCTCCACATCAGCCGATGAAGTAGCAGGAGGTGTGGAGGCCTAGATTACTTAAGTTGCCCTACCTGAGGCTTGAGATTTCATTCGGCCGTCGCAACTCCAGCCGATCACATCCTTTTCACTGCCTCCATCACCACCACTGCATACTGTAAGCCTTGAATAATCTCAGTGATTTAGGACAATGGGTAGGTGGGGGCGCTCACCATCTGCTCATTTGATGTAGTGCTGCTCGTGGGTGGCTGCCATTTCCTCTCTTTCTTCCTTCCTCTTATGTCTATCTTTCCTCCTTTCCTCCTCTTCTTTCCTTTTTTTTTTCCTTCTTTCTTTCCTCTTCCTTCTGCCTATGGGTGACTCTACACCAAGTGATAAGCCAAATGGTTTGCTGAACACCAGGAAACCATTTACTACACTGGGTAGTACCATGTAACCAGATTATGGCGCCTGGTGGTTTAGTGGGTAATTACGGTGCTCCAGTCGGACTGAGCAGGTGCAGGTTTATATCCAAGGGATGGTTGTGGTTTGTTGCTCAAGTAATGCTACTCAGGGATGAGTGAGGCTGGTCATTCATCTTAAATGTTGGGATCAACTTGCCTAGGCCCGGGCTCCTACGCTCCTTCTGGGGCAACACAGGATTAGATGATGTATGTATGTATGTTTAGAACAATGTTTTCTCAACCTTCTTCAGAGAGGGTCACAAGCTGGAGTGCCACATTAGGCCACCCAGACATGCTTAATGTAGACATCACAACACACAAAATAACCCGTGACGCTTTTGGAACCAACCCTTTTTTCTGCTTTTTCACATTTCAGCAAAAAATCCTGAGCTCTCATCAGCCAGGGAAAGGACAGAATCAGGAGCACTAAAAATGTATAAAATACGGGTTTTCAGCAGTCTACTTGAAAACTATCTCCACCTACCCTACCACCTTCATTTTTCTTAGTTTAATCAATGGATTTTTTTCAATGGCTTAATAATTTCTTAACATCTATTTCTTAGCGAATTATTTTGGGGACCTCGTGAATCTCTGTCTTATAGAATTATTTTGGGCGCTTCATATAACCTTTTCCTTAGCTATTTATTTGGCATACTACTCCTTTAATATGCCCTCTTTGGGGTTCAGAGTACACCGAAAAGCACGAATTCGCTCCTCCTCCCCCCCATAGCCCGAGTCCCGGCCAGTGACGACCGGGCGATCGAACAACCCACACCCATCTCCCCATCGAACACCTCACACCCACCTCCCCATCGAACACCCCACACCCACCTCCCCATTGAACACCCCACACCCATTTCCCAATTGAACACCCCACACCCACCTCCCCTACCCCAACCCCAGTGTAAACATTGTTGGATAGATATAGATGTGGAATGGCCAAAGCTGGTGAGGTTACAGTGTGTCAGTATTGTTTTTATCGACCATCAGAACCAATAGGGATAAGTATATAATGGTATGTAATGTGTATAAGTGTGCTGTTATCCACAAAATAAGAAAGGCACGAAAATCAAAGACCAATGTTTTATGTGTTATTGTCTACATATTTACTTCCTATATTATAATGTTACAAATAAATATAGTATAGTGAACAACGCCTGTTGAAAGATGTCTTTTCTCATCCATTCTCGCTCCCACCTCCATCACCCTTCTCTCTGGGTTCCTGTCTGCACCAAACGCTTCTCTTTCTTTTACTCTCTCGTCCCACACTACCACCCTTTGTTAAGCAACAAACACTAAGATGATGATCAAATGCTCCATCAGGTATTGATCACATTTATAATATCATACACCTCTGTATTAAGGACCAACAAATCAATACCATGCAATACTTCGATATACCTGCCAACTACTTCATCCAGTTTTACGTTGTTACGTGACATACACATTGCAAGCTGGACTTTGTGTTATAGGGACTTACGGTTGTTAATTGTTAACAAGTTATGTGTGGTTTTGGATGTCCATTAATTCATTTTAACATGGCAGTTCAAGACAATAAATGATTATGATAAAAAAGCATTGACGAAGTTAAGAGGGTCAGTCACAACAATGCAAAGGCTAGGTAGTGGAATAAATCATATTTATAGGTATTAGAATATACAAGTTTCACTTGCTCCACTCGTGATGGCACTTTCCTTTCCAGCTGGGCCGCCAACAGTCTTGCCCTTTCAGGATGGCAAAAGCAGCAAATACATTCTCTTAGCGGACATCAGTCTAGCCTCACTCTGATACAGAAGCATGCACATGCAAACTAACTAATAAAAACAAACATTATATATATATATATATATATATATATATATATATATATATATATATATATATACTGTATATATATTTATATATTTATAAACTCCATGTTATATGGAGACGTCACTGTTAACATAAAGCTTCATAAGTACATCTACAGTATAACCTACCAGTAAAGAGCGGTAAAACACAAGGCAACACCGTATCCCCCGGGTAATTCAGTGCATGCATAGAGGGCGCTTTGGAAATATAGAATGAGATGACAAGAGAATCATATTATACTGAGAGTGTTTGATCACACAGCGATTCTCTAATAACATTTCTTTTCAGTGAATCCGGGAAGGAACTACGTGAAATTACAATTAATCTGAATATGGGCAGTCTGAAAGTAAGCATACGAAGAAAACAACAATTTTGTTGAACAGATAGTCCATTCCTGTACAAATGAGATGTGTAAAAAATACATGTAGGTGGTCTGTGTACTTAGACCTTTCGGACAGTCCCCTTACACGACAACGAAATCAAATGAAGAATAAGAACGAGATGGAGGTGCCTTGTTAGGCAAAGCAACATCTTGAAGGATAGTAATATATCAGTATCAGTACAAAAAGTATGTAGTCAGTGTATCCTTCCTATTCTAACTTGCACTGGAAGCTTTTTTTTGGGGGGAGGGGTATTTTCCGGGCTATCGACCATTGGGGCCGAAGCCCCTGGTCATTAACCCCTTAACCGCGGGGTGTCACTTTCGTGATGCTTGGGAGAAAGGGATCATACCGTGGGGCATCACTTTTGTGATTCTGTGTTATTTTGAATTCTCCCGGGCTTTCAAGTGGTGGCTTGTATCATCTATCAGTACTGCCAATGTCCAACACTAGTCAGCATTCCTAATCTCATCTGTACTCCCATCCATCGTTGACAATTTAGCCATTTCTCCCCGTTCTTGACTCCCCTCCCTACCTCCCCTCCATTACCCTCTTCTCTCACCTGCCCGGCCGTGCTACGCTAAGTAAATCTTCCCTGGAATTTTCCACTGATTTCATCCATTGAAATAAGCCCTATGCCCTATTCTTATACCAAATAATATATACAAAAAAGAAATAAGGTAAGTGAGAGTGCCATACACCTGGAATTGGCTAATTATCACCTGACAACACCTCAAGTGCACTCATTCGCTAATTTTCGCTGTTTACTTCCCCTTGAAATATGCCGTCTAATCTATTCTCGTAATAAAAATATATATAAGAAAGAAAGGGAGAAGCCAAAGTGATATTTACATTCACCTGGAACTACCTAATCATTGCAGGCCACCATACTGTATTCTATGCTAAGTAAATCTTCCCTGGAATTTTCCATTGATTTCATCCATTGAAATAAGCCTTATGCCCTATTCTTATACCAAATAATATATACCAAAAAGAAATAAGGTAAGTGATAGTGCCATACACCTGGAATTGGCTAATTATCACCTGACAACACCTCACGTGCACTCGTTCGCTTAATTTCGCTGTTTATTTCCCCTTGAAATATGCCGTATAATCTATTCTCGTAATAAAAATATATATAAGGAGGGAAGGGAGAAGCCTAAGTGATATTTACATTCACCTGGAACTACCTAATTTATAATGTATTGTCTAGACTTCCTGCTAATCATTTCATAGCTATATATTAGCAGCTTTCACGAGGCTGACATTGACAGTAATGCACTCTCCCTAGGTAGGCCACCCTGGCCCACCAGTATCAGTTTACTGTCGTCTTTCAAGATCAAAGTACGTCGGATTCGCGCCTGCTAAATTCCGCCGCTTTTTAGCCCCATGCAAAGGGCCCTGTGGCCTCTACCCCCTACTAAACCTCGTGTGGAAAGAGGTAAAGGGCTGACAAATGATAGAAAGTGACTACGATCTTTCTGGTGAGTAAAACAGTGCAAATGGAACTGTAAATAATGTGTAAATAAAGTGTAAACAGCAAGTGAAAGCACTGAACGTAAATATAAGTGAACAATGGAAAATAGTTTTATAAGTTACTGCAAGTGACAGTGCCTAACACAGTGTAAATAAAATAGAAATGTAAATAATGTAAATAAAATAGAGAACGTAAATAGAAATGTAAATGAGTAGTATTATAAGAATACGAGTATATATACTAGGAGTAATGAAAATGAAAGTTTCACTCTAGCATGTATGAATACTATGAATTATGAGAGGGAAGGTGAAAGTGACATTCACTCTCAACGCTAGTATACAGGACGAGCAAGTGAATGATACATATTTTACTGAAAGAGAAATTGAATGCCTACAGCGACAATAAACTACTATTACTGAAGGAAACTTTTGGATAAAGACTGTAGATATGTATAAGTGTTATATAATAATAGAAATATAAACTGTGAGTTCTTTTATGAATAATAAATGACAGAACACCAGCGGCGAACGATCACAAGTGGGAAGGTCATACGCCCTCATAATTTTCATTGCTTTTACAGTGTCTTTTTTTTTTAAGTATGGATTCCAAACTATTTGAGAATCATAGAATAGTGTTTCTAGCAGGCTGTGGTAATCATATTAAGGGTTGTCGGAAAGTGTAAAGTGGAGATTTCGTTACCCAACTTCAGAGGTCTCCACAAGTCCTACGGTACTCGACGAAGGCTCAACAAACACCCCAGGAGAAAGCTGAATGTATGTGCCATAATATGATTTTTAATCTTCTAGGACTAATAACTGATTTTTGGCAAATATTTTTAGAGAGTCTGTCGGAGCGCGATTATGCCCACGGGAGCCGCAAGTCGAAGAAAACAAGCCCGCAGTTAAGGGGTTCAGGCCATATATATATATATGCAAACATATATATATACACACACACACACACACACTTCCATGCATATATACACACACACTTTAATGCACATGTACATATATATATATATATATATATATATATATATATATATATTTATTATTTTTTTTATATTTTTTGACTTTATTATTCATAAACAAAAATACCTAATCTAAAAACCCTAAAACTAATCACCTAACAGACAAATCGCTAACCTATACTAAATCCTAAGAGACAAATAACTAGACCTACACTAATGGTAAAAAAGCCTCGACCAAGAGAACGCCATCGACTGCAGATATGTAATGCCTTTCTACATTACATACCTGCACTCATCACCTGCTGACTGTCAGTCGAGGCACAACCTAATATATGGGACATCAGTATATGAAAGAGAACCAGACGAGTCAGGAACTTTTCCATATACGTCAGCTTTCGGCCCTAATTAGAATAATTTAAGCAAGATGATATAATATATTTACATAATATGTACAAAAAGTGAGGGACCTCGCCCAACCGACCACCATCGACTGCAAGTGCCCAATACCTTCCTATATTGCACACTGACACTCATCAGCTGGTGACTGTCAGTCGAGGAACCGTGTTTAATGTAGGGGACATCAGTATTAGAAATAAATCAGTGGGAAGGAGGAACTATTTCAAATACGTCAACTGTCAACCCTAATTAATATTACAATATATTCATATTTACAGTCGATAAAATCCATACCCATACAGTAAAAAAGTCAGATAACTCTGATCAGTTCAGTCTCTCTCAAGAAAGCCATCAATTTATCAGTCATAACAATGTCCCCATCACCCAGGATGGTGGAAAGGGTGAAGGAGACGTCTGCTGTGCCGCAGTAATTTATAAGTGAAGCACGTTCACGAATAAACCGCCGACAGCGCAGGATGATATGACTGATAGATAACACCGCATCACAGATGTCACAATGCGGTGGGAATCGTCGTTCCATATATGGTTTCATATGAGTTAAAACGGTGGCATTGAGCCGTAATCTTGCCAATACTTTTTCTTCAAGGCGACTGGGATGGTTGGCAGTGTCCCAGTCGCCCAAGTGCGGCTTACAAGTTGGAATATTTAGTCTGGTCCACTGACCTTGCCACAGAAGATTTCTTTCTTTCTTTCCAAGAAAGAGACTCGACCGTAGATCACGAGGAATGTCCCAAGTCTTCTCGAGCTCTACAGCCGACTTTGCAAGTAAGTCAGCCTGCTCATTGCCGTAGATACGACGATGCCAAGCACCAAGATCAGCGTGACGGACTTGTTGCATGAATGGATCTTATTAACGATGCTGCCCTGGATCTCGTGAGAGTCCGTAGTACAAGATGCAATTGCCTGAAGGGCTGATTTTGAATCTGAAAATATGACAAATGAATTATGCCTAGAATTGAGAGCATAGTCTATGGCTTTGTCAATAGCAAAAAGTTCGAAGATAAACACAGATGTATGGGTCGGCAACCGATACCTGAGTGGACATTCAGTCGACCACACACTAGCACTCACACATTCACTTGACTTGGAGCCATCTGTGTACAATTGGTGGGACCCCAAGTGACGCACAATCATGTTACGAAACAAATGATGGACCTCTGCCTCCAGCGCCTTGGTCTTTGGTGCTGGGAGCCATGACACATCAACAGTGAAACCAGGTGGCTCCCAAGGCGCTATATTTTTAGTCACCAACTTGTCACAGTCACTGAGGTCCACACCAAGCTCCTGGGTTAGTAAGTGGAGGTGAACGGCAAGTGGCCGATGCACCCCCCGCAGAAGATGGTGGTACTGACGTAGGGGGGTACAGGCCACATTGCCGATATTACTTTTCCTTGATGTTCGTATGCCGTATGATAAGGCCAGATGTTCATGGCGAATACGGAGGGGAGGCACATTCGCCTCCACTTCCATACGAGCTACACGGGCTCACTGGACGGCTCCAAGACACATTCACAAACATTTATTCTGCAATGCTTCCAATTCTTTCAGCGTGGCATCGGATGCAGAGCCATACACCTGTGTGCCATACACCTGTGAACGAATAAGAGACTTATACACCATTAATAAAGATTTTCTGTCGGCACCCCATGTAGTACCTGCTAGGTACTTGAGGATCTAAAGATTTATCACAACGAACAATCAAATTATTAACATGAATTTTGAAGTTCAAACGACGATCAAAATGTATTCCCAAAAACTTTAAAGAATTTTGAAAAGGTACCCCTCTGATTATCCAAAGTTAAGCACAAATTAGGTACGTTACGAGTCGTAAAAACTACAGCAGCACACTTAGAGATGGAAAACTTAAATCCCCACTGCAAGGCCCACTGGTGGACGAAATCAAGGGCTGCTTGAATCCGCCCAGCCAAAAATTGTGCATTATGGGAAGAGTGCCATATTGCACAATCGTCAGCATAGAACGAGTATTTAAGATTCCTCGGGATGGGAGCTGATGACAGAATATCATTGATCATAATGCTAAATAAAGCAGGACTAAGCACACTTCCCTGCGGCACCCCGTTTGAAATAAAAATAGGCAAATTTCCTCTTAAACCATAAGCATAGAGCTTCATTAGTATACCGTATCGCCATGTCATGTCATAGGCTTTATGGATGTCCAAGAACACCCCTATCATGAATTCTTTAGTGGCAAATGCCTCTGCAATACAATGTTCCAAATTCATTTAATGATCTAGTGAACTGTATTTACAGAAGCCACATTGTTGATCATTTAACAAATTCTTTGACTTTAAAACAAAAAGAAGCCTATTGTTTACCATACGTTCCATGACCTTACATAGACAAGAAGTCAACACAATAGGATGAAATGATGTGGGATTCATAATACAACCAACCTCTTTCGGTATCAGTATGACGTGCACAAAGTGCCGTGAGTTTGGGAACGTTCGAGACGCCCAAATCTCATTGTACAATGCTAACATCTTTATCAGGCTGTCCTGATTAATATGCTGGATCATACCGTACGTGATGGTGTCAGGTCCAGGGCTGGTGTCTTTACAGGATTTAAAGGCAAGGAGCAGTTCATCTAGCATAAACTCTTGGTTGTACAGGGAGTCTACGTCTTCTGTGGCAAAGTCTATGATCTGTAGCTCAGCCGTGCATTTATGGTGTTGAAAACGCAGGTCGTAATTGGCTGAGCTACTTACATGAGAAAAACTCCTGGCGAGGATGTTAGCAACGTCCACAGGCTCATCATAGATGGTGCTGTTCACCTGCAGGATGGTGACAGGGAAGTATGGGCCTTTATTATTTAATATCCTGATAGTGGACCAGACTATACATAAAGGTGCAGTATGAGTCACCGTGGACACAAAGGACCGCCAGGAGTCACGTTTGGCCCTTCTTATTATTCTCCTTGCCTCAGCCCGTGACTGTTTGTATGCAATAAAGTTTTCCTCAGTAGGCTGACTATCAAAAATCCTGTATCTCCTATTCCATTTCCTTAATGCTAGTCGGCAATCTGGCGTCCACCAATGTGCTTTATGCTTTGCATGAACTGTAGAAGTCTTGGGAATAGCAGCCTCAGCCGCGTGTAATATGGAAGTAGTTACATTTTCGACCTTAACATCTATGGTCTCTACAGATATATCTAAATTGGCGATCCTTGAGAAGGATCCCCAATCTGCTTTCTAATAGTTAAATTTTGGAGGTGGAGGGTCCGAAATGATGTCACGTGTATAAGAAAGACAGATGGGTAAATGATCACTTCCCAAGGAGTCGCCATAAGGGTCCCATGAGAAATCTTGATGTATACCAGGGGAGGCCAAAGATAAGTCAATGGACGAAAAGTTACCAGTATGATCATCTACGCGAGTCGCTCTACCATCATTCAGAAGACAGAGGTTGGACTGTAGTACTAGGTCGGCTACTTGCTCCCCACGACCATCAATCCTCAAGCTACCCCACTGATAGTGATGGGTGTTAAAGTCTCCCAACACTAACTTATTTCCAGGAAGATGTTCAAATAGTGAATTTAAAGCATCACTATCAATGAGGCCATGTGGAGGACAGTACAGAGAACAAATAGACAGATACGTGTTATTAAATTTTACTCTGCATACGACAGCTTCCAGAGTAAAATTTAGCATCATCTTCATTTGTGGGTGTGATTTGTGTGTGTATATGGCAACTCCGTGACCTTCATAACTACTATGCGAATGGTAGAGTTGGAACTGAGGAGGATCAGGATGATCCTCCAGGTGCATCTCCTTTAAACAAACAATGTCTGGCCTGTGTAGGGAAAGCAAGATTGCTATATTTTGTAACTTATTCGCATCAACTCTACAATTCCTTTGTAATACAGTGAAAGCAACAGTTTAAGATTTACGAGGGTGGCCAGTGCTCTTAGTTTTTTTATGCCTCCCGCCAACAGGCGAGTGGCTACCAGGGGACCTTTCCCGGTGCTTGCTCATGGGGACCTCCATATTTTCGTTAATAACAAGGCTCCCAGACTCCACCGAGGAAGAGCTATTCTTTCTCTCCCTTGCTGGACCAGGGGCGGGAAGGACATGAGGACATACCGGTTTGGTGAGGGTGGTCAGATTAATCTTATAAGACTTGTCGGGCTTCGATTTTGGCTGCACTGACTTCGAAGGAGCAGCGGCAGCCTGAGAGTAGGAAGTAGCGACTAGGATGTCTGTAAGAGAGTTGGAATGTACAGGGGGTCTAGACTGAGAGGTAGGGCGGGTGGCAAGAGAAGCGAAGGTAAGGTCAGTCTGTGTCTCCACGGTGCACATCACGGGACGGGACACAACCGCCGATGCATAGGGGATATTAGGCTTGGGAGTTGCATGCAACTCCTTCACGTTCTTCCTAGCATCGTAGAAGGAAATGTCCTCTGTCACTTTCACTGTGCAGACTTCCTTCTCCTTCTTCCACTTGGGACAAGCCCTCGAGGAAGTGGAGTGAGCATCCTTGCAGTGAAAGCAGGACTCAGTTTCGGATGTACATTTGTCAGCAGAGTGACCTACACCTGCACACTTGCCACACACGAAGTTAGAAGCCCGATAAGTCTTTTCTTGGTGTCCATAGAGCTGACATTTTGAGCAATGAAGGGGATTGGAAATGTATGGTCTGACATTTATAATTTCATATCCTACTTTCACATTAGTAGGTAGAGATATTTTTCCAAAAGTCAAGACTACTGCGGCTGTCTTCTTCCTTAAGCCTTCCTGGAAACGAGTGATAAAGCGGGCATCAATGACATCTTGCTGAGCAAGTTCCTGTATAGTCTCTTCCTCACTCATCACCATGAGATCCCTGCAAGTGATAACACCCTTGCAGGAATTCATGGATGTTGTGATCTTGGCCTCGACATCATGGCAGTGAAACTTGCACAGCTTCAGCAAGTCCTTAACCTGAGAGGAGTTGAGAGCCTTACTAGGAGGTCTCCATTTGCAAGTTTTTTCACATGTTCTACCTCACCGGCACACCCATCAATCACATTCTTGATGATGAAGGGATTGAGGCTGGACAGGGGAGTAGAACCAACCGCATGAATAAGCACAAACGAGGCATTCTTGTCTAGAGGGATGCGTGTCATGGGCCGTTCAGTCTAGGGGCAGTCTCTCGGTTAAACAGTCGGGAGTCGGTCAGGACTACCTCCCCCCCTGCGTCCGCCATAGTAACCACTTCCTCCGTGAGGTGGAAGTGGGAAGAAAGAGAAGAACGAGCAAGGGACAAAGTACCCAGGGAAGACACACCTAGTCTGAGATTCCCCTCTCAAACCACTCTCGGGAGGACGCGCCTGTGTGTAACTCACACCCCAGAGCGATCAGTGGGGGATACACTCCAGAGGTGAGTAAGCAAAGGCAATCTCAGTAAGTAGATATAGACACCTACTATATCTCTATCGAGGGTAGGAAGGAATATGAGATAGCTATCCTAACTTTTATTTGTCCTATGTACAAAACTAACGCCGGTGAGGCAGCCCTAAAAGCTAGAGGAGAGCCGGAAAAACACGTCCGTACTCCCCACGACCATGCATGAAAGTCACCTGGAAGTATGGTAATAATTGTTCTGATAGGAATGGGAAGGACCATGTTAGGTAGTACACGGAAAGACTGAACCGAGAAGAAAGGAATGTAGACGATATTAGCACACAAAAGGAAGAAATGGCCACGGCTAAATCTTTCATAGAGATAAAAGATGGACATACAGGACAAAAGATTGGCAACTCAGATATGAAGTGAAAGAAAGTCATATAGGGAACAAGATGGAGTGAGAGTTCCAGCAGCTTTCCTACGCACAACAGATGGCGGTGTACACACCTAAGAAAATGGCTTGTAACGAGGATTTACCCTGCTAGACTTAATCCTTTGGGGTCATTTTTTAAGGTTCCTGCAGCGGCCCACCCAGGCTGTGGCAACTGAGGCTTTCCATTCCAGTGAGGTCCAGGGGGCCGATCCAAGTGGCCGCAGAAAAGACCACACAGCAGAGTACTTGGCTCATGGCATGAATTTCTCATAGGTGGAATTTGTTCACTTTATTCACTGACTTTGGTACCTTAGTACAAAGAAACAACTACCTTCCCTGTTCTGGCTGCAGAAAATTTAAAAGTGGCGAATACAATGAAAACTCCAGCTCTAGTAGTGCATGTTTCAGATAGATCCATTTTCCACTATGTAATTACAGTATAAGACTTTGGGAAGATACTCGTGTCTCTGTCCGTACCTAACTCTTTCACCAATTCGAGTCTCTTCAATTCACCTGAACATTATACGATAAGTCACCTTCTCTCTCAACAACCATCATTTTACTCTTCCTACATTTTTTAAGACACTCTATCACTCTGCTTCCTGTTAACTAATAGCCAGCAGCACATCATCATCTGCATACATCAGAAGTACCCCACCCTTCAACATTCAGTATTATTCTTATTCCCGTCTCTGTCACTCGAGTTATTAATCACAAATAATCACATCTACATGACCAAAGCATTGTACAGCCCATGCGACATCACACCTGCTTATCGTATCCCAGCACTGACACTCACATAGCTACTTACTTTCATACCAGCATTCAGTTCTTAACAACACTGTGAGGAGTAGACTGTAGCACCAGTCGAGCAGGGCAGTACTCCAAAGGTGGATGGAAAGCTGATGACAGGGAGAGCTGGAGCTCCTGTTTCATCAGCCCTAGGGACTAGTTCCTGACCATCCTGCTTTGCTAAACTTTTTCAGTGTTTCAGTAACACACAGAGTAGGTCAGAGTGCTCTTCAATACAAGTTTCTCTGTCAACACCAATCTACATGCACAGTACACACTACACTTCCTTTTCAAAAAAAAAAAAAAAAAAAAAGGAAAATGGCGCACCCATACCATGCCTAGGAGTCCCCGGGGTGGGGGGACCATAAATGTCCCACCATCCGCCCCTCTCCCGGTTACGACTCGTTCAGCTGCCTGGATCCAGTGTCTCACTCACTTCTTCATTTCTGCAACATTCACGGCCTTTCCTGTAACTTTCTCTCTGACGAACACCACCTCTACTCCTCTAATTCTCACATTCTCTTTCTTACTGAGACTCAGCTGTCTGAGGCAACTGACAGCAAACCCTTTTCTGTATCCTCCTACTTTCTCTATATTCATTTCAAAGCCAAAGGTGGATGTTGTGTATATGTACGCAATGACCTATCTTGCTCTCATGTTCCTGAACTTGATTCTTCTGATTTCTCTACTTTCTGGCTTCGGCTTTCCTGTCATTCCCTGACTAAATATATCTGTGCTGTTTACTTATCTCCTAATTTTACTGACTATAAAAATTTCTTCGACAATCTTACTTCTACAATGGAACATATTCTATCCATTTCTCCTTTCTCTGAAATCTCCAATCTAGGAGATTTCAATGTTCACCAGCACCTTTGGCTCTCCTCTCCTTTCACTGATCCACCTGTTGAACAAGCCTGTATCTTTTCTATCCCTAATGACCTAGAGCAGCTTGTATAGCACCCTACCTGTATCCCTGACTGCCTTGGAGAGAGCTCCAACATACTTGACCTCTTCCTTACAACTAATCCTGCTTACACTGTTAATCTTTTCTCTCCCTTGGGCTCCTCTGATCATAACCTTATTACCTTAACCTGTCCTATCGCTTCGGTACAGCCTGTGGATCCTCCAAAGAAACGTCATCTGTAGCACTTTGGAGCTGCAGATTAGGAGGCCCTTAGGCAGTACTTCTTTGATTTTCCCTAGAATTATTGTTGCTTCCATGGCCGGGAGCCACCTGAGTGTGCCTTGCGCATTACGGAGGTTATTCTCTCGGGCATGGATGCATACATTCCTTTCTCATATCCTTTGACTAATGCAAGAAAACCTTGGTTTAATCACGCTTGTTCTAATGCTGTCCGCAACAAGGAGAGGGCCTATAAAAGGTACTGGAGCCAACCCGCCCCTGAATCACATCTTTTTTATGTTTCTGTTCGGAATCGTGCTAAGTCTGTTCTTTGCTCTACTAAAAATAATTTCATCTATACTATATGCTCTCAACTTTCCAACTCGAATTCTTCCCGCTCCTTCTGGCACCTTACCAAAAACCTTTCTAACAACTTTACTTCATCATCCTTCCCTCCTCTTTTCTACTCTGATGGCTCTGTAGCAATTTCTTCTACTTATAAAGCAGATCTCTTTGCTCAGACTTTCTCCTCCAATTCCACCATAGACAATTCCAGTGCTGTTCCTCCATCACTTTCCCCCTCTGACTTCCTCATGGCTGACATTTAAATTTCTTCAGCTGATGTGTTTTCTACCATCACTGGCCCCAATACTAACAAGGCATATGAGCCTGATGGAGTCCCTCCTGTTGTTCTCAAGAACTGTGCTTCTGTGCTTACACCCTGCCAAGGTAAACTCTTTTCCCCTTGCCTTTCAGCTTGTATCTTTTCTTCTTGCTGGAAGTTTGTTCTCATTCAGCCAGTCCCAAAGAAGGGTGACCATTCTCAATCCTGTAAATATCGTCCAATTGATTTAACATCCTGTGTCTCAAAAGGTTTTGAGTCTGTTCTTAAAAGAAAAATTTTAAAGCATCTTTCCTATCTCAATCTTCTTCCTGATCGTCAGTATGGGTTCCGTCAGGGACGCTCAACTGGTGATCTTCTTACATACCTTTCAGACTCCTGGTCATCCTCCTTTCGGGACTTTGGCGAAAGCTTTGGCATTGCTCTTGATATCTCAAAGGCTTTCTATCGAGTCTGGCATAAATCTTTAATTTTTAAACTGCCCTCTTACGGTTCCTATCCTATCTGTGCCTTCATCTGTAGCTTCCTTTCTTGTCGTTCTATAGTTGCTGTTGTAGACGGCCATCGTTCTTCTTCTAGATCTATCAACAGTGGTGTTCCTCAGGGCTCTGTCCTATCACCAACTCTCTTCCTTTATTCATCAATGATCTAAGCTGTACATCAAATCCTATTCATTCGTATGCTGATGATTCCACCCTTCACCTTTCCATTTGGTTTCTGCAACGTCCCTCTCAGCAGTTACTTTAACAAACAAGGGATGAGGCTATGGCACACTTTATGTCTGACTTGGCTTGTATCTCCGTCTGGGGTAAAAATAATCTTGTTTTTAAAGCATCAAAGACTCAGTTTTTACACCTATCAATCCGTCAAAACCTTCCACAGGATTACTCACTAATGTTTAATAAAAATCAGCTTAATCCTGCATCATCCTTGAACATGCTTGGGGTTTCATTCACACGGGACTTATCTTGGAGAGATCATATTGCATCTCTTGTAAAATCTGATTCCAAAAGATTAGGTGTGCTAAGCCGACTCCATACCTTCTTTACCGTTGCACAGTTGTTGACTTTATACACGGGTTTAATTCACTCCTGTTTAGAGTACAACTCTCATGTGAAGGGAGGCTCCCCACATACAGCTCTTCTCAATAGGGTAGAGTCAAAGGCTATTCGTTTCATCAACTCTCCTCCTCTTACTGGTTCACTTCAACCTCTGTCTGTTTGCCACACTGTTGCCTCTTTATCTCTTTTCTGTCGCTACTTCAATGGTCACTGCTACTTTGAACTGTCTGGTTGCATCCCTCCACCTCTTCAACGGGCGTGTAGCACCCGTCTGGCAACAAACTCTCATCCCTTTTCTGTCCAACTCTCCACTGCAAGAGTTAAGCGTTACTCCCAGTCCTTCATTTATGCAACAGATCATCTCTGGAACTGTCTCCCTCTGTCTGTATTTCCTACTTCCTATGATCTCCAGTCTTTTAAACGCAGTGTGTCCAGGCATCTCGAAATGAATGGATCTTGAATTTGGCTCTCTTTTGTATTTTTTTTTTCTTAGATGGAACGTTTTGCGGGCTCAGCCTTTGGTTCCTTCTTCCTCGCATAAAAAAAGTTATTCCTTTTATGGAAAAGTTGCAAGAAGTCAAATGACATCTCTGACAGCAGCACCTGCCCTTGGATTATTGTATGGGAAAAGCAATAATTCTTTACAGCAGAGGTGGAGGGGTGAACCCCAGACTCCCACCCTCTACAAACACGGACCTGGGTGAAGGTCTATACTGTGCCAAATTTCGTGTACCTACATAAAAACTATGGCATCGTCACCCCTAGGGACAATAGCCCCCTTGGGGAGGGGGGGCATCTGGGGTCGTGCACTGCCTTAACCATGGCAGGGATGAGCGTCTACCATTATGCAAAAATTTGTGTTCTCAAGTTCAAAACCATAACTGTGCATAGTCTTTGGCCAGGACCCCTGGAGCTGCTCCCCCTTTGTGGGGCGGCACTGGAGGGTCCCACTATGCCTATGACTTGACACTAGTAAAACTCTAAAATTGTGGGAACATTCGTGTCCCCTGATTAAAAAAAAAAAAAAAAAAAAAACGGCCTTGGCAAATGGTTTCGAGGCATTCAAGGGGTACATTACCCCCATATGGCCACAGGCCATAGGGACACACACACACACACACACACACACACACACACACACACAGGGAGTCATCAGAGGTAGACGTCCGACATCGGTGCTCCGTACCAAACCAACACGGCCAGTGGCATTACCTAAATTAGTATCTTTGAATGAGTCAAGCTCTGTACCAGGTTAGACTAAATGATTTTTCATTATTAAAAGGAAAAAAAAAAATTTAAACAAGACTGGTTCAAACATAACAAAGAACCACGAGGAAAAAAATGCGCTGAGTCAGCTGGGTTTGTTTAGACTACAGCAACATGGAGAAAGTGTACATACTCTGTAAGTACATACTCTATTCATTTAGTATTACAAAATGGATACATACTTCAGTAAAACAAATTTGGAAAAGAAAAGGGATAAAAGTAAAAAGCAAAATGATGATTTCTACCAAGAACTAGTTGAAGTGGAGACTAACAATAGACTGGTTGAACGTGTACACAAACTAGAAATGGCTTTCAAAAATGAAATTGATGAATTAAAGAAGCAAATGCACTTGCAAAAGGAAGAGATAGAAAAACTAGGAAGGGAGGCCAATAAGAAAGACACAACCATCAGTGAACTAACAGTGGAATTGAGTAGCTTAGGAAGAAAGTGAGTGAAATGGCAAGTACTGTAGTCAATCACGAGAGTGTTATGGAAGAGTTCAAAAATGACACAGAAACAATTAGGCAAGCAAGCAGTCTTATGGACCAGAGCAGTGATATTGAGGAGAAGATAACACAGGTGAATGAAGCTGTGCAAAGCTACAAAAATGATGTAGAAACCACGTATGCTGAAATGGTGAAAGTAAAGAAAGACTTAGAAACAAGGGTGGAGGAAAAAAGCATTAAACAGGGAGTGAAAAGAATAATCCAAAACTATCCAAAGTTATTCAGAGATTCAGTAAAGATAAACAAATCAATAGTAATCACTGGTATAGAGGAGGAAGAAGTTAAAAACAAGATCACAAGAGACAAAAAGGAGATGGCAAATGTAATGAGCTTACTGAAAGAAGTATCAGAGGAAATCTGTAGTAAAGACATAGAGGAACACAAAAGGTTAGGGAAATACGAGAAAAGCAAGACAAGACCTCTAAAGGTGACTTTCCAGAGTTTAAACACTGTGGAAGAGATACTAAAAAATGCAAAGAATCTTATGGAAAAAGAGGAGTTCAAAAATGTATGGATAAAAAGATGCCTAACACAAGAGGAACTGGAATTACTGAAAGAGAAAAGGGAGGAAGCAAAAACAAAAAATGAGGGAAGATCAGAAGAGGAGAAGAAGAATTTTTTTTTTCTTAAGTAATAGGATTGCAGGTACGAAAGTGGTACACAAACAGGATGGAAGAAAAAGGAGGAAGGTAGTAGAACCATGTCATGACAAGTATATAAACAAGATGATAAAGTTGATGTACTCAAATGTGGATGGAATGGTATCTAAATTACTAGAGATGAATGATTATGTCAGAGAAAATGAACCACAAATAATATGCCTAACTGAAACAAAATTAACACCAAGGATATCCAATGACATACTAAACTTAGAGGAATACAATATATGGAGAAGAGACAGAAATTTAAAAAAAGGAGGCGAAATTATAATATTTACTAAGAAAAATCTAAAAGTAAAGGAAATAAAACTAGATATACCATCACAAGTAGAACTGATTGCAGTAGAGATCGACACATCTGAAGGTAAAGTAATTGTAGCCAATTTGTACATGTCACCCAGATCAAGCACATGGGAAAGAGACGAATATGAGGACCTGGCAGAGAGTACAATTCAGAGTATAAGATCATTGCTACATAAAATGGAAGAGAAATCGGAAAGAATTATACTAGCTGGGGACTTCAATACAAATATAAATTGGAATACTCTAGATATAAATAGCCAAGAAAGCTGTTGGGACCAGAAGCTCCTGGATCTCGTAGAAGAGTTTTTCTTAACGCAACATGTGAGGGAAACCACCAGAAAAAGAGGACTTGATGTACCTTCAGTGCTAGATCTAATATTTACTAGGCAAGAAAATGATATTGACAGTTTAATATATCACCCTCCACTCGGCAAAAGCGATCATGCAGTACTAAATTATAACTTCAGGATAGCATATGACATAGTAAACAGCAATGACAGTTACAAAAAGAGCCTAAACTATAAAAAGGGAAATTATCAAGACCTAAAGAAGTATTTCTTAGAAGTTGATTGGGAAAATGAGCTTAGAGGACAAGATTTAAATGCAGTATATAAAAATTTTTGTGCATTTTATGAAATAGGAGTCCAGAAGTACATCCCATAGCACAAAGAAGCAGATAAGAAAATACAGAAATGGTTCAATACAGAATGTAAAAAATCAAAAGAAAGAAGAGATTTGTTGTGGAATACAGTAGATACAGAAGACATAATAGTGAAAGGGCGTATAATAATTACAAACAGGCAAGAAACGACTATACAAGAATAAGGAGGGAAGCCCAAAAACAATTTGAGGAGGATATAATTAAAAAAAGTAGTGATCAACCAAAGCTGTTTTACAGCTATATCAGAAGCAAAAAACAAAGTAAAAGATATAATACAATCCATTACGGACGAGGGAATCACTTATACACAAGAGAAAGATATTTGTGAAGCACTAAATAAGAGTTTCCAATTAGTTTTTACAGAAGAAAAAAATTTTGAGAGGGACTATGTGGAACACACATGTCCACACATACTACCAGATATACAAATAGCAGAAAAAGTAATACAGGAGGAGTTAAGTAGATTAGACAGAGGAAAAGCAAGTGGTCCTGATGAAATTTCATGTTGGGTATTACGAGAATGTGCAAAGGAGTTAAGTAAACTATTATTTTTAATTTTCAAGAAATCCTTGAGTCAAGGTAAACTACCTGATATTTGGAAAAAAGCAATTATTGTCCCCTTATTCAAGAAAGGAAATAGACAAAACCCACTCAACTACCGACCAGTATCACTGACCAGTGTTGTCAGCAAGGTATTAGAAAAACTTATAAGAAAAGCTTGGGTAAATCATCTAGAAGAACACAGTATGATAACAGAAAGACAGTTTGGTTTCAGAAAAGGAAAATCATGTGTTACTAATCTGTTGAGCTACTATGACAGAGTAACAAACTCAATACAGGAAAGGGAAGGATGGGTGGACAGTATCTATTTAGATTACAAGAAAGCTTTTGACACAGTACCACACCAAAGACTTTTATGGAAACTATACCATCAAGGAGGAATTCGAGGCAAACTGTTTTGTTGGATGCAAGACTTTCTCATAAAAAGAGAAATGAGGACAGTACTAAGAGGAAACTACTCATCATGGAAAGAAGTGACTAGTGGAGTACCACAGGGTTCAGTGCTGGCACCAATCATGTTTTTAGTGTATATAAATGATATAAACAGTGACACTGGAAATGAGAGGTATCTGAATATGCTTGCAGATGATGCAAAAATACAAAGGAGAATTACTAACACAAACTCTTGTAAAGAGCTACAAGAAGAATTAAATAAACTTCATGAATGGAGTAGTACATGGCAAATGGAATTGAATGTGGACAAGTGTCATGTAATCAAGTTTGGGAAAAGTGGAAAAAGACCTGATTGGGATTATAAGTTGGGAAATAAAACCCTATACACATGAGAAAGAGAGAAAGACCTAGGTGTGATTATCAATAACAGACTATCTCCGGCTGACCACATCAGTGAAAAGGTACGGAACATGTATACACTGCTTGCAAATATGAGAATAGCATTCACATACATAAATGAAGACATGCTAAGAAGGATAATAACATCATTCATTAGACCAACCCTGGAATATGCATCAGTAGTCTGGAGTCCTCATCTCAAAAACCATATAGACAAGATTGAAAAAGTTCAAAGGGCCGCTACAAGATGGATACCAAGCTTAAGGGACCTAAGCTACGAAGAAAGACTAAATAAACTGAATCTACCAACACTACAGGAGAGAAGGAAAAGAGGTGACATGATAATGCTATATAAGTGCATATCAGGAAAGGAGAAAATAGACATAAATGATTACTTAACATATGAAGAAGCATCAGCAAGAAGACACTGCAAAAAACTTCATAAGAAGAGAGGTGATAAAGACGTAAGGAAATTCAGTTTTCCAAACAGAGCAATTGATCAATGGAATGCACTACCGAATGAAATAGTGTGTGCCAAAACAAATCACAAATTTAAGGATATGTACGATAAATATGGTTTAAGACACGGGACAGTACGAGCTTGACTCATTCCTGTAAAGATACAATTAGGTAAGAATTAGGTAAGAACACACACACACACACACACACACACACACACACACTCACACATATTTATGTATTAATATTATTATATATTAATAAATATATAAATTCTTTCTCCCGGTATATCGAGAAATCTTTACCAATCTCTTGTGTGTTTTGCTGGTATAATTTTTTTTTTTGATGTTCTTGTGTATGTTGTTACGGAACAGAGAAAGATAATGTACACTTTAAGTGAGAATACGAAGAGTCACTACTGTCCCGTAAAGTTCCAGGTTCAAAACAAAAGAGTTAGGTAAAATTACAAGTTAAAGTTTAATACTTAAACTAACAACAAAACATTCAGGACTCATAAGGATAATGTAATGGCAAATAAACAGGTTAAATATATGGTTAACTGCAATAGCCTCTATTAACACGAAATTAGCAAGAGTAAATTTATCTAAGTCAGCCCTGGTAAAACGAAAATACACCGGGTAATGCTCAGTTAATGCAAGATAAATTATTACAGATCCAAACTAGTATAAAAAATGACTGCCATAAAACCTTACATTAATCAAAAAACCTCACTAGGCCTAAGAATTAACCTTATGCTACACAGTACAAGAAAAAATGCAATAACATTTATACTCAAATTACACACAGCTGCTAGATGTTTGGAGATTTCTTGAGCACTCACAATAATAATATCTGTACATGGGAGGACAGAGATGTGAACAAAATGAGGAGCAGATCTAAGTGGCAATGATGCAGAGACTGAGCTCATTATATAGGGGCTGGCAGAGCTTGATACAACTTGTAAGAAGGACGCGCAAATGAAGCCATGGGGACAAAGAGCTGAAAATCCTGCTCTGACCTCCAGAAATGACGACTTACTCTACTATAACGGTAGAAGGGGGGAACTGAGGCAGAACACGCTCGTGATCAAACATGCAGCATACTGTGCGTTACAATTACACAAAGGATGATGAAATCATAGGCTATGTAACACCTCCCCACAAAGAAAAAGAAATTTACAAAGGAAATTTCTTATTACTCTAAAACAATCTGTCTAAAGTCTAGATAAGCAATCTGCAATAACATTTTCTTTCCCCTTGACATGTTGTATGTCTAATGAATACTCCTGAAGAAGTAGACTCCATCTTGTCAATCTCTGATTTTTATCTTTAAACTTACTAAGGAATTTCAGTGGGTTATGATCGGTATAAATGACTGTGGGGTCAAAACCAGAACACAAATAAAATGAAAAATGCTGTAAACCCAAAATCAAGGCCAAAAGCTCTTTCTCAATAGTTGAGTAGTTCTTTTGAGGTTGAGTGAACTTCTTACTGTAATAAGATACAGGATGTTCAATACCCTGATCATCCTCTTATAGCAAAACAGCCCCAGCTCCTGTATCACTTGCATCAACAGCCATCTTAAAAGGCTTAGCAAAATTTGGAGTAGCGAGCACTGGCTGACTTAATAGAATAGCTTTAAGTTTGTTGAAAGAGGATTCACAGTTATCGGTCCAGACAAATTTAACTCCCTTTTTCAGTAGGTCTGTAAGTGGTGATACAAGAATTGAAAAGTTAAGAACAAATCTCCTGTAATAACCTACCATTCCCAAAAACCTTTGTAGCTCTTTCCTACTTTTAGGTCTGGGAAGATCACTTATAACCTGAACCTTAGCTCCTGGTGGTGCAAAATGTCCATCACCAATTACATACCCAAGGTACTGAACTTTAGCTTGACCAAACTCACAATTTGATAAATTAGCTACAAGATTAGCATGAACTAAACGGTCAAGAAAATTACTGACATGGCATAGGTGATCTTTCCAGTTGTCACTGAAGATTAATACATCATCAATATAAACAACACACCCTGCCAAACCCTCTGTTACAACATTCATGAGCTTCTGAAATGTGGCTGGTGCATTCTTCATACCATACGGCATTACAGAACATGCAAAAGCCTTTCCTACTGTTACAAAACATGAGATCTCCCTAGCACGTTCAGTCATAGGTACTTGCCAGTATCCCTTTAACAAATCAAACTTACTTATGTACCTAGCCTTTCCGATCTTGTCTATGCAATCTTCCACACGAGGGAGAGGGTAAGTGTCTGTTTTAGTTATCTGATTAACACGTCTGTAGTCAATGCAAAGCCGCTGTGACCCACCTGGCTTAGGGACCAGAGTGACAGGAGAACTCCACTCGCTCTGACAGGGCTCAATCATCTTGTGGTCCAACAGGTAGCCAAGCTCCTTCTGTATGAGAGGAACTTTCACTGGGTTCACACGGTAAGGAGGCAATTTAATTGGCTTTGCGTCTCCAACATCGACATCATGCATCAACACAGTGGTTCTTCCTGGAGTGGCACGGAACACTTGCGGGTACTCCTGCAGTAATGCCGAAAACTCCTCCCTTTCCTTGGGAGGTAGATGAGAAACCTTAGTCTGGAGATCATTCATGATATCGGGATTCTTCCCCAAACTATCACTCACGCTCATACTGCATGGGAGAGCTTCACTTGCAGACTCGGGTGAAACAGCTACAGTGCAGACTGGATTATTTTCGTCCCGCCTGTGATATAACTTTAGCATGTTGATGTGACATAGTTGCTTGCTCTTTCTACGATATGCTGTGGCGATGACATAGTTGACATCACTGAGTTTCTTCTCCACGAAATAAGGACCACTAAACTTGGCATGAAGAGGTTGCCCATGAACTGGTAGCAGAATCAAAACCTGATCTCCTGGCTGAAAGTGGCGTAACCTGGACTTCTTATCATACCAAGTCTTCATCTTCTCCTGAGCAGCTCCTAAATTCTCTCTCGCCAGCTGTAAAGCAGTGGACAGCCGTTCTTTGAACTTCATCACATACTCCAGCAGGTTGACGTCATCTTCCTCCGACAGCCAGCATTCCTTGAGTAACTTAAGGGGTCCTCTTACTTCATGGCCAAACAGTAGTTCAAAAGGTGAGAAGCCCAGTAATTCATTTGGAGATTCTCTTGTGGCAAACACAACGAATGGAAGACCTTTATCCCAGTCTTTCTGATGTTCCAAACAGTATTTCTTGAGCATCGATTTGAGTGTTTGATGATATCTCTCCAACGCTCCTTGGGTTTGGGGATGGTAAGCTGAAGACGTGATCTGGGTGATGCCCAACTCTTTCAGAGACTGCTTGAAAACATTTGACATGAAATTACTTCCCCGGTCTGACTGTACCTCCTTGGGCAGACCAAACTTTGTGAAGAACCCTAGCATTTCCTTAACCACGTTCTTTGCTGAGATGTTTCTAAGTGGAATGGCTTCAGGATAACGAGTAGCCATATCAGTCATGGTCAACACATAAGAAAATCCTGAAGAAGTCTTAGGAAGAGGGCCCACAATATCCACCAACACACGGGTGAAAGGCGCCTCAAAAGGAGGAATGGGAACTAGAGGTGCAACTTTTCGGTCTGATTACACTTCCCCACAACTTGACAGGTGTGACAAGACTTACAATACTAGGAAACATCCCTGAAGATACCTGGCCAGTAGAAGTGTTTCAAAATGCGTGCCACAGTCTTCCTCACTCCAAGGTGTCCTGCCAAACTGGAATCATGAGCCACTCTAATGATATCCTGCCTACAAACACGAGGGATGACAACTTTATGTACAACCTCCCATTCACAGTCGGCTGATGCTGTTGGGGGTCTCCACTTCCTCATAAGTACTCCTGACTTTACATAATAACAAGTAGAAGCACCGGCTGACTCTTCTTCACTGTAAGCAGAGTTAGCTAGACCTTTCAACTCAGGGTCAGCAACCTGCAACTCAACCAACTCTTGACGAGACAAATTATCAACACTACGGGGTACTGCCTCATCTGGTGAGTGGTCCAAATTAGCAAGAAAAGTGTCAGCTAGGATAACATCATCATCATCATTATCCTCTAAATCACCAGTAACTTTAGACTTAGCCCTAGTGACAGCACATGCAGGGAACACGTCAGGGACATCACAATCCTGGGACGCAGCCACTGGCTCACTAGACAACTGAGGAGCTGGACACACTTGACTTCCACCAATATCATTTCCAAGTAAGAAAGTTACACCTGACATTGGGAGTGTTTCAACCAACCCAACCATAACGGAACCATTAACAAAACCAGACTCTAAATTCACTCTGCACAGAGGGACAGAGAAGTAATTATTCCCTACACCTTGTAAGATTACAGTTTCATCAGAGGAATTAACATTAGAGCCTAGAACACTGGTCAGCATAAGGGATTGGCAAGCACCTGTATCACGATATATTTTAACTGATTTCCTGTCATTACTGTCCAGAGGACTGACAAAACCATCAGACAGGAAATTAGCACATGAACTCTTGAGAGTGTCACCCACGTTACTGCTCAAAAGAGGAGCTCCATCATGAGAATTTAAGTTACCCCTCAAAGCAGGTTCAGTTAACTCAGTTAAAGAATTCTGGGAACTCTCAAGAGTGGACACTAGACCAATTGACTGAATATTTAAAGACTCCTTTTTGTTCACATCACGCTGTCTCCTGAAACATCTCTCCGTAGTATGACCAAGCTTACTACAATAAGTACATTTACTTTTCTGAAATCTAGAGGTGAAGCTGGTATTTACTTCCTGAGAAACATCATCTTTATTCTCTTTCCTGTTACCTGTACTCTGAGTAGAGGCAACGTACTTACTCTCAGCTTTCCCTTTTTCTCTAGAATATCTCTTGTGAGTGAGAACATATTCATCAGCTAAAACTGCAGCATCAGACAAATTATCTATTCTTTTCTCATCAAGATATAGGCTTACATCTTTATAAATACACCTTTTGATGTTCTCCAGCAAAATCATCTGCTTAAATTTACCAAAATCAGAATCCACATTCTTAGAATTTAACCACTGCTCTAACAAATCTTCTTTGATTTTTGCATACTCAACATGGGATTGCTTATCTTGCTTGTAAGTTGTCCTAAATTTTACTCTATAGGCTTCAGGAACAAGTTCATAGGCCTTAAGAATCAAGCTCTTAACTACATCATAATTATCAGATTGATCCTGAGGCAAAGATGCATAAGTTACTTGAGCTTTACCGGTGAGAACAGTTTGAAGGAGTACTGGCCAATTCTGTTTGGGCCAATTAAAACCTGTAGCTACCCTCTCAAACAACTGAAAATACTTTGTTAAATCAGATTCATTAAAAGGAGGGACAAGTTTAACATTTTTAGCCACATCAAAATCATCAGAGCTAGATGATCCAGTTCCACCTTGTTTCATGCGATACTCATGGTCTGCCTGAATCCTAGCAAGTTCAACTTGTGCGTGAAACTCAGCCTCCTTAACATCAGCCTCCTTAGCACGTGCTTGAAATTCAGCTTCCTTCACACGAGCCTCCTGCAGGGCTAGCTGTAACTTAGCTAATTCAATCTGCGTTTGCTCATTTGGAGGAGTTACATTAAACAAGCTTTCATTAATCATGTCAACAATTTGATCTTTAGAATGATGAGAGCGAACAGCAATTCCCAATTGTTGAGCAACAAGCTTAAGTTCATTCTTTGTTCTGTTTTCTACATCACACACTGTTTGCACATTTGACAAAAAATCTTTGGCTTCATCAAGTGTAGTAATAGTAGCCATCATGAATATATCACAGTCACAAAATATCAAGCAATATCCTTATGATAATATCCTGAATATCCTGATATGAGGTCGCCAAATTTATGTTACGGAACAGAGAAAGATAATGTACACTTTAAGTGAGAATACGAAGAGTCACTACTGTCCCGTAAAGTTCCAGGTTCAAAACAAAAGAGTTAGGTAAAATTACAAGTTAAAGTTTAATGCTTAAACTAACAACAAAACATTCAGGACTCATAAGGATAATGTAATGGCAAATAAACAGGTTAAATATATGGTTAACTGCAATAGCCTCTATTAACACGAAATTAGCAAGAGTAAATTTATCTAAGTCAGCCCTGGTAAAACGAAAATACACCGGGTAATGCTCAGTTAATGCAAGATAAATTATTACAGATCCAAACTAGTATCAAAAATGACTGACATAAAACCTTACATTAATAAGACGGCTCAAGTTCCAGTAAGATTGGATTGGTGGCCAGGAGGGTAAGTCATTCTACCTGTAACAGTTATAGTGTATCTGTGTTTGTCTGGAAGTCTATTTATAACAGTTATCTTTGTGTGTGTGTGTGTGTTAAGTTTCTCTTTTCTGTGTTTGTGTGTAAACTTTTGTCTAACATTTCCTTGTGTGTCTTAATTATAACTACTTGCTAAATGATTTACAGTATGATATGCTAGGCCACTGATTCTCAAACTGGGAGCCATGGCCCCCACGGCAGAATTTAATGGGGGCCATGGTGGGCTAGTGTAAGTAGTAGATCAGAGTGTGTCTGCCTTACACTCTGGTGAAGGGACCGCGTGTTTAACCCCCATTCGCCAGGATGGCTGCTACAGGGCCTCTGGGTGACATCTATACACGCAAGTGTCTTCCCACCACCGTTTGAACTGGCCGCATTTCATGTTGCCACCAAAGGGTAGGGAGGGATTCCCTCCATAGCACACAGGCGAGAGTCAGTCTGTTGCATGCTTCTGCCAGGTGTACAACGATATCTTCAGGTTCATATTTGTCTGATTCCATCCACACTGCCTATTGCATCATCCATCCCTGCCAAGCCTCTTTCCAAAGGATATTAGAAATGGGCTCAGTGACAGTGCCATAAGGCATGCTTTGGATGCAACAGTGTTTAGTTTTATCTAGTAGCGGAGAAGTTATCACGTTAAGAGCAAAACCATTGTCGGCGCCGTGGGCAGACACACAAACACTTCCTGCTCTCGCGGCAAAAATTTGTTCTATTCCTTACGTAATTACTTATCAAAGCAACGACCTAGAGACGTGAGAATAGTTTCATTTCCAAGGGGAAGGGTTGTTGAATAAAATAGCTAGTAATTCGTTTCCCTAAGTGCTATAGTTGTCGAGGTATTAAGGTTTGAAAACATGCAATTTTCAGCGGTTTCCGGGAAATTGCCCGTAGTGAGGCGATGACTGTTTAAAGTACCCCGGTGTTTGAGAGTTAATATTGTTCATACATCCTCTCGCTCCAACATATGTCTGCAATGTTTCAACATCACTGGACCAATGAACAAGCAAGAAAAAATATGGCTAAGTGGCAACACTTTTTATGCAATTTGCAGGTATAAACTTGCTGTGAGCAAACCATATATAAAATCTCATTTCCCTGTATTAGTAGGGATTCTTTCAACAGGCTTACGACTGTATACAGGGTGCAAGTGTTTCTCCCTCCCTGTTGTAACCTCCCTCTTGACCATGACCTCAGTTGGCACCTGCAGATGTAAGCTTGTGGGAAATATCTGCTGCTTTCTGTGCAGTATTCTAGTGTTGTTTGTGAAGTATTTAATATGATTTTTGTATTGCGAAATTGTCTTACATATATTTTTTTTATCTGTCTATCGATGCATCCACCTATTGATATATTTAGACATATGCTGTGGCTTAATAGTTTATGTATTCCTCCACTCTGCCTTCCCAGCTGACTGGTGGTCTTCCTATCACACATCTACCTTTGATACTGTTCTCACATATTCTCTTTGCAATCTAATTTTTGTCCATTTTCTCATTCAGTATTTTTTAAAACTATCACTGGCCGTTTGCACCCCCCGAAAAAATATAACAGATTTAAAATATATGGCGAAATTAAACTAATTAACTGCCACTAAATGATCTGAATTAAAATCAGTGCTGTAAAAAAATCGCAGTGTTACGTTGAATTTAAATCAAATGGCTTTCACCAAACCCAGTTTCAATGCAGATGTAGCAGCTCTGACCTGAAATTTATGACAATGTGAAATTTTAATGCAGGGTAGAGTCGGATACAAATATAACGAAATTCACCCAGTGACATTACAACACTGTATTATACACATGGTTCATTTATCTCCAGAACATTCTCTCTCTCAGTAGCTGCATAGTGTGTTGAGACTCGGTGTTAGGTGTGTGGTTGACGCTCTATACTTCGGTCTTCATATATTGTTTACAGTGGTCTGGTGATTTTCACCCAGCTACGCCTATTGTGTGAGTATTATTTTTCACTTATGGTTTTCTGATAAAAGTGGAGATAGTGGCCTCTGTTTGGGAGTTTTTGAGGATGCAGGCAAGGAGTATAAAATGTTTTTACTCTTGTATATATTTAGCTTTCAACATCTCGAACTTCGTTGTTTTATTTTTCAAAAATGATCTCAGATTTTTGTTTTTACACTGCTACAGTATCTTTCATTAAATTTTCTTTAATACTTATATCAGTGTGAACAAGAGAGGTTCTTCCACACTCATAGCAAGTTTCATGAATAAATATTGATTAGAACATTTTTTTCTTATATTTTCTTCCAGGGCTGGGTGAATAATATCCAGGTATGCCTGTGGTGTTACTAGAAAAAACCTAGGTCTACCCATGGTTAAAACGGTATTTTTTTTGCTACTTTATTATAATTATCGACGGTTTTGTATTATTACACATTCATATGTATTGTCTTATGCTTCTATTGTTGCATTTGACACCTTTTTGCTTTTTTATTATTATTTTTTTTTGTATCAACATCTGCTGTTCACTGTTAAAATGTGTGACACTGTGAAACTCATACAGTAATGATTAACTATGATAATTCAAAGTGCACTGCTGCATTCAGCATTTTCACACGATATTTCGCTTTTTTTTTTTTTTACAGGATAATCATGGTTTTACATAGTTTTTGCATAAGTAGAGATGATGACAGAACCCGGCTACCACACGTGGAGATTTTAAAGAATTTAGTAGTTGGCACAATGCCAGACGAATTTTGCGTAAATTGCACTAGTCGTAACATCTGCATCATTAACTCGAAAGTTTCTTTAATGAAACTTATTCTAGAACCAAAAGGGCATCACTGCCATATGACAGTTTTGAGTTGGGGTTGGATGTAAGAGGCATATCCCTCCTCTCCATGATAGCACAGGTATGATCATTTTGGTGTATAACCTGTTAATATATTGCCGTTTATTATTGCCGTTTATTACTGCATAACTTTAACAGCCCATAACTCAAAAGTACACTTTTGGGCCGATTCCCTTTTGGTTCTAGACGCCTCATATTAGAAACAAAGATATTATGGAAAAATGAGTGCGGTATTGTTTACAAAAAAAAAAAAATCAAATACAGAAAACCAGTGGCTTCATCTATCTATCTACTGCCAGATGCCTCAATCCCGTTTGGGGTGGCCACAAACAAATCGCCTCCAAGTCTCCCTGTCCCCCGCCATTTCACTGCCCTGCTCTCAACTCACACCCCCCTCTCTCATATACCTCTCCACCCCATCCCTCCATCTCATCCTAGGCCTCCCCCTCCCTCTTCCCCCCTCCACCTCACTCACATACACTCTCTTCGTCAGTGTTTCACCCTCCATCCTCTTCACATGGCCAAACCAACTCAGTGTGTTCCTCATAACGCTTCCTATCACATCCACATCCACACCACAACTCTCCTTTATATCCTCATTCGTAAGCCTGTCTCTCCATGTGACTCCACAGGCTCCTCTTAATTAACTCATTTCCACTGCTCTCACTCTTGACATGTGTCCTTCCAACAACGTCCAAGCTTCACTTCCATACGTTAGAGCTGGTATCACAATACTGTCATGCAGTAACTTTTTCACTTCCATGCTCACTTCCCTGTTTGTTATCACTGTTTTCAAAGAACCAGCAACCTTTCTTCCCTGCTGTACCCTTTCAAGCACTTCAACCTCCTAACCTCCATCCTTACTCATCACACTACCCAAGTACTTAAACGTATATATATATATATATATATATATATATATATATATATATATATATTGTTACATAGCCTATGATTTCATCATCCTTTGTGTAATTTTAACGCACAGTATGCTGCATGTTTGATCACGAGCGTGTTCTGCCTCAGTTCCCCCCTTCTACCGTTATAGTAGAGTAAGTCGTCATTTCTGTTGTTGAGTGCGGGATTGTCAACTCTTTGTCCCCATGGCTTCATTTGCGCGTCCTTCTTACAAGTTGTATCAAGCTCTGCTGGCCCCTATATAATGAGCTCAGTCTCTGCATCATTGCCACTTAGATCTGCTCCTCATTTTGTTCACATCTCTGTCCTCCCCTGTACAGTTATTATTATTGTGAATTTCTCAGGAAGTCTCCAACCATCTAGCAGCTGTATGATTTGAGTATAAGTGTTGTTGCATTTTTTCTTGTACTGTGTAGCATAAGATTAATTCTTAGGCCTAATGAGGTTTTTGATTAATGTTGGGTTTTATGTCAGTCATTTTTTATAATAGTTTGTATCTGTAATAATTTATCTTGCATTAACTGAGCATTACCTGGTGTATTTTCATTTTATCAGGGCTGACTTAGATAAATTTACTCGCTAATTTCGTGTTAACAGAGGCTATTGCAGTTAACCATATATTTAACCTGTTTATTTGCCATTACATTATCCTTATGAGTCCTGAATGTTTTGTTGTTAGTTTGAGCATTAAACTTTAACTTGTAATTTTGCCTAACTCTTTTGTTTTGAACCTGGAACCTTACGGAACAGTAGTGATTTTTAGTATTCTCACTTAAAGTGTACATTATCTTTCTCTGTTTCGTAACATAAATTTGGCGACCTCTTATCAGGATATTCAGGATATTATCATAAGGATATTGCTTGATATTTTGTGACTGTTACTTATTAATTATGTCTACTATTACTACACTTGATGAAGCCAAAGATTTTTTGTCAAATGTGCAAACAGTGTGTGATGTAGAAAACAGAACAAAGAATGAACTTAAGCTCGTTGCTCAACAATTCGGAATTGCTCTTCGCTCTCATCATTCTAAAGATCAAATTGTTGACATGATTAATGAAAGCTTGTTTAATGTAACTCCTCCAAATGAGCAAACGCAGATTGAATTAGCTAAGTTACAGCTAGCCCTGCAGGAGGCTAAGGCTAAGGAGGCGGAGGCTCGTGTTAATGAGGCAAATGCTCGTATTCAAGAGGCACAGGTACAGGCTCAGGCACAAATTGAACTTGCCAGGATTCAGGCTGACCATGAGTATCGCATGAAACAAGGTGGAACTGGATCATCTAGCTCTGATGATTTTGATGTGGCTAAAAATGATACACTTGTCCCTCCTTTTAATGAATCTGATTTAACAAAGTATTTTCAGTTGTTTGAGAGGGTAGCTACAGGTTTTAATTGGCCAAAAAAGTATTGGCCAGTACTCCTTCAAACTGTTCTCACCGGTAAAGCTCAAGTAACTTATGCATCTTTGCCTCAGGATCAATCTGATAATTATGATGTAGTTAAGAGCTTGATTCTTAAGGCCTATGAGCTTGTTCCTGAAGCCTATAGAGTAAAATTTAGGACAACTTACAAGCAAGATAAGCAATCCCATGTTGAGTATGCAAAAATCAAAGAAGATTTGTTAGAGCAGTGGTTAAATTCTAAGAATGTGGATTCTGATTTTGACAAATTTAAGCAGGTGATTTTGCTGGAGAACATCAAAAGGTGTATTAGTAAAGATGTAAGCCTATATCTTGATGAGAAAAGAATAGATAATTTGTCTGATGCTGCAGTTTTAGCTGATGAGTATGTTCTCACTCACAAGAGATATTCTAGAGAAAAAGGGAAAGCTGAGAGTAAGTACGTTCCCTCTACTCAGAGTATAGGTAACAGGAAAGAGAATAAAGATGATGTTTCTCAGGAAGTAAATACCAGCTTCACCTCTAGATTTCAGAAAAGTAAATGTACTTATTGTAGTAAGCTTGGTCATACTACGGAGAGATGTTTCAGGAGACAGCGTGATGTGAACAAAAAGGAGTCTTTAAATATTCAGTCAATTGGTCTAGTGTCCACTCTTGAGAGTTCCCAGAATTCTTTAACTGAGTTAACTGAACCTGCTTTGAGGGGTAACTTAAATTCTCATGATGGAGCTCCTCTTTTGAGCAGTAACGTGGGTGACACTCTCAAGAGTTCATGTGCTAATTTCCTGTCTGATGGTTTTGTCAGTCCTCTGGACAGTAATGACAGGAAATCAGTTAAAATATATCGTGATACAGGTGCTTGCCAATCCCTTATGCTGACCAGTGTTCTAGGCTCTAATGCTAATTCTTCTGATGAAACTGTAATCTTACAAGGTGTAGGGAATAATTATTTCTGTCCCTCTGTGCAGAGTGAATTTAGAGTCTGGTTTTGTTAATGGTTCCGTTATGGTTGGGTTGGTTGAGACACTCCCAATGTCAGGTGTAACTTTCTTACTTGGAAATGATATTGGTGGAAGTCAAGTGTGTCCAGCTCCTCAGTTGTCTAGTGAGCCAGTGGCTGCGTCCCAGGATTGTGATGTCCCTGATGTGTTCCCTGCATGTGCTGTCACTAGGGCTAAGGCTAAAGTTACTGGTGATTTAGAGGATGATGATGATGATGATGTTTTCCTAGCTGACACTTTTCTTGCTAATTTGGACCACTCACCAGATGAGGCAGTACCCCGTAGTGTTGATAATTTGTCTCGTCAAGAGTTGGTTGAGTTGCAGGTTGCTGACCCTGAGTTGAAAGGTCTAGCTAACTCTGCTTACAGTGAAGAAGAGTCAGCCGGTGCTTCTACTTGTTATTATGTAAAGTCAGGATTACTTATGAGGAAGTGGAGACCCCCAACAGCATCAGCCGACTGTGAATGGGAGGTTGTACATCAAGTTGTCGTCCCTCGTGTTTGTAGGCAGGATATCATTAGAGTGGCTCATGATTCCAGTTTGGCAGGACACCTTGGAGTGAGGAAGACTGTGGCATGCATTTTGAAACACTTCTACTGGCCAAGTATCTTCAGGGATGTTTCCTGGTATTGTAAGTCTTGTCACACCTGTCAAGTTGTGGGGAAGTGTAATCAGACCGAAAAGGTTGCACCTCTAGTTCCCATTCCTCCTTTTGAGGCGCCTTTCACCCGTGTGTTGGTGGATATTGTGGGCCCTCTTCCTAAGACTTCTTCAGGATTTTCTTATGTGTTGACCCTGATTGATATGGCTACTCGTTATCCTGAAGCCATTCCACTTAGAAATATCTCAGCAAAGAACGTGGTTAAGGAAATGCTAGGGTTCTTCCCAATTTTGGTCTGCCCAAGGAGGTACAGTCAGACCGGGGAAGTAATTTCATGTCAAATGTTTTCAAGCAGTCTCTGAAAGAGTTGGGCATCACCCAGATCACGTCTTCAGCTTACCATCCCCAGACCCAAGGAGCGTTGGAGAGATATCATCAAACACTCAAATCGATGCTCAAGAAATACTGTTTGGAACATCAGAAAGACTGGGATAAAGGTCTTCCATTCGTTGTGTTTGCTGCAAGAGAATCTCCAAATGAATCACTGGGCTTCTCACCTTTTGAACTACTGTTTGGCCATGAAGTAAGAGGACCCCTTAAGTTACTCAAGGAATGCTGGCTATCGGAGGAAGATGATGTCAACCTGCTGGAGTATGTGATGAAGTTCAAAGAACGGCTGTCCACTGCTTTACAGCTGGCGATAGAGAATTTAGGAGCTGCTCAGGAGAAGATGAAGACTTGGTATGATAAGAAGTCCAGGTTACGCCACTTTCAGCCAGGAGATCAGGTTTTGATTCTGCTACCAGTTCATGGGTAACCTCTTCAAGCCAAGGTTAGTGGTCCTTATTTCGTGGAGAAGAAACTCAGTGATGTCAACTATGTCATCGCCACACCAGATCGTAGAAAGAACAAGCAACTTTGTCACATCAGCATGCTAAAGTTATATCACAGGCGGGACGAAAATAATCCAGTCTGCACTGTAGCTGTTCCACCCGAGTCTGCAAGTGAAGCTCTCCCATGCAGTATGAGCCTGGGTGATGGTTTGGGGGGGAGTCCTAGTATCATGAATGATCTCCAGACTGAGCTTTCTCATCTGCCTCCCGGGGAGGGGCAGGGGTTTTCGGCGTTGCTGCGGGAGTGCCCGCGGGTGTTCCGTGCCCCTCCGGGGGGGACCGCTGTGTTGATGCATGGTGTCGATGTTGGAGACGCGGGGCCAATTAAATTGCCTCCTTGCCGTGTGAGCCCAGTGAGGGTTCCTCTCGTCCGGAGGGAGCTTGGCTGCCTGTTGGACCGCAAGATGATTGAGCCCTGTCAGAGTGAGTGGGGTTCTCCTGTCACTCTGGTCCCTGGGCCGGGTGGGTCGCAGCGGCTTTGCATTGACTGCAGACGTGTTAATCAGATGACCAGGGCAGACGCTTGCCCTCTCCCTCGTGTGGAGGATTGCATGGACAAGATCGGAGGGGCTGGGTACATGAGTGGGTTTGGTTTGTTAAAGGGATGCTGGCGGGTGCCTATGACTGGGCGTGCTAGGGAGATCTCATGTTTTGTAACACTAGGAAAGACTTTTGCATGTTCTGTAATGCCAGATACAGATTGTTTTAGAGTAATAAGAAATTTCCTTTGTAAATTTCTTTTTTCTTTGTGGGGAGGTGTTACGTAGCCTATGATTTCATCATCCTTTGTGTAATTTTAACGCACAGTATGCTGCATGTTTGATCATGAGCGTGTTCTGCCTCAGTTCCCCCCTTCTACCGTTAAAGTAGAGTAAGTCGTCATTTCTTTTGTTGAGTGCTGGATTGTCAACTCTTTGCCCCCATGGCTTCATTTGCGCGTCCTTCTTACAAGTTGTATCAAGCTCTGCTGACCCCTATATAATGAGCTCAGTCTCTGCATCATTGCCACTTAGATCTGCTCCTCATTTTGTTCACATCTCTGTCCTCCCCTGTACAGTTATTATTATTGTGAATTTCTCAGGAAGTCTCCAACCATCTAGCAGCTGTGTGATTTGAGTATAAGTGTTGTTGCATTTTTTCTTGTACTGTGTAGCATAAGGTTAATTCTTAGGCCTAATGAGGTTTTTGATTAATGTTGGGTTTTATGTCAGTCATTTTTGATAATAGTTTGTATCCGTAATAATTTATCTTGCATTAACTGAGCATTACCTGGTGTATTTTCATTTTATCAGGGCTGACTTAGATAAATTTACTCTCGCTAATTTCGTGTTAACAGAGGCTATTGCAGTTAACCATATATTTAACCTGTTTATTTGCCATTACATTATCCTTATGAGTCCTGAATGTTTTGTTGTTAGTTTGAGCATTAAACTTTAACTTGTAATTTTACCTAACTCTTTTGTTTTGAACCTGGAACCTTACGGAACAGTAGTGATTTTTAGTATTCTCACTTAAAGTGTACATTATCTTTCTCTGTTTCTTTACATTATATATATATATATATATATATATATATATATATATATATATATATATATATATATATATATATATATATACAGTATATATATTCCTGGATACCTTAATTCCATATGGGGTGGCCACAAACAAATCGCATTCACGTCGCTCTGTCCCTCACCATTTCACTGCCCTGTTCCTAATTCACACCCCCATCTCTCATATACCTCTCCACTCCATCCCTCCATTTCATCCTTGGCTTATCCCTCCCTCTCTCCCCCTCTACCTCGCTCACATACACTCTCCACGTCAGTCTCTCACTCCATCCTCTCCACATGGCCAAACCACCTCAGTCTGTTTCTCCTAACGCTTCCTATCACGTCCACATCCACACCACAACTCTCCTTCACATCCTCAGTTGTCAGTCTATCTCTCCTTGTGACTCCACATGCTAACTCATTTCCACTGCACTCACTCTTGACTTGTGTCCTTCCAACAACGTCCAAGCTTCGCTTCCATACGGTAGAGCTGGTATCACAATACTGTCATGTAGTAACTTTTTCACTTCCATGTTCTTTCAAGAAACCAGCACCCTTACCTTTTAAGCACTTCACCCTTTAAACATCCATCCTTACTCATCACACTACGGAAGTACTTAAACATACTCACATTTTGTATTTCCACATCATCCAACCTCACTGTACATTCACTGGCTTCACTTCTCTCGAAGACCATAACTTTACTCATCCTTATATTCACCTTTAGATTCCGTTTCTTACACACTCTCCCAAGCTCATCCACCATGCCTTGCAGCTCCCCTTCGTCTTCACTTAACAACACAGTATCATCTGCAAACAACAGCACCGGGAGTTTCCAAACATTGCCCTCTCTCATTAGGACCACTCCAACATCCACTGCCCTACCTTGTATCTCTTTTATAACCCCATCCATGTACAGATTGAACAACCATGGAGACATGACACATCCCTGTTTCAACCCAACCTTCAAATAGAAAAAGTCACCCACTTCACTATCCACATGCACTGCAGCCTTAGCACCGTCATACATACTCTTCACAGCATTCAGCAACTTCCCATCTACTCCATATATTCTTAATACGTTCCACAATCCTTGTCTATCCACCCTGTCATATGCTTTCTCCAAATCCATGAAGGCCGCATACAACTTCTTGCTCTTCTCTAGAAAGTTTTCTGCTAAAGATCTAAGAATGAATATCTGATCTACACAACCTCTTCCCTACCTAAAGCCTCCCTGTTCTTCTCCAACTAATTTCTCTGTTCTTTCTCTAACTCTGTCAATAAGTATCCTGCCATACACTTTTCCTATTACACTACCATATACTTTTCCTATTACACTAAGAAGACAAATGCCTCTATGATTACCACACACTTCTTTTACCCCTTTCCCTTTGTACAAAGGAATAATTATACCTGACTTCCAATCCTCCGGGACTCTACCTTCCTCCCAGGCCAATCTGCGCATCTTCCACATCCATTCTACTACTATCTCTTCCCCATGCTTTAGCATTTTACCACACACTCCATCAATTCCTGAGGCTTTCCCCATTTTTACTTTCTTCATTGCTTCCACAACTTCCATCCTACTGATTTCTTCCTGTCTTCTCACCTCCCTCCTTCTCCCAGCCATTCCTCAGCCATTTATACTCGCATTAGTATAATGAGTAAGGATGGAACTTTGGGAGATGAAGTGCGTGAAAGGGTACAGCAGGGAAGGAAGGTTGTTGGCACACTGAAAGCAGTGATGAGAAATAGGGAGGTGAGTATGGAAGTTAAGAAGTCACTGCATGATAGTATTGTGATCCCTACCCTGACGTATGGAAGCGAGGCATGGACCTTGCAAGAGGGGAACAAGTCAAGAGTGAAAGCAGTGGAAATGAGTTACTTGAGAGGAGCATGTGGAGTGACGTGGAGGGACAGGCTGACGAATGAAGAAGTGAAGGAACGCTGTGGGGTGGATGTGGATCTGGTTGAGAAGATTAGGAGAAATACACTGAGGTGATTTGGACATGTGAAGAGAATGGAGAATGAACGACTGACTAAGAGGGTATATGTAGGTGAGGTGGAGGGAGGGAGAGTGAGAGGTAGGCCGAGGATGAAGTGGAGGGATGGAGTTGAAAGGTATATGAGCGAGGGGGGGTGAGTTGGGGGGAGGGTAGTCAACTGGTGGGTGACAGAGCGACTTGGAGGCGTTTTGTCTGTGGCCACCCTTTGCGGGATTAGGGCTTCGGGCTATAGATAGGTAGATAGACTTCCATTCTCTATGTTCAACAATTCCTTAAAGTGTTCTCTCCATCTGCTCACTTTATCTCTTTTCTCCACTAGTAATCTATCATTTTTATCTTTCAATCCCCTACTAACTTCTTTGGCACCTGTCTAACTCTCTTTACCTCTTTCCAGAACATTTTCTGACAAATTTTCCACTTTACACTGTTACATAGCCTATGATTTCATCATCCTTTGTGTAATTAACGCACAGTATGCTGCATGTTTGATCACGAGCGTGTTCTGCCTCAGTCCCCCCCTTTCTACCGTTATAGTAGAGTAAGTCGTTCTCTCTGTTGTCCAGAGCGGGATTGTCAACTCTATGTCCCCATGGCTTCATTTGCGCGTCCCTCTTACAAGTTGTGTCAGGCTCTGCCGGCCCCTATATAATGAGCTCAGTCTCTGCATCATTGCCACTTAGATCTGCTCCTCATTTTGTTCACATCTCTGTCCTCCCCTGTACAATTATTATTATTGTGAGTGCTCAAGAAATCTCCAAACATCTAGCAGCTGTGTGTAATTTGAGTATAACTGTTGTTGTATTTTTTCTTGTACTGTGTAGCATAAGGTTAATTCTTAGGCCTAGTGAGGTTTTGATTAATGTTGGGTTGTGTCAGTTATTTTTGATAATAGTTTGTATCTGTAATTATTTATCTGGCATTCACTGAGTATTATCTGGTATCTCATTTTATCAGGGCTGACTTAGATAAATTTACTCTTGCTAATTTCGTGTTAATAGAGGCTATTGCAGTTAACCATATATTTAACCTGTTTTTGACATTACATTATCCTTATGAGTCCTGAATGTTTTGTTGTTAATTTAAGCATTAAACTTTAACTTGTAATTTTACCTAACTCTTTTGTTTTGAACCTGGAACTTTACGGGACAGTAGTGACTCTTCGTATTCTCACTTAAAGTGTACATTATCTTTCTCTGTTCCGTAACATAAATTTGGCGACCTCATATCAGGATATTCAGGATATTATCATAAGGATATTGTTTGATATTTTGTGACTGTGATATATTCATGATGGCTACTATTTCTACACTTGATGAAGCCAAAGATTTTTTGTCAAATGTGCAAACAGTGTGTGATATAGAAAACAGAACAAAGAATGAACTTAAGATTGTTGCTCAACAATTGGGATTTGTTGTTCGCTCTCATCAGTCTAAAGATCAAATTGTTGCCATGATTAATGAAAGCTTGTTTAATGTAACTCCTCGAAATGAGCAAACGCAGATTGAATTAGCTAAGTTACAGCTAGCCCTGCAGGAGGCTCGTGTGAAGGAAGCTGAATTTCAGGCAAAAGCTAAGGAGGCTGAGGCACAAGTTGAAATTGCTAGGATTCAGGCAGACCATGAGTATCGCATGAAACAAGGTGGAACTGGATCATCTTGCTCTGATGGTTTTGATGTGGCTAAAAATGTTAAACTTGTCCCTCCTTTTAATGAATCTGATTTAACAAAGTATTTTCAGTTGTTTGAGAGGGTAGCTACAGGTTTTAATTGGCCTAAGGAGTATTGGCCAGTACTCCTTCAAACTGTTCTCACCGGTAAAGCTCAAGTAACTTATGCATCTTTGCCTCAGGATCAGTCTGATAATTATGATGTAGTTAAGAGCTTGATTCTTAAGGCCTATGAGCTTGTTCCTGAAGCTTATAGAGTAAAATTTAGGACAACTTATAAGCAAGATAAGGAATCCCATGTTGAGTATGCAAAAATCAAAGAAGATCTGTTAGAGCAGTGGTTAAATTCTAAGAATGTGGATTCTGATTTTGGTAAATTTAAGCAGATGATTTTGCTGGAGGATTTCAAAAGGTGTATTAGTAAAGATGTAAGCCTATATCTTGATGAGAAAAGAATAGATAATTTGTCTGATGCTGCAGTTTTAGCTGATGAGTATGTTCTCACTCACAAGAGATATTCTAGAGAAAGAGGGAAAGCTGAGAGTAAGTACGTTGCCTCTACTCAGAGTACAGGTAACAGGAAAGAGAATAAGGATGATGTTTCTCAGGAAGTAAATACCAGCTTCACCTCTAGATTTCAGAAAAGTAAATGTACTTATTGTAGTAAGCTTGGTCATACTACGGAGAGATGTTTCAGGAGACAGCGTGATGTGAACAAAAAGGAGTCTTTAAATATTCAGTCAATTGGTCTAGTGTCCACTCTTGAGAGTTCCCAGAATTCTTTAACTGAGTTAACTGAACCTGCTTTGAGGGGTAACTTAAATTCTCATGATGGAGCTCCTCTTTTGAGCAGTAACGTGGGTGACACTCTCAAGAGTTCATGTGCTAATTTCCTGTCTGATGGTTTTGTCAGTCCTCTGGACAGTAATGACAGGAAATCAGTTCAAATATATCGTGATACAGGTGCTTGCCAATCCCTTATGCTGACCAGGGTTCTAGGCTCTAATGTTAATTCCTCTGATGAAACTGTAATCTTACAAGGTGTAGGAAATAATTACTTCCCTGTCCCTCTGTGCAGAGTGAATTTAGAGTCTGGTTTTGTTAATGGTTCCGTTATGGTTGGGTTGGTTGAGACACTCCCAATGTCAGGTGTAACTTTCTTACTTGGAAATGATATTGGTGGAAGTCAAGTGTGTCCAGCTCCTCAGTTGTCTAGTGAGCCAGTGGCTGCGTCCCAGGATTGTGATGTCCCTGATGTGTTCCCTGCATGTGCTGTCACTAGGGCTAAGTCTAAAGTTACTGGTGATTTAGAGGATAATGATGATGATGATGTTATCCTAGCTGACACTTTTCTTGCTAATTTGGACCACTCACCAGATGAGGCAGTACCCCGTAGTGCTGATAATTTGTCTCGTCAGGAGTTGGTTGAGTTGCAGGTTGCTGACCCTGAGTTGAAAGGTCTAGCTAACTCTGCTTGCAGTGAGGAAGAGTCAGCTGGTGCTTCTACTTGTTATTATGTAAAGTCAGGAGTACTTATGAGGAAGTGGAGACCCCCAACAGCATCAGCCGACTGTGAATGGGAGGTTGTACATCAAGTTGTCATCCCTCGTGTTTGTAGGCAGGATATCATTAGAGTGGCTCATGATTCCAGTTTGGCAGGACACCTTGGAGTGAGGAAGACTGTGGCACGCATTTTGAAACACTTCTACTGGCCAGGTATCTTCAGGGATGTTTCCTGGTATTGTAAGTCTTGTCACACCTGTCAAGTTGTGGGGAAGTGTAATCAGACCGAAAAGGTTGCACCTCCAGTTCCCATTCCTCCTTTTGAGGTGCCTCTCACCCGTGTGTTGGTGGATATTGTGGGCCCTCTTCCTAAGACTTCTTCAGGATTTTCTTATGTGTTGACCATGATTGATATGGCTACTCGTTATCCTGAAGCCATTCCACTTAGAAATATCTCAGCAAAGAACGTGGTTAAGGAAATGCTAGGGTTCTTCACAAAGTTTGGTCTGCCTAAGGAGGTACAGTCAGACCGGGGAAGTAATTTCATGTCAAATGTTTTCAAGCAGTCTCTGAAAGAGTTGGGCATCACTCAGATCACGTCTTCAGCTTACCATCCCCAGACCCAAGGAGCGTTGGAGAGATATCATCAAACACTCAAATCGATGCTCAAGAAATACTGTTTGGAACATCAGAAAGACTGGGATAAAGGTCTTCCATTCGTTGTGTTTGCTGCAAGAGAATCTCCATATGAATCACTGGGCTTCTCACCTTTTCAACTACTGTTTGACCATGAAGTAAGAGGACCCCTTAAGTTACTCAAGGAATGCTGGCTGTCGGAGGAAGATGACGTCAACCTGCTGGAGTATGTGATGAAGTTCAAAGAACGGCTGTCCACTGCTTTACAGCTGGCGATAGAGAATTTAGGAGCTGCTCAGGAGAAGATGAAGACTTGGTATGATGGGAAGTCCAGGTTACGCCACTTTCAGCCAGGAGATCAGGTTTTGATTCTGCTACCAGTTCATGGGCAACCTCTTCAAGCCAAGTTTAGTGGCCCTTATTTCGTGGAGAAGAAACTCAGTGATGTCAACTATGTCATCGCCACACCAGATCGTAGAAAGAGCAAGCAACTATGTCACATCAACATGCTAAAGTTATATCACAGGCGGGACGAAAATAGTCTAGTCTGCACTGTAGCTGTTCCACCCGAGTCTGCAAGTGAAGCTCTCCCATGCAGTATGAGCCTGAGTGATAGTTTGGGGAAGAATCCTGATATCATGAATGATCTCCAGACTAAGCTTTCTCATCTACCACCCAAGGAAAGGCAGGAGTTTTCGGCATTACTGCAGGAGTACCCGCAAGTGTTCCGTGCCACTCCAGGAAGAACCACTGTGTTGATGCATGATGTCGATGTTGGAGACGCAAAGCCAATTAAATTGCCTCCTTACCGTGTGAACCCAGTGAAAGTTCCTCTCATCCAGAAGGAGCTTGGCTACCTGTTGGACCACAAGATGATTGAGCCCTGTCAGAGCGAGTGGAGTTCTCCTGTCACTCTGGTCCCTAAGCCAGGTGGGTCACAGAGGCTTTGCATCGACTACAGACGTGTTAATCAGATAACTAAAACGGACAGTTACCCTCTCCCTCGTGTGGAAGATTGCATAGACAAGATCGGAAAGGCTAGGTACATAAGTAAGTTTGATTTGTTAAAGGGATACTGGCAAGTACCTATGACTGAACGTGCTAGGGAGATCTCATGTTTTGTAACACTAGGAAAGGCTTTTGCATGTTCTGTAATGCCGTATGGTATGAAGAATGCACCAGCCACATTTCAGAATCTCATGAATGTTGTAACAGAGGGTTTGGCAGGGTGTGTTGTTTATATTGATGATGTATTAATCTTCAGTGACAACTGGAAAGATCACCTATGCCATGTCAGTAAATTTCTTGACCGTTTAGTTCATGCTAATCTTGTAGCTAATTTATCAAAGTGTGAGTTTGGTCAAGCTAAAGTTCAGTACCTTGGGTATGTAATTGGTGATGGACATGTTGCACCACCAGGAGCTAAGGTTCAGGTTATAAGTGATCTTCCCAGACCTAAAAGTAGGAAAGAGCTACAAAGATTGTTGGGAATGGTAGGTTATTACAGGAGATTTGTTCTTAACTTTTCTATTCTTGTATCACCACTTACAGACCTACTGAAAAAGGGAGTTGAATTTGTCTGGACCGATAACTGTGAATCCTCTTTCAACAAACTTAAAGCTATTCTATTAAGTCAGCCAGTGCTCGCTACTCCAAATTTTGCTAAGCCTTTTAAGATGGCTGTTGATGCAAGTGATACAGGAGCTGGGGCTGTTTTGCTGCAAGAGGATGATCAGGGTATTGAACATCCTGTATCTTATTACAGTAAGAAGTTCACTCCACCTCAAAGGAACTACTCAACTATTGAGAAAGAGCTTTTGGCCTTGATTTTGGGTTTACAGCATTTTTCATTTTATTTGTGTTCTGGTTTTGACCCCATAGTCATTTATACCGATCATAACCCACTGAAATTCCTTAGTAAGTTTAAAGATAAAAATCAGAGATTGACAAGATGGAGTCTACTTCTTCATGAGTATTCATTAGACATACAACATGTCAAGGGGAAAGAAAATGTTATTGCAGATTGCTTATCTAGACTTTAGACAGATTGTTTTAGAGTAATAAGAAATTTCCTTTGTAAATTTCTTTTTCTTTGTGGGGAGGTGTTACATAGCCTATGATTTCATCATCCTTTGTGTAATTAACGCACAGTATGCTGCATGTTTGATCACGAGCGTGTTCTGCCTCAGTCCCCCCCTTTCTACCGTTATAGTAGAGTAAGTCGTTCTCTCTGTTGTCCAGAGCGGGATTGTCAACTCTATGTCCCCATGGCTTCATTTGCGCGTCCCTCTTACAAGTTGTGTCAGGCTCTGCCGGCCCCTATATAATGAGCTCAGTCTCTGCATCATTGCCACTTAGATCTGCTCCTCATTTTGTTCACATCTCTGTCCTCCCCTGTACTATTATTATTATTGTGAGTGCTCAAGAAATCTCCAAACATCTAGCAGCTGTGTGTAATTTGAGTATAACTGTTGTTGTATTTTTTCTTGTACTGTGTAGCATAAGGTTAATTCTTAGGCCTAGTGAGGTTTTGATTAATGTTGGGTTGTGTCAGTTATTTTTGATAATAGTTTGTATCTGTAATTATTTATCTGGCATTCACTGAGTATTATCTGGTATCTCATTTTATCAGGGCTGACTTAGATAAATTTACTCTTGCTAATTTCGTGTTAATAGAGGCTATTGCAGTTAACCATATATTTAACCTGTTTTTGACATTACATTATCCTTATGAGTCCTGAATGTTTTGTTGTTAATTTAAGCATTAAACTTTAACTTGTAATTTTACCTAACTCTTTTGTTTTGAACCTGGAACTTTACGGGACAGTAGTGACTCTTCGTATTCTCACTTAAAGTGTACATTATCTTTCTCTGTTCCGTAACAACACTCAAATTCCTTCCAAATTCCTCATCCACTCTCTTCTTACTCTCTCTTACTAATCTTTTCACCTCTCTCTTCCTTTCTACATATAACTCTTTCTTCCATCTCTCAACCTCTTCCATGTCCCTCTTTCTCATACATTCATTATATGCATTCTTTTTTTGTGCCAGAGCCTGCCTCACCTCTTCATTCCACCATGCTGTTCCTTGCACCCCCTGTCGTCTTCTTTTCACCCCACACACCACCTCACATGCAGCACATATTTCTTCTGTGAATGTCTTGCACACACCTTACCCATCCCCCATCTGGCATTTTCTCATCCTTTTGTAAGTTTTCCACTCTCCTTGCATTTACTCCTTCGTCCCGTACTTCCCTTCTTCTATTTCTCCATTTTATGTGGACTCTCTGAACACCACCAAGTGGTGGTTAGAGAGTCCACTCCCCCAACCTCCAAATGCTCTTGCATCCATTACACATCTTCGCATCCTTTCATCCACACACACATAATCAGTCATTGCCTTCCTTTCATTCAGTTCACCACCCACCCTTCTCATCACTCGCCATATATACCTATGGATCATTTTGTGTCTGAATAGGGTAATGGTTATCACCAACCCCCTTCCAGCACAAATGTCCACTAAAGCACGGCCATTCTCATCTATCTCAGCAGTTACACCTCACTCACCAACTACTCCATCCACCTTCACATTCCCTACTTTACCATTCATATCACCAGTCAAAAACACTCTCATTCCTTTCAAACTTTTCCATGCACACTTCCACATTTGTCCAGAGCTCTTCTCTTACTCTGCTTACACGATCTTGTGTTGGCGCATACATGCACACAATCGCCCAATTCCAACTTTCAATCTTACCCACACATTCCTTTGAACCAACTGATCCATACTCTCTTATATTCTCCTTCCATCTGTTACTCACAACAATACACACTCTTTCTTTTTCCCTCTCGTTCTCACCACTCTCCCCGGCTGCAGGGGGTCACCTTAACGTGGTGGTGGGGCTTGAAGCATGGTTTGCGGTGCCACCTACTTTGGAGGCAAGCCAACCATTGTAGGGTTCGGCATTTGTCAGTCTCGTGGACCAAGCACCCCCTATATCACTGGTGGAGGAGGCCTGATGGTGCCATTGAGAGCAGGACTGTTGCCTCCCCATGTGTTTGCCGTGCATGGCACCCCATAATGCTAGGAGACGGGAGTCCAGGGGGTTGAGCGATGCTGCACGATGCACCCTGCAGCTAGCAATACACCTCTTTGGTCCCTTATTCTGGCTAGATGGGCAGCCTGGTTGGGCCTGACCAGGTCAAGCGGCTGATCATGCATTGGCTAGGGTCAAGTGGGCACTGGGGGGCCTGGTGGCTCCTATCATCCTGGAGTCACCCTTGCCCAGGTCCCCCAGTGATTACCCACGTATACTCTCCCGCTACCTCTGGAGTCACCAGTGGTGTTATCCCTGGCATATGACTTCCCCTTGTTGGGCTCCATGGTGGGTGGAGGGGTGGGGGAATGAATTTTTTTGTTTGTTTCATAGTTGATATTAATAATACATCTGGTGATGACACTGCATCGGCCCCTTGACACTCTTCGGACTGCACCTCCCTCATTGTCACTCTGGAGCCTTTTCAGGCCCCTAGGGACTCTCCTTCTCTGCCCCAGCGTACAACTGGGACTAGGAGGAGATCCCGTCTGGTTGATTCTGCTCTGGGATTCGGCGCAGAGAAATATGCGAAATATCTGGTTATGAAACCTTGTACGAAAGGGACAATGCTGGATTTTGACATATTCGTTCTGCACCGTACCATTGTCTCGGCTTGTGGCGGGAACCTAAAATCTGTTCCCAAGAGGATGGAAACATCCTTATTGAGGTGTCCTCCCCAGAGGAGAGCTCCTGTTTACAGGCACTGAAGTCTATTTCTGGTGCTGCAGTTGATTGTGCTCCCCATGCTACTTTTAACAGGTGTAATGGAGTCATTTTTTCCCGTGACCTCCTTCGATACCCGGAGGCGCGGCTGTTGGAGGAGCTGAGTTCTCATGGTGTGATATGTGTTGAGCGACTGCAGAAAAAAAATGATGGTGTCCTGACTCCAACTCCGACCCTCTTCCTGACTTTTGACAGGTTGACCCTACCTACCTCCGTGAAGCTGGCTTGGCTGTCATTTCCGATGAAGCCATATATGCCCACCCCAAGGCAGTGCTTCCACTGTCAGGGGTATGGACATGTCAGCAAATTTTGTCGCTGTGCACAGGCTGGCCTTCCTGGTGTCTGTGTCTCCTGTGGAGGACCAAGCCATACCAGTGATTGTAAAGCACCCCTTAAATGCTATCACTGTGGAGGTCCTCATGCTGTCTCTTCAAAAAACTGTCCGAGATACCGCCTGGAAAAGGAGATTTTGACCATTTGTACACGTGCAAGGGTTTCATTTCCTGAAGCAAAAAGGAGAGCCCAGACTCTCTTCTTTCAGCCCAGGACTACTTATGCTTCTGTCCTTTCTGGAACGTCAGTGCGTCATCCTCTATCTCAGAGGCAGCCTCCAACCATGCCAGTACCCACTCCTTCAACTCGTGATTTGCAGGATGCTGTCCCCATGATTAGTACTGATTATGAGAATGATGATTGCCAGAATGATGATTGCCCAACCGCTGCTCCAACCGATTCCACCGCCACTATGGTGGCTGACTGCTTGCACACTTCTGTGGTGGTGACATATGTCCATGTTGACCGGACTCCTTCTCCTGTCTTACCCAGTATGACCGAGGCTCCATCTGTACCTGGCAAACGTCACCGTTGTTTGTCAGAGTCCTCTGAGCATGAAGACAGGCCACCTAAGGTCTCTGTTTTCGACCCTTGTGTCGACCCCTCTCCTGTTCCCTTAGCCCAGCAGACAGAGGAATTTAGCCAGGTGATAGCTGAAGCTGATGGTTCACCGCTGGTCCGGTCCCCACCTGGGGAGGTTGTTGGACAACTTGCTGGTGCTTCAGATCTACAGCATAGGATGTCCCTCTCAAATGATTCGAATCCTGTGGACTCTACTTCCACTTCTGGGGCTTCTGGTGGGAGCATTGGCAGTCCTACACCTTCAAAAACAGCCTCCAAGCCACCTTCCAAACAAACTGGTATGCCCACTCCAAGAAGGAGGGTTGTAAAACTTACTCCTCAGTCTCTCATTAACCTACGGCTGTTCAACAGAGGGTGCGGGCTACTGGTGCTGGACAGGCTCCTGTCGGGGGCCTTCATAGGCATTAATTGAAACCCGCTCGCTTGTCAGGTGTACAGTCCCGCACTTAATCATCATTCCTCCATTATGGGTTCCATCATCCAGTGGAACTGTCGGGGTTTACGTGCCAACTATGAGGAACTGCGTCATCTGGTTTCTCAATTTACTCCTCTGATAATGTGTATCCAGGAGACTATGGTGGGTGATACTGTTCCTTCCGGTCCTTCTGGCTACCATGCCTTTTATTCTGATTCTGTGCCAGGCCAAGGTCATCATGGAGGTGCTGCTATCTTCCTTCACAAGGATATTCCATACAATCATCAGGAAATCCCCACTTCTCTTCAGGCTGTCGCTGTCCGGATGTTTTTACGTCGGCAGTATACAGTTTGCAGTCTTCATCTTCCTCCTAGTGCTACTGTTGAAAGGGCTGATCTGGAACGCCTTATTCATGACCTTCCTTCTCCCTTTCTGTTATTAGGAGATATGAATGGCCACCATCCGCGATGGGGAAACAGTGAGGCCAACCCTGTAATGCTGGCATCTTTAGTGGAAGATGAGGAGGCATTTTCAATGCCAATAAAATGACTTATTTCCATAGTCAGACCAGAACTTTTACTGCCATTGATTTGTCTTTATGCTCAGCTGATGCTGTTTTAGATTTTACCTGGGATGTGTTGCCAGACCTGTATGGCAGCGATCATTTTCCGTTACTTTTAACTACTAGTGCTGGTGGACCTCAGCCACGTCTTCCTCGCTGGCTTCTGGATAAGGCTGACTGGCCAAGTTTCAGGGAATTAAGTTCCATTTCCCTTTCTGTCAACGAGTTTGGCTGTCTTACTGAGGCTGTCATATTTCGATACTGTGTTGCACTCAGCATCCCTGTTATCTGTTCCAAAAACATAGGGTTAGTTTCCTAAACGTTCAGTTCCTTGGTGGAACTCTGAGTGCGGTTCCGCAGTGAGAGCCAAACGAGTCGCCTTCTTTCGACTTCGTCATCACTGTGGGGATCCTCAGTATTTGGTGGTGTTTCAGAAGGCACGAGCTCATATGAGGCAGGTTTTATATGAGGCCAGGTGTTCATCCTGGAAGGGTTATGTTTCTTCCATTAATTCGAGGACTTCCATCACCCAGGTGTGGAACAAGGTAAGGAAAATTTCAGGAAAATTTACTGTTCCCTCCCCTCCTGTTTTATCTGCAGCAGGTGGATCTGTGGCTGATCCACTTGCTGTTGCAGAGTTGCTTGCTGATCAATTTGCCAGTGTGTCAAAGAAGGATGCAGATACGCCTTCGGCTTGCCACCGTTGGCGCCTAGAGTCTCATGGTCTCAGTTTTGCCTCTACTGGAGGAGAGCCTTACAATGTTCCATTTTCAATTTCTGAACTCCAAGCTGCTCTGTCGCAGTGCCATGATTCCTCTCCTGGCTATGATGATATCCCTTATGCCTTTTTACGCCACTTGTCTGATGAGTCCCTGTTGTTTTTGCTTTCACTGTTTAATAAGATCTGGTGTTCTGGGGAGATTCTGGCTTGTTGGGGTGTTGCTGTAGTTATCCCCATCCCCAAACCAGGTAAGGACCACCTACAGGCGACGAATTATCAGCCTATTTCTTTGACGTCTTGTATATGTAACGTTTTGGAAAAGATGGTCAATGTTAGGCTTGTGTGGTTTTTAGAGAGAGGTGACTTCTTATCCTCTGCCCAGTATGGTTTTCGAAAAATGCAATCTACCTCCTATGCACTGCTGTCCTTGGAATCTTCTGTCTGTGAGGCTTTATTCAGTAACCAACACCATGACAAGGTCTTCTTCGATCTGGAGAAGGCATATGACACTGCCTGGGGTCGTGGTATTTTACTCTCTCTTCATGAGTTTGGTCTTCGTGGACATTAGCCTATTTTTATTCAGAAGTTTTTATCTAACCGAATTTTAAGGGTGCGAGTGGGAGGAGTGCTTTCTACTGCCCGAGCACTAGAAGATGGAGTACGACAGGGGAGTATCCTTAGTGTTACTCTGTTTGCTGTAGCCATTAACAGTGTCATTAGTGTACTTCCTGACGGTGTACGAGGATCACTATATATCGATGACCTCTCGATTTCCCTCACCGCATCTAGAATGTCTCAGATTGAAAGGAAGTTGCAGCTGGCTCTTAATCGAATGTCTGACTCGGCAGAAATTCACGGTTTCCATTTTTCTTCAACAAAGACAGTGGCTATGCATTTTTGTCATCTTCGACGGGTTCACCCAGACCCTGACCTGTATCTCTATGGTGGGAGAATATCCTGTATTGACGAGACGCGGTTTCTGGGTCTTCTGATTGATAGATGGCTAACCTGGGTTCCTCATATTCATTCTGTTAAGGCGGCTTGTCTTAAAGCTTTGAGTCTTTTGAGGGTTTCAGCTCATACCTCTTGGGGTGATGACCGTCAGACCCTCCTCTTGCATAGGTCTCTTATTCTTCCTAAACTTGAATATGGGTGTAAGGTCTACTCCTCTGCAACAGATGCCCATCTCCAGTTGTTAAATTCTGTGTATCATGCTGGTGCGCGTCTGGCAACCGGGGCATTCAGATCATCCCCGATTCCAAGTTTATTGGTGGATGCTGGTGTACTCCCCTTGGATTTGCGACGCCAGTTGCTAATGATGAGGTGTGAGTATTGTCTTCACCGCATTCCAGACTCAATTTTTTGTGCCATCGTCTCCCAGGATTCCTGATCTTCTGTTTTTGACACCCGTCCTAATTTCCCAAAGCCATTTGGTTACAGGGTCCGATCCGTTATGTTAGCCCTCTCTGTTCCGAGACTGGCAATTTGTCCACATCGGATCCCAAGGGTTGGGTTCTTGGCTGCTCCCTCGCATGACATTCTGTAGGTCCCTTGTTGAAAAAAAAAGGGCTCACTTCCCTCTCAGGTGTCCCTTTCCCTCTTTTTAGAATATGCCTTCGTTCATGAGGGTTCTGTCCCCATCTATACTGATGGGTCTAAGACTGATACTGGAGTAGGATTTGGTGTTGTTTTCCCTTCCTTTATTAGGGGCGGTAGCCTTCCTGGCATTACTTCAGTGTATACGGCAGAACTGACTGGAATTTTATATGCTGTTAAAATTATTTTTACTCTTCCCCAATCCTTTTTTGTGATTTTTAGTGACTCACGTAGTGCTTCGTCTGCACTGGAGTCTTTTAATGCATCCCATCCATTGGTTTTATCAATATTAGAGTGGCCTTTTCTTCTTGGCTGTCGTGGCCACCGTGTAGATTTCTGTTGGGTACCCGCACATGTTGATGTGGTGGGCAATGAGAGGGCAGATACTTTAGCTAAAGCTGCGTCTTATCAACAGCCCCCAGCCAACTACCCACTTCCTGCTTCTGATGCAACACCTTACTTGCAGTATGCAATTCGTGTGTGTTGGAAGAGACTCTGGGATGTTGTTTCTCACAATAAACTAAGAGAAATCTTTCAGAGAGTGGTTGTGCCAAGGGTTCTTCCCTCTATGTCTCTGCGATTGGAGGTGGCTCTTGCTAGGCTTCGCATTGGGCATTCGCGGCTCACACATGGGTTCCTGATGAATGGTGAATCTCAACCGTACTGTAGTGACTGGCTTGTTCCCCTTACTATCCGTCACTTGCTGGTCGAGTGTCCGAGTCTGGGGGACCTACGTCAGAGATTCCTCCATAGGCATAAGGGGGCAGATGGTGCCTACTGTTTGTCCTCGATGCTTGGTGAAGCCTCTAGCGATTAGTGATGTTTTTAGTTTTCTTCAGGAGGTGGGCCTCCTTCCACTTTTATAAGTAATTGATATTTTATAAACTAGTTTAGTATGATTTTCAGTGTTTTATCCTACTAACAGATTTTAATTTTTATTTGAATATGCACTTTTTATTTTGCTGTGTATTTTACTTTGCCATCCGGTGGCATATGACCCTGGCAGTTGCGCCGCCAGATTTTAATTATTTCCAGTCAATCAATCAATCAATCAATCTCACCACTCTCATTCTCTCATGCTCTCACCTTCCCACATCCATCCACTTTCACACCCCCAAGTACTTGGACAGTCTCTCTCTCTTTCACCTCATCATTTGCATCTCTTACATTCCACTTCGCCATCCGTGTCATGTCCTTTGTTCGGTCCTTAGTCGTCATCTTTTGATCCGTCCTTGTCCAAGGCTTCTGTTCGTATTTTTAGTTAGTTATTTTCTGGGGAGGAGCACTAACCCTCCCAAACCCACTTGCTGTCATGTAGGGAACACGTGTCAGTTGGTTATAAGGTTACCACCCAGCGTTGTAAATGCTTACCTGGTTTACAGGAAATCATTTGGCCACTCGATGTAGAGCTACCCTAAAAACAGAGTACCACTACACTAAAGGGGTGGATGATGGGCGCCCCCACCTACCATATATATATATATATATATATATATATATATATATATATATATATATATATATATATTTAATTGTATAAATATCTTAATTTTTACATTCTTTTGACGTACCCCGACACTGTGTTATTAACTTGATCATCTGGAGTCTTTTTATAACAACCTTGGAGTCAGGGTAATTTTTTCACTTTCATTGTCTAACTCTGTGAAGGAATTATCGAAGCCAAACCCTGACAACGTTGCCAGATTTTCATGGCAGTGACCACTTCCCGATTATTTTAACTTCTGCTGAGTGTGAGCCACAAGGTCGTCTTCCTCGCTGGCACCTGGATAAGGCAAACTGGTAACTCTTCAGGGAGTTATATTCCACTGACTGCACTGTGGACAGTTTTTGTAGTGCTGATGAGACGGTGGCAAATAACACTGATGTAATGCACTCTGCAAGTCTTTCATCTATTTCCAAGACTTGCAGTCAATTTCCTAAACATCCAGTTCCCTGGTGGACCCCTGAATGCACCTCAGCACTGAGGGCTAATAAGTCGCCTTCTGTCAGCTTCACTGCCATCGTGGGGACACTCGATATCTGGTGGTTTTTCGGAGATGGCATGCTAATGCACATCGCGTGTTGAAAGAGGCCAGACGTGCATCTTGGCGTCAGTATGTTTCCTCCCTTCACTCAAGGGCTTCTCTCACCCATGTGTCGAACCGGGTCATAAAGATTTCTGGCAGATTTCCAGTTCCTTCCCCGTCTGTTTTATCTGATGCAAGTGAGACTATAACAGATCCCTTCACAGTTGCTGAAGCGCTTGTCCAGCATTTTGCTAGTGCGTTTAAAGTGGGCACTTATTCGTCCCTGGCATGCCAACGTAGGTGCTTGGAATAATGCACTCTCAGTTACACATTTTATGGAGGAGAGTCTTACAGTATCCCGTTCTCTGTTTCTGAGCTTCAGGCAGCTTTGTCATGGTGTCATGATTCGTCTGCAGGCTATGACAATATTCCATACGCCCTTTTAAGTTATCAGTCTGATAATTCCCTTTCCTTTTTACTGGTGCTATATAACAGAGTTGGTGTAGTGGTGAGTTTCCATCTTCTTGGAGTATGGCTGTGGTTATCTCCCATCCCTAAGTCTGGAAGGGATCATCTGCAGGCAACAAAATACCATTTCATCTCTCTGACCCACTGTGTTCGCAAGGTGTTCGAGAAGATTGTAATTGGACGGCTTGTGTGGTATTAAGAGAGGGGCAATTACTTATCACTAGTCCAGTATGGTTTTCACAAAATGCGATCTACCTCTGATGCCCTACTGTCCTTGGAATCTTCTGTCTGTGAAGCTTTCTCCACCAAACAACACCAGGTAACGATTTTCTTATATCTGGAGAGGGCATACAACACTGCCTGGCTTTATGTAATTTAACACTTTCTTCGTAAGTTTGGTCTTCGTGGGCACTTACCTATTTTTATTCAGCAATTTTTATCTAACCGTTTTTTAAGGGTCCGAGTGGGAGGAGTGCTTTCTAATGCCCGTGCACTTGAAAATGGGATACCACAAGGGAGTATCCTTAGTGTTACTCTCTTTGCTGTGGCAGTGTACTCAGTGTGCTTCCTGATGGTGTACGAGGCTCACTATATGTAGATGACCTCTCAATTTCCTTCACTGTCTCCAATAGTGAGGAAGTTGTAACTGTCTTTTACTAGAATTTCTGAGTGGGCTGAATCTCGTGGTTTTCGTTTTTCTTTAGAAAGACAGTGGCTTTGCAATGTTTTCATCTTCAGGGGGTTCACCCAGACCCTGACTTGTACCTCTATGGTCGGAAAATATCCTGTATGGATGAGACGAGGTTTCTGGGTAATCCATATGATAGACGACTAACCTGAGTTCCTCATATTTGTTCCGTGAAGGCGACTTGTACGTATTAAGGTTTTTAGTCTTCTGAGGGGTTTGGGTTATACCTCTTTGGGTGCTGATCGTCAGACCCTTCTCCTCTTGCATAGGTCTCTTATCTATTCTAAACTTGAATATGGGTGTGAGATCTACTTCTCTGCAACCAATGTCCGTCTCTGGATATTAAATTCTGTTCATCATGCTGGTGTACGTCTGTCAACTGAGGCATTCAGGTCACCCCCGATTTCGAGTTTGTTGATGGATGTTGACGCCCTCCTTTCGGCTTTGCGTCACCAGTCACTGATGATGAGGTGTTGGAATCATCTTCACTGCCTTCTGGACTCAGTTTCGTGTGCCTCGTCTCACAGGATTCCCTATTTTCTGTTTATGTCACCTGTCCTAGTCTCCCGAAACCCTTTGGTTACAGGATCCGGTCTTTTATGGTAGACCATTTATCGAAGACTGGCAGTCTGCCCACATCAGATCTCGAAGGTGGGTTTTTGGCTACTCCCTCGTGTGACATTCTGTAGGTCCATTATTCGAAAAAAGGGCTCACTTCCTTCTCAGATCTCTCTCTCTCTCTCTCTCTCTCTCTCTCTCTCTCTCTCTCTCTCTCTCTCTCTCTTTTTAGAACATGCCTTCACTCATGAGGGTTCTGTCCTTGTTTATACTTATGGATCTAAGACTGACACTGGGGTAGGCTTTGGTGTTGTCTTCCCTTCCTTCAGTAGGAGGGGTTGCCTTGCTGGTATTGTTTCAGTGTATACAGCAGAACTGATTGGGATTATACATGCTCTCGAAATTAATTTTACTCTCCCCCAATCTGCTTTTGTGATTTTTAGTGACTCCCGTAGCCCTCTGTCTGCACTGGAGTCTTTTAATGCATCCCATCCACTGGTTTTATCAATCTTGGAGTGGTTTTTTCTTCCTGGTTGTTGTGGCCGTCGTGTGGATTTCTGTTGGGTTCCCACGCGTGTTGGTGTGGTGGGCAATGAGAGGGCAGATACTTTAGCTAAAGCTATGTCTTCTCGATGGTCCCCAACCGACTACCCACTGCCCACTTCCGGTGTAACACCTTACTTGCAGTACGCAATTCGTTTATGTTGGTAAAGACAGTGGGATGGTGTTGCTAATAATAAGCTAAAAGAAATTTTTCAGAGGGTGGTTGTGCCAAGAGTTCCCTCCATGCCTCAGCGATTGGAGGTGGCTCTTGCCAGGCTTCGCATTGGGCACTCTCGGCTTACGCATGGGTTCCTGATGAGTGGTGGGACTCAACCGTACTGTGACGATTGCCTTGTTCCCGCAAAGTCCATCTCACCAGTTACTTCAGCAAACAAGAGATGAGGCTATGGCACACCTAATGTCTGACTTGGCTTGTATCTCTGACTGGGGTAAAAATAATCTGGTTGTTTTTAGTGCATCAAAGACTCAGTTCTTACACCTATCAACCCGACAAAATCTTCCACAGGTGTACCCACTAATGTTTAATAATATTCAGCTTAATCCTACATCATCCTTGAACATGCTTGGGGTTTCATTCACTCGGGGCTTATCTTGGAAAGATCATATTACATCTCTTGTAAAATCTGTTTCCAAGAGATTAGGTGTGCTAAGCCGACACCGTTCCTTCTTTACCCCTGCACAATTGTTGACTCTATACACGGGTTTCATCCGCCCCTGTATAGAGTACAACTCGCATGTGTGGGGAGGTTCCCCACATACAGCTCTTCTCAATAGGGTGGAGTCAAAAGCTTTTCGTCTCATTAACTCTCCTCCTCTTACTAGTTCCCTTCAACCTCTATCTCTTCGCCTGACTGTTGCATCTTTATCTCTTCTCTATCGCTACATCAATGGTCACTGCTCCTCTGAACTGTCTGCTTGCATTCCTCCACCTCTACGACGGGCACGTAACACCCGTCTAGCTGCAAACTCTCATCTCTTTTCTGTCCAACTCTCTAATGCAAGAGTTAACCATTACTCCCAGTCCTTCATTTACTCAACAGGTCAGCTCTGGAACTGTCTCCCTCTGTCTGTATTTCCTGCTTCCTACGATCTCCAGTCTTTCAAACGCAGTGTGTCCAGGCATCTCGAAATGATCGGATCTTGAATTTGGCTCTTTGTTGTATTTTGTTTTTCTCTTGGAAGGAACAGTTATTTCGGGCTCGTGACCTTTGGTTCCTTCTTCCTAGCATAAAAAAAAAAATATCCGTCACTTGCTGGTCAAGTGTCCAAGTCTGGAAAACCTATGTCAGAGATTTTTCCGGAGGCGTAAGTGGCAGATGGTGCCTACTGTTTGTCCTCGATGCTTGATGGAGCCTCTAGTGATGTTACTGGTGTTTTTAGCTTCCTTCGGGAGGTGGGCCTTCTTCCACTTCTATAAGTAATTGATATTTTATAAACTATTCTTTTGTTATTTCCAGTGTTTTATTTCCACTAATGGGTTTTAACCCTATTTTAAATATGCACTTTTTCTTTTGCGACTTCTATTACCTTGTCTGGTAGCATATGACCCTGGCAGTTGCGCCGCCAGATTTTAATTGTACTCAGTCAGTCAATCAATCATCTGATGCACATCACCTTAGTCCTGCCTGGAAATTGGAAACTGGGAAGTGCCAGTATTTGAGAAACTCATTGCCGTGTGAAATATTAACTTACTATCAGCGCCTAATTAGTGCATAGCAGTGGACCATTACTATTAAAAGGAATAAATGATTTCTTTAGGTGTATTTGCTGTATATTTTTCACTTCCCATTAAATACATGGGATAATACTTTGGTATATTATTCATGAAGATCTTTAAAACCTGTTCCGACAGATTCAAGTTATAAGAAAACGACCGCAGGTAGATGTGTAATAGGAAGTATTTGGGGTTTGAGGATATTAATGCTTAAAGTCAATTAATTAACACATACAGACAGACAGACAGACTTATCACATACATACAGACAGACATTATTTTATGTTGGCAAAAATGAGTGCATACATAAATACAATCATCAGTAAGCTATTGTCATATGCATAAAATAACGATGAAACTTGGGCAGAAATTACTATTCTTGCTTACAAGCCAGATCGACCTCTCTAATCTGACATTATTTGGGTATTAACTCAGCTTAAAGGGATTGTAGATCTTTGTTAGGTAAGAGTAACTGCGCTATAACAACAGCTACTTTTAATCGCGATATAATATGAAGTTTTTATAACTGACAAAATAGAGACAAAAGAAAATAAAAATAATAATTAATAAACACACGTTTTTCAGTCTTCGTAAAACAAATTCCGCGGTGATGGGTTCAGTGGGTCTTCGCTGCACCATCTCGACTTTACAATAGCCTGAAGGTTCGTGGAAATGTGAACACAATTTTCCAGATGTGGTTTACCTTTTGACTAATAAAGTTAGAGATTAACTTTGTGTTTTGTGATGAAGCTCCCTACTATTATGTTTTTTAACCATTGCTGGTTGAGGGTATTCTGAGGGATGAACAGGCTGGTTTTAGAAAGGGACGTGGTTGCAATGATCAGATCTTTATAGTTAGGCATTTGATGCAGCAAGTTAATGAAATGAGAGTACCGTTAAGTCTTTGTTTTGTTGATTTTGAAAAGGCTTTTGATAGTGTTTCGAGAGAGACTATGGGGAAGATCATGAGACATTATGGAATACCAGAGGAGTTTGTGAGGGTCATTATGAACATGCATGAGGACACATTTTGTAAAGTGATGGTTGATGGTTGTCTGAGTGATTCGTTTGAAGTCAAGTCCGGAGTAATTCAAGGTGGTGTTCTATCGCCTTTACTATTTATATTGGTCATTGATTACATTATGAAACGTGTTGGAACAGAAACCGGTGCAGGTATACTTTGGGGAGAGAACAGGAAACTTTTGGATTTAGATTATGCAGATGATATAGTTTTGATTTGTGATGGGCCAGAAGAGATGCAGAGAGTGTTGGACTGTTTGGTGAGTGAAGGTCGCAAGGTGGGTTTGGTTATTAATTGTGGAAAAACTGAAATAATCAATATGAATATGGAAAATGCGCAGGAATGTGTAATTGGAGGTATGGTTGTAAAGCAAGTTGATAGGTTTAAATATTTAGGTACTTATTTAGCCAAGGATGGTTCTTTGAACTTTGAATTCGAGGAAAGGTTAAAGAAGGCTAATCAGGCAATGGGAATGCTTAAAAATATTTGGAATAATAACAATTTCTCTGTGCATACAAAAATCAAACTTTATAAGGTAATGGTTAGGAGTATCTTAATTTATGGACACGAGTCTTGGTACAGCACAGTGACTATGGAAAATAAATTCTTGGTGTTTGAAAATAAAGCACTTAGAAGAATATTAGGAGTTAAGTGGTGGGAAAGGATACCAAATAGTAGAATTAGAGAAATAACGGGAGTGCAGCCGATCGATGAATATGTTAGATTCTCACGATGGAAGTGGCTAGGGCATGTGTATAGGAGACAGGGAATAGTACGAGGTACACCAGGGTGGGTGGCACCTGGTAGGAGAGGTAGAGGAAGGCCAAAAGAGACGTGGGTGAGGACAATGAGACGGGAAGCTGGAGATGAGTGTTGGGGAAATCTTGAGGAGTTAACACAAGATAGGATGTGGTGGTGTGAGTTCATCGAGGCCCTATGCATCCCCGAGGGTGCCACAGGAAATGATTGATTGATTGATTGATATTTATTGCTTTTTTGGAAACATAGCAGATTTCCCAGATCTCCTGCATCCATTATTTCTGTTCACGGAGTATCAAACGTTAGCTTCTCGGTTTCAGCGTGTATACTAACAGTCATTTAATCTCATTTAACAGTTTTCACCTCACATGTTAATTTATCCAAATCAATCAGGATGCATTAACATCCTCTTTAGTAGCTGCGATTTTCCTTACATCTCGAAATATTTCAGTACTAACTGGTCTTTCAGTTCATTTACCGATAAATATTATTCTCCTCAACTAAGGAAGGCCGGTCACGTGAGTATGTTTGCTTGATATGGAATCCATTCTCTTATTTCTGATACTGCTACTAGTATCATGAAAACAGTTTTAACTACAGGGCCAACTCACAGTATATGACCATAAGCATTACCTGTTTCACGTTTCCTACGACATCATTATACTCAACATGATATTCACAGATTTTTCCGTACTCAGCTGGCTTTTGTGTCCTCGATTCTTTATGTTGCATAAACATTACTCTTTCTTCTGAAGTATACATTATTTCTTATTTCCTGTTTATTATTATTTTTATTGTTTGCTACTCTCCCTTTCAGTCACTAATTCAGAAGAGAATGATCTTTATATCTTTCATGTTTCGCAATCCGCTTGAAATTCCTTTGGCTTTCATCCCTTAACCTCGAAGTTATACTAACCTGGGGATCAGTCGGCTCTGGTGAGCCACTAGCGTTACACTTACTGTATGTCATTGATTTCATCAGCAATACCTATTTTTCTGGTACCTTATTTTTGTTTATTCTATTCCAGTTTTTTATTATAAAATCAACCGCTAAGTCGATACTTTTATATTCTCTGTATATTCGTCCTCCCAAATGAAATTCTTTAAACTGAGCAGCGAATATTACTACCATGCTAAGTATGGAATATTTGTATCACGCTGATTAGGGCATATTTCTGTCATGTTGAGTAGCAAATATTCATATATTATTTTGTTAGAAACCGCTGTTTCTTTTCATTTGCATTTATGAACAGTAATTAGTTTTTTACGTGCATTTAGGTGAAACCCCACCTAACATGAGAAAGCAGCCTGCCTGCTTCGAATTTGATAAAACGTTTGACAATCTGCAGTAACGACTCAAAGCTACTGATCCACTAAATTGCATTGCCCCTGTTTAAATCTACTGTACTGCTTTCTTATCAGACGCTAACGACTGTTCTCACTCTGTTCAGCTTATAAATTAATCATTATATTATTTAGACTTGTGAGGCTAGGGAATTATTTTGGATAACTGGCTCCTTTGAGAAACAAGATAAACCAATGATGATGATTATGGTGGGATGAAAGTAGTGGAAGCAATGAAGAAAGTCAAAATGGGGAAAGCCCAAGGCATTGATGAAATGCGTGGTGAAATGCTGAAGAATGAGGGAAAGATAGTGGTAGAATGGATACGGTAGATGTGCATATTGGCCTAGGAGGGAGGTAGAATCCAGGAGGATTGGAAGTTAGGTATAATTTTTCCCCTGTACAAGGAAAAAAGGGAAAATGAAGTGTGTGGTAATCATAGGGGCATTTGTCTTCTTAGTGTAATAGGAAAAGTATATAATATTAAATCTATTGTCTGAGTTAGGGAAATAACATAGGAATTAGTTGGAGAAGAACAGGGAGGTTTTAGGATGGCAAGAGGTTGTGTAGAGCAGATATTCAAATATTCAACCTTACGTCCTTAATGGAAGAGTCTCCAGAGAAAGGAAAGAAGATGTATGCGGCCTTCATGGATTTGGAGAAAGCATATGACAAGGTAGATAGACGTGGAATGTGGAAATTATTAAGGATATAATTATGGAGTACATGGGAAGTTGTTGAATGCTGTGAAGAGTATGTATGAGGGTGCAAAGGTTGCAGTGCATGTGGATAGTGAAATGAGGGAATTTTTTTTATCTGAATGTTGGATTGAAACAGGGATGTATTATGTCCCAATGGTTGTTCAAAGTGTATACGGATGGGGTTATAAAAGAGAAACAATGTAGGGCAGTGGATATTGGAGCGACCCTAGCAGGAGAGGGCAGTTATGGAAACTTCCTGTACTGCTGTTTGCAGATCATATTGTATTGTTAAGTGAAGACAAATGGGAACTGCAAGGCTTGGTGAATGAGTTTGGGAGTGTCTGTAAGAAGCGGAATCTAAAAGTGAAAGTAGGGAAGGGTAAAGTTATTGTCTTTGAGAGAAATGAAGTTACTGAATCTACAGTGAGGCTGCATGAGGAGGAAATGGAATATGTGAGTGTGATGATTGATTGATTGTATTAATAAATGGCGGCGCAACTGCCAGGGCCATACACCACTGGACAACAAGGTAAATGACTCAGAAAAATACAAAAGGTATAATCAAAATAAAGTTAACATCTGTTAGTAGGAATAAAACCCTAAAAATAATAAAAGAATGGTTTATAAAGTAGTAATTACTTACAAAAGTGGAAGGATGCCGTCCTCCTGAAGAAAACTAAAAACATCAGTAAAATCGCTAGAGGCTTCACTAAGCATCGAAGACTAACAGTAGGCACCATCTGCCCCCTTATGCCTGTGGAGGAATCTCTGACGTAGGTCCCCCCAAACTCGGACACTCGGCCAGCATGTGACGGAAAGTAAGGGGAAGAAGACAGTCATCACAGAACGGTTGAGTCTCACCACCCATGAGGAACCCATGTGTAAGCCGAGAGCACCCAGTGTGAAGCCTAGCAAGAGCTACCTCCAATCGTCGAGACATGGAGGGGAGAACCCTTGGCACCAGCACTCTCTGAAAGATTTCTTTTAGTTTATTATGAGCAACACCATACCAGTGCTAGGCCTACTCCGTTCCCTAGCTCTTTACCCCTGCCCAGTTGTTGACTTTATACACGGGTTTTATCCACCCCTGTGTAGAGTACAGCTCTCATGTGTGGGAAGGTTCCCTACATACAACATTCCTCAATAGGCCGGAGTCAAAGGTTTTTCGTCTTATTAACTCTCCTTCTCTTACTGGCTTCCTTCAACCTCTGTCTCTTTGCCGCACTGTTGCATCTTTATCTCTTTTGTAACGCTACTTCAATGGTCACTGCTCCTCTGAACTGTCTGCTTGCATCCCTCCACCTCTACGACGGGCACGTATCACCCGTCTAGCAGCAAACTCTCATCCCTTTTCTGTCCAGCTCTCTAATGAAAGAGTTAACCATTACTCCCAGTCCTTCATTTATGCAACAGGTCAGCTCTGGAACTGTCTCCCTCTGTCTGTATTTCCTGATAGCTATGATGTCCAGTCTTTCAAACGCAGTGTGTCCAGGCATCTCGAAATGATCGGATCTTGAATTTTGCTCTCTCTTGTATTTAGTTTTTCTCTTGGAAGGAACAGTATTGCTGGCTCGTGGCCTTTGGTTCCTTCTTCACAGCATAATAAAAATAAAAGTGTCTTTGTTAACACGTACGATTCGCGTGCCGCAAGTAAGGTGTTACTTAAGAAGCAGTAAGCGGGTATTTAGTTGGGGCATGCTGAGAAGACTCAGCTTTAGCTAATGTTTATGCCCAGTAAATGCCCACCACACCAACATGTGCGGGAACCCAACAGAAGTCCACATGGCGGCCACGACGGCCAAGAAGAAAAAGCCATTCTAAAATTAATAAAATCAATGGATGTGATGCATTAAAAGACTCTAGTGCAGACACAGCACTATGCGAGCTACTAAAAATCACAAAAACGAATTGGGGGAGAGTAAAAATGAATTTAAGTGCATAATAAATGACAGTCAGTTCCGCCGTATACAATGAAGTAATGCCAGGAATGCTACCACCCCTACTAAAGGAAGGGAAGACAACACCAAATCGTACTCTAATAGCAATCTTAGACCCGTCAGTATACTGTAGACAGGGAGAGAAGCCTCATGAGTGGAGGCATGTTCTAAAAAGAGATAGAGGGACACCTGAGAGATATGAGAGCCCCTTTTTTTCAACAACGGACCTACAAAATGTCACACAAGGGGGTAGCCAAGAACCTACCCTTGGGATCCGATGTGGACACACTGCCAGTCCTGGAACAGAGAGGACTAACATAGCAGACCGGACCCAGTAACCAAAGGGCTTCGAGAAACTAGAAGAGGTGTCATAAACAGAAAATCGGGAATCCTGGGAGACTATGGTACAAGAAATTGAGTCTGGAATGTGGCACAAACCATTCCAACATATTATCAACAACTGGCATCGCAAATCCAAGGGGAGTACGCCATCATCCACTAACAAACTTGAAATCGGGGATGATCTGAATGCCCTGGTTGCCAGCCATACACCAATATGATGCACAGAATCTAATAATCGGAGTTGGGCATCTGTTGCAGAGGAGTAGACCTCACACCCAGTTTCAAGTCTAGAAAGGATAAGAGATCTGTGCAAGAGGAGAAGGGTCTGATGATCAGCACCCCAAGAAGTATGTCCCATAATCCTCAGAAGACTCAAATCTTTAACACAAGTTGCCTTCACAGAACGAATATGAGGAACCCAGGTTAGTCGTCTATCAAACAGAAGATCCCCAAACCGAGTCTCCTCCACACAGGATATCCTCCGACCATAAAGATACAAATCAGTGACTGGGTGAACCACCCTAAAACGACAAAACTGCATAACCACTGCCTTTAGCAAAGAAAAATGGAAGCAGCGAGACTCAGCCCACTCAGAAATTCTACTAAGAGCCAGCTGCAACTTCCTCTCTATCAGAGACATTCTAGATGCAGTGAAGGTAACTAAGAGGTCATCTACATATAATAAACCTTGCACACCATCAGGAAGTACGCTGATTACCCTGTTGATGGCCACAGCGAAGTGGGTAACACTAAGGATACTCCCCTGTAGCACTTCATCTTCAAGTGCTAGGGCATTGAAAAGCACTCCTCCCACTTGGACCCTTAAAAAACGGTTAGATAAAAGATGTTGAATAAAACTAGGCAAGTGCCCACGAAGACCAAACTCATGAAGTGAAAGTAAAATGCCATGATGCCAGACACTGTCGTATGCCTTATCCAAATCGAAGAAGACCGTGACCTGGTGTTGGTTAATGGAGAAAGCCACACAGACTGAAGATTCGAAGGACAGTAGGGCACCAGTGGTAGATCGCATTTTACGAAAACCATCCTGGACTGGTGATATGTAATTGCCCCTCTCCAAATACCACATGAGCCGGTCATTAACCGTCTTCTCCAACACCTTGCAAACACAAGAGGTCAGAGAGATGGGACGATAAAATGTTGCCTGCAGATGATCATTCTCAGGCTTTGGGATGGGGATTACGACAGCAACTCCCCAAGAAGACGGAAACTCACCAGTACACCAAATACTGCTATACAATGCCAGCAAAAAGGGAAGGGATTCATCAGACATATGACATAAAAAGGCATGCAGAATATCATCACAGCCTGGAGACGAATCATGACACTTTGACAAAGCAGACCAAAGCTAAAAAATAGACAAGGGGACATTGTAAGACACTTCCCCAGAAGGTGTGAAGCTGAGGCTTCAGGATTTCTGGAGCCAACATTGGCATGCCAAAGGCGATTCAGTGTTCTTTATAGAAACACCAGCAAAATGCTTGACAAACGCTTCAGCAACAGCAAAGGGATCAGTCACAGTCCCATCTGCATCAGATAAAACAGGAGGGAAAGGAACAGGAAACTTGCCAGAAATCTTTCTGACCCGGTGCCACACTTGGGCGAAAGAAGTCCTCGAGTGATGGAAGGAAGCGTACTCCCGCCATGAAGCACGTTTGGCCTCGTTCAATACGTGACGTGCATGAGCGCATGCCCTCCGAAAAGCCGCCAAATATTGACTGACCGTATGATGATGGTGAAGCTGAGAGAAGGCAATCCATTTGGCCCTCACTGCAGAGGGATCCACCAGGGAACTGGACGTTTAGGAAATCGACCAGAAGTCTTGGGAATAGATAAAAGGGCTGCTGAGAGCATTACATCAGGTGTATACGCCACGGAACCATCAGCACTACCAAAATCGTTCACAGTGCGGTCAGTGGAACATAACATTCTAAAGAGTGGCCAGTTCGCCTTGTCCAGGCACTTTCGAGGAAGACGACATTGTGGCTCACACTCAGCAGAGGTTAAAATAATCGGGAAGTGGTCACTGTCATGCAAATCTGGCAACACACCCCACTTAAAATCCAAAATAGCAGTAGATGAACAAAGAGACAAATCAGTGGCCACGAAAGCATCAGTCTGACTATGAAAATGTCATCGCACCTGAATTCAACACCTGAATTCAACACTTCATCCTCCACCAAAGAAGCCAAAAAAGGACCTCTAGGGTTAGTTGTACTGTCACCCCACAGATCACCGAGTAGAAGAAAGGGAGATGGAAGGTCATGAATAAGGCAGGCAAGATCTACCCTCTCAACAGAAGTACTTGGAGGGAGATAAAGGCTACACACCGTATATTGGTGGCGAAGGGAAATCTGAATGGCAACAGCCTGTAGTGGAGTTGAAAGACTCAGACAGGTGAATGGGACATCACAGCAAACTAAGATTGCGGTACCATCATGATGTCCTTGGCCAGGTATAGGATCAGAATAAAATGCATGATAACCAGGAAGACTAGAAGGAACAGCATCACCTACCATGGTCTCCTGGATGCACATGCACAGAGGAGCAAATTGAGAAACAAGATGACACAGTTCCTCATAGTTTGCATGTAAACCCCGACAATTCCACTGGATGATAGAACCCATTGTGGAGGGATGATGATTACGTGCAGGACTGTACACCTAACAAGCGAGTGAGTGTGGATTGATGCTTATGAAACCCCTTTGGAGGGGTTTAACATCTGAAGGCAAACGTGAGGATGAGGAAGTAAGTTTTACAACACTACTTCCTGGATTGGGCATACCAGTTTGTTTGGAAGGCGGCTTTGGGGCCACCTCTGGAGATGTAGGATGGCTAGTGCCCCCACCAGAAGCCCCAGAAGTGGAAGTATAGTCCACAGGCCTCGAATCATTTGAGGATGCCATGCTATGCTTCAGATCTGAAGCACCAATGTGCTGTCCAACAACATCCCTGGGTGGGGATGGGATCAGAGATGAATGATCAGGTTCAGATGTCACCTGGCAAGATCTCTCAGCCTGCAGGGCAGAGGGAACAGGAGAGGTGTCAACGGAAAAGTCAAGATTAGAGACCTTATGGTCGGCCGGTCTTTATGTTCAGAGGACTCTGACGAACAACAGTGATGTTTGCCAGGTACAGATGGAGGCTCGGTCATACTGGGTAAGACGGGAGGAGTCCGGTCAACGTGGACATCTGCCACCATAAAAGAACTGTGCCACCACAGAGGGTGCGGAGGAGCAGCGGTCAGGCAAGCGTCATTCTCACAAATATTATTGACAATGAGGACATGATTCTGCATTCACAAGTTGAAGGAGTGGATAATGGAATGGGGCCCCTTCCATGTGTTGCCGTCACATAGCATCCCCCAGCTGGGACGTCTGTGATGACTTATTACCCCAAGAATCATGTGGGGCAGCATGAAGTGTAGTCTCTTTGTACTGTGGGACCTCCTTACAACGTGACAGAGCTTAAGCAAAGGTGACCCCAGGACAGATAAACATCCCTCTGACCCTTTCCTTTGCCTATGCAAAAGAAATCTTCTCCCGAGTTCGAACTGACATGACTTCATTCTCAAACTTAAACTGGTCACACTGTGTTGATGATGCTGGCTGAGTACCAATGCAGTTGATACGTGAGGGGGGATTCGGGCAGTCCATCTCACCACGTGAATTACCACCACATTTAACACACACCTGTGGGAGATCTTGCATGTTCCTGCAACAAGACCTGCTGACATGCCCAAGTCTCTGGCAATGAAAGCACCGCCTAGGTCTTGGCACATATGCCATAAAACGAAGGCGGTAGTAAGCTGCCTCTAAGACAGCAGAATGTCGACCAATCAAAGGTGACAATCAGTGATGGTGTGATGGTCAATATCCCATTTACCTTGTGGTGTTGATGTGGCTGTGATAGGAAGCGTTATGAGGAACACACTGAGGTGGTTTGGCCATGTGGAGAGGATGGAGGGTGAAAGACTGACGAAGAGAGTGTGTGTGAGTGAGGTGGAGGGGGGAAGAGGGAGGGGGAGGCCGAGGATGAGATGGAGGGATGGGGTGGAGAGGTATATGAGAGAGGGGGGTGTGAGTTGGGAGCAGGGCAGTGAAATGGCGGGGTACAGGGCGACTTGGAGGCGATTTGTTTGTGGCCACCCCAAACGGGATTGAGGCGTCTGGCAATAGATAGATAGATAGACCTTCTTCTTTATTCTCTCACTTTCATTGCTCCCTGGTCTTTCAGCCCATCCAGGGGGTAATCCTTCGAGTACCTAAGGAACTCCTTAGAGAAGACAACACCCCAAGTCTGGTTCAGGGTGGAATGACTGGCGACTGTAACATCACAGGAAGCTAAACATTTGATGCATGGATTCAAGCGCTTTGGTCAGCATCCCTGGCTTCTATAAGGAGTGACCCATCTGCCTGTGGAACAACCTTTGGGGAGGACCCACAAGCCTTTACCAGGTCACAGTGAACCTTAAACTCATTCTGGTCCCTGAAGGAGGAACCATCAGTCAACTTCAGTACTAGGAATTTCATGTATTGGTCAGGCCCAAAGAAGCCAGGCACCATCTCAGCGAAGGCTGAGAGAGCTTTCCTGGAGGGTTGTGTGCCGCTTCCTTGAAAGCGCTCCTTACCCTTGTTGTCCTTTTGTGGTACAGGGTCGGCAGGAGCAAAGACATGGCCGGTTGTTGGGGATCTGGGGGGCCCTGCCACCTGCCACATGGGTACCAAACCTGGAGGGAGTTCCAGGCATATTTAACCTAAAAAAACTTCATTCCCCCATCCCTCCACCCACCATGGAGCCCAACAAGGGGAGGTCATATGCAAGTGACAACACCACTGGCGACCCCAGAGGTCACGGGAACGTATACGCAGATAACCACTGGGGGACCTGGGCAGGGGTGACTATAGGACAATAGAAGCCACCAGGTCCCCCAGTGCCCACTTGACCCTAGCCAATGCATGACCAGTCGATTGACCTGGTCAGGCCCAACCAGGCCACCCGTCTAGCCAGAATAAGGGATCAAAGAGGTTTATTGCTACAGGTAGCTGCAGGGTGCATCGTGCAGCATTACTCAACACCCACGACGCCCATCTCCCAGCGTTACGGGACGCCACACACGGCAAACACGTGGGGAGGCAAAATCCCGCCCTAGATGGCAAATGGGCAGGGACTAACATCACTAGCAGGCCTCCTTCACCAGTGATGTAGGGGGTGCTTGGTCCACAAGGCCAACAGATGCCGAACCCTACAAAGGTAGGCATGCCTCCAGAGTAGGTGGCACTGCCAGCCTTGCTTCAGGCCCCACCACTGCATCAAGGTGAACCCCCTCAGCAGGGCTGTACCCGCGAGTGGGAGTTTTGTGATGAGTAAGGATGAAAGTTTAGAGGGTGAAGTGCTTGAAAGGGTACGACAGGGAAGAAAGGTTGCTGGTTCTTTGAAGGTAATGATAATGAACAATTAGGTGAGCATGGAAAAAAAAAATCACTGCATGACAGTATTGTGATACCAGCTCTAATGTATGAAAGTGAAGCTTGGACCTTGTTGGAAGGACACAATTTATGAGTGAGAGCAGTGGAAATGAGTTATCTGAGAGGAGCATGTGGAGTTACATGGACAGACAGATTGACAAATGAGGAAGTGAAGGAATGCTGTGGTGTGGATGTGGATGTGCTAGAAAGTGTTAGGAGAAATACACTAAGGTGGTGTGGCCATGTGGAGAGGATGGAGGGCGAGAGACTGACGAGGAGGGTGTATGCGAGTGAAGTGGATGGCAGGGGTGGAGGAGGAGGCTGAAGATAAGATGGAGGGATGGAGTGGAGAGGTATATGAGAGAGGGGGGGTGTGAGCTGAGACCAAGGCAGTGAAGTCGCATTGAATAGGGTGATATGGAGGTAGTTTGTTTGTGACCACCTCTTACGGGATTGAGGCATCTGGCAAGAGATAATAATAATAATAATAATAATAATAATTATAATAATAATAATTATTATTATTATTATTATTATTATTATTATTATTACTACTACTACTATTTATATTATTATTATTATTATTATTATTATTATTATTATTGTTATTAGATTATTATTATTATTATCATCGCAAACACTTCATTTCGGCGATACACCTGTATTCTTAAAATCACCAAAGGATTTAATTTAACTTAGCAGAGGCTTTCAGAACGGGAAGAGGTAGATATGGCTTCCATTTACCCCTTCAGTACTGAGGAGTTCTAAGAGTAAATTCGTCTCGAGATGCCAAGAATAAACAACAACAAAAAAGGCATTAAAGGCCCCAGTGGCAACACTTGCAGGAAAAGAAAGGGGTGATTAGAGGTCTTTTTTAACCCGCTTCCTCCCCGGAGTGGCTCGGGGACGGGTATTGTTTTCACTCGTTGTTTTTTTCTTCTTTGCCTGTCTGTCTCTTAACAACTTTACACGAAAACTATTGGTGCGATTTTGACTAAAATTACAGGGATGATGGGCAATGACCTTCTGATCATCTGTTTAAAATTTGGGCCAAATTGGGCCAAGCCCCAGGCTGTAGGCAAAAAAAAAAAAAAAAAAAAAAAGGTAAAAAAAAATCGTTTTTTTTTCGCCATAACTCCTTTCAAATTCGCCATATCGACATGAAACCAAAACCTAAAGGTGCATCTATCAAATCTGCATCCTATAATATGCCTCATTACATCAGGGGGGTCACCCCCAAGTTAGCGGTAGAGGGGGTCGATGTCAGGTGAGTTGGGCCTAAAATTTCAAATGGGCATTAAATCGTCAATTTTCACCCGACTTACTCCAAATTTGATATGTAACATCTCTGACTAGATATCCTGTTGTGTTTACATGTCAGCACTAAAATGACTGCCGGGGATGGATTTGCTGTGCCCGGCACCTCGTCTTGTTTCTGAGTTTTTTCCTTCCTCTGTTCATACCCAGTAAAAAAAAAAAAAAAAAAAAAAAAAAAAAAAAAAAAAAAAAATCAGGTTATTTGTCCTTAATTGTTCTGCATTTCGGTACCCTAGACCTCACCTCCAAGGGGTTAATACGGGATTGGTTTTACCGTTAATCATATAAGGGCATAATTCCTACACCTGGAAGGCAGTGTTATGGAAATGGGTGTAACTGTTTACCATATGAACCCATAATTACTACACCTTGAAGGGGAGTAAGGTGGGACTTGTTGTCACTGTTTACCATATGGAGGTATAATTCTTTCGTATGAATAATTTACGGGATTGTGAAATAAAATCGTGGTTATATCAGTAGTTATGACTTGTGAGATGTCTGTTCCACAATCTTTTACCAGATATAAAAACGAACAACAAACTAGCTTATTTAATGGCAGACTCCATATGATTTATTCGAGTGAGACACCTGTAGAGAGTGTCAATATTGTCAAAATCTAATCCTTGCTGGTTGTCTTCTATTTTTCACGCTAACGGAAGACTATAGCATTTAGCAATAATTGGGTTAAAGGAGCTTGAGTTTTAAGTAGAACATCATAACTGTTAGTATGTTAAAATCATTACAAGAAACGTTTAACAAAATGCAGGCTGAATTTTTTGTATCTGGATTCTAACTTGAACTTTTTTTTCGGTTATTGAACTAAACTTAGGTTACAGGAGGTTGAGCGTTAAGTAGAAACTATTATAATAAAAACCAATGGGTTATGTGAATAAAAAAAAAACGCCAAACAAAATCCTGGTACATGATTTTTTTTATCTCGTTTTTGTTGTTGTTATTCAGTTGTTGTTCTGTCATGAGTGTGGGTATTAAGTAGAAACCATCATAATAATTTTCTCTATGTTTTTGAAATCACGACAAAAAAGCGCCAAACAAAATCCAGGCCGATGTTTTGCTTTTTTGTCTCGAGAATCTAACATGAACGATTTATTTTCATTCAGCTCATATTGTGTTATAGAAGCTTGAACAGAAACCATCATGATTTATTTTCAGTATGTTAATAAAATCACTACAAAAAACTCTAAACAAAATCCAGGCCGATGCATTGGTTATAGTCTCGCGAATCAAACAGAACGGTTTTGGGTGCGACTTTACCACGTTTCGTCAGAAAATGCTCACCCAGCCCGTGACAGCTGCACATCAAGCTATACGACTAAAACTTTATAATTTGTACTGCCATCGCTCAAGGCAAGACCACAATGCGTACTGGTTCCAATTACCTCATTCTCAATTCGGTGAGAAAAATAGTGAGGGAAATTCAACCTTTTGTCATTGTCTCTCTTCTCCCTCCCCGAATCTGGTTATCGGTTTTCTCGGCCGTCCTATAACAGAAAAGGTTAGCCAGTAAAGGGCAGTCTCCCTCGCTGAAGGAAGAGATCACACTCGTTTCACACTCAATTATCTCATTGTCAATTCACAGAAAACACTTCAGGAAAATTCCACTTAGCAGTTCCATGGTTGCTTTGTTTATCGTTGTCATAATCACTATGCTAGTCTATGAGAAATGATGCCAGCGAAGAGCGGAGCTGCAGAGGCAAAAGCACTGGATTCCACTTCTAAAATAACTTTTTTTTTTCTTTTAGTCAGACCTTGGGAAAAAACCATCAATACATTAAATACGATAACCTCATGCACCACAATATCGCATGAGGGACAATCAGCCAACACAACCTTAGCAAAAAATTAATAATAATAATAATAATAGTAATGGGAGCAACAGGTTAAAGTAACCCGTTTTTTGCCGTTGACTCAGATCGAAAAGGACTTGAGACTAACAGTGGACCTGGGAGATAAAAAACTGAATAGAGAGGCTGCTAGTGATCAAGCAGCATGGAGAGCCGCCATCAGGTGACAAAATCTAACACATGCATGTAGTTGCAACCTTTACAAACGAAAGGAAACGAAATTGGGTTCATATCCAGGTGTGCCTAAGGTTGCGTCTTATGTTCCCGTTGTCTCCACGTGATGTGTTTAGACTTTACCTGTAGGGATTTCCTACAGCCTTCATTAATCCATCCACAGCTGGGTATTCTTCTGATTAAAGTGTCTGTTAGTAACGAAAAATTAGAAAAACACCTCTCACTAATTATGTGATGATCTACAGTTAGCTTTAGTGCTGTGTAGCTTTCCTATTATTTCTCATGGCTGATCAGCTGTATGCTGATATGGGGCGTTACATGACTCCATTAATTGTATTTTACTCTATTTGCTACGTTATCATAAAAAAAAAATAAACTAATGCTGTTACACGTAAATCATTATTTTTAATTTACATCTTAAGCGGATATACAGTGTTACGGTTTTAACACTTCAAAGAACTGCTAGGTATTATTGTTATTATTTTTTTTTAGAAAAGTATTGCAAATAACACACACACATACACACATACAAATAAATATCAACTTGTCTGAACACTGTAAGAGCCACTTACTGTTGCGGCCACGTATTCCTTCTCACCATTATATTTCTAATCTATAGATATGGCAGAGATCAACACGTTCTGTCCGTATTATGTTAAGGGATCATGCGTGGCGGTCCCATAGTTACAGATAATAGATAGCAGGGCGGAAAGGAATACTTGACCACAGCTGTACAGCCACTGAAAAATCATTAGTTACCCTTGAGTGAGATAAATTCTGAAATATGTAAACGTGAAACCGCGTTCATTTTGTACTGGTAGTGGTTCAGAACCCTTGGTCCTTATGTTATATGTATCACACCACAAAGGTAACGAATATTTTTTTGGTGGGTGTAGAGTCGTGGTCATAAATAATCACCTATCCCTTGGTACCCCATGCCTCAGGCTGGCTCCTTTATGAGCGGCAAGTCTCACCGGGGCTGAGAGGGAGGGGCCAGAGAGAGAAGGGAAGGTGGGTGGCGGGACGAGTGATGGTGCGGGAGTGGAGTGAGGGAGGGGAGGTAGAAGAAGGGGAATAATATACGAAGTGGTGGCTACATTATTTATTTTCTTTCGTTCAGGGCATGATATGAAGGAGGTAATATCCGGCAGATAATGCTGCACTACACCTAGTATAGCGGCGTCAGATAAACTTTAGAGTGGTGATATCAAGGGCTGGCTCGTGGAGAAATATACTGACATCAAACATTAATGTGTAGCCAGATATTTGTGTTTATCCGCGTATTTTGACTTTGGACGCAGAATAGAATGTGGATGGCTTTGGCTTCCATGTTTATATGAAAAACGTCCTCTACCTTTACATGTAAATAAATTTTGGAACTAAATATCATACCGGTAATTATGCAAACTCTGATACGGCTGTGTCCACAGTAAATATGATCATCCTCTTGCTATATACTCCCTCTATACAGTCACCATCATGTCAAGTACTTTATGGCATGTCTATATGAGAGGCTATTTAAAATATCTGTGCATAAAAGGCAAATAGATTTTATGTCTGTGCACATGGGTGGATATAGTAACGACATCTCTCATAATCTGTTAGAAGGAAAATGAAACAAAATCCTACCCAAACTCCCCAAATATGTTTATGTCTATGTTTGCCGACATTGGTCAAGCCAAAGGAACCATGCAAGCCTTAATAAGTAGTCCAGTGGTCTTCTGCCTCAATAACCTCTTGCAGTTTCCGTGTGACTTGCTGGCATAGAGGAGCCAGCCTGAGGCACGGGATACCGGGTGATAGGTGATTATTTATGACCAAGGTTGTACAGTCACTCATGAAAGTTCTTGGGTGTCCGTGTGTGTGTGTGTGGGCCTCTTTTTTTTTTTTTTTTTTTTTTTTTTTTTTCCCTATCGACCATTGAGGCCGAAGCACCTGGTCATTAAGGCAAAAATATATATATGTATATACATTGACACATATATACATATATATACGAACATATATATATACATACATACATACACACATCCATGCATATGAACATACTTTCATGCACACACACACACACACACACATATATATATATATATATATATATATATATATATATATATATATATATATATATATATATAAATAATTTTATTTTTTATTTTTATTTTTTTTTATTTTTAACCTTATAGCCTATTACTCATAAACAAAAATACCTAATCTAAATACCCTAAAACTAACCACCTAACAGACAAATCGCTAACCTATACTAAATCCTAAGAGACAAATAACTAGACCTACACTAATGGTAAAAAAGCCTCGACCAAGAGAACACCATCGACTGCAGATATGCAATGCCTTTCTACATTACATACCTGCACTCATCACCTGGTGACTGTCAGTCGAGGCACAACCTAATATAGGGGACATCAATATATGAAAGGGAACTAGACGAGTCAGGAACATTTCCATATACGTCAGCTGTCGTCCCTAATTAGAATAACTTAAGCAAGATGGTATAATGTATTTACATAATTTGTACAAAAAGTGAAGAACCTCGCCCAGCAGACCACCATCGACTGCAAGTGCCCAATACCTTCCTATATTGCACACTTGCACTCATCAGCTGGTGACTGCCAGTCGAGGAACTTGGCTTAATGTAGGGGACATCTATATTAGAAATAGATCAGTGGGAGGAGGAACTATTTCAAATACGTCAACTGTCAATCCTAATTAATATTACAATATATACATATTTACCATTGATAAAAACCATAACCACACAGTAAAAAAGTCACATCACTCTGATCAGTCCGGTCTCTCTCAAGAAAGCCATCAATTTATCATTCATAATGTCCCCATCACCCAGGATGGTGGAAAGGGTGAAGGGGACATCTACTGCGCCGCAGTAATTTATAAGTGAAGCATGTTCACGAATAAATCGCCGACAGCGCAGGATGATATGACTGATAGATAACACCGCATCACAGATGTCACATTGCGGCCAGAATCGTTTTTCCATATAAGGTTATACGCACGGTTTAAATCAAATCACGGCAACATCAGTCTGTTTGTGTGTTATGCACCTACTAATGATGCACTCGATGAAAGGAAAGACACATTTTATGAAAAGTTGCAAGAAGGAGTAGGAAGGGTACCTAGACATGATGTTTTGATCTGCGTTGGAGACTTTAATGCAGTAATGGGCTGTTCAAATGAGGGATTTGAGGCATGTATGGGTAAGATGGGAGTTGGTAGTAGGATGAGTGAAAACGGAGTGAGGTTTGGAAGCTTCTGTCTAGCAAATGACTTAGTCATCGGGGGCACACTCTTTCAGCATTGCAATATACACAAGACAACTTGGGTGTCGCCGTGTGGAAAATATAAAAATCAGATTGATCACATCGCTATCAGTAGGAGGCATAGAAGTTCTCTGCTAGATGTTCATGTTAAACGGGGAGCGGATATTGGTAGTGACCATCAACTCAGCATTGCAAAAATAAGGTTTAAACTTAAAAATCATAAGAAGGAAAAATCTGGTGTTGGTAGATACGATATTGTTAAGCTTAGAAGGGAATGAGAAGAAAAGGAGGAATTCAGATTAGAATGCAGAAATAGGTTTTTGGTGTTGGAAACGTTGGAAGAGGGGGAGAGAAGTGTAAATGAGATGTGGGAGGATGTGAACAAAGTTTTGCATGAGACTGCTGAATGTACGATTGGAAGGAGACAGATTCAGGAGAAAGAAATGGATATCAGAGGAAACGTGGGATATGATAAAAAAGAGAGGTGAGGCTAAATTGAGGAGTGAGATGCAATGCGTTGATGAACAAGAGATTGAATTAGCAAGAGCTGCGTACTGGAGTTTGAATTCAGAAGTAAGAAGGTTAGCTAGGAGAGATAAAAGATGTGTGGATGAAAAGGTTGCAGAGACTGAAATCTTAATAAACAAAAATGATGGACAGAGTCAAAGAATAGCATATGAATCGATTAGAGAACTGAGTGGTAATGCAGGTAAACGCAAGGAAATACCAGTTAGAGACAGGGAAGGAAATTTATTGACCAAAGATGGAGATATTAAAAATAGATGGAAAGAGCATTTTGAGACAGTTCTTAATAGACCAATACCACCAGAAGAGGATATACCGTCTGCTCAGGAAGATTTAAATATAGAAACAGGAGAGTTGAGGCTTGTAGAAGTGGAGAAAGCAGTAAAACAGTTAAAGAATAATAAGGCACCAGGGGAGGATGGTTTATTTCCGGAAATGTTTAAAGTGGAGGGGGATAGATTAATAATGATCTTGACCAAGCTATTCAATAAGATATGGGTGACGGGGTTACTACCATCAGTTTGAAAGAATGGTGTAATTGTTAAAGTTCCGAAGAAGGGAGACCTGAGTGAATGTGGTAATTGGAGGGGAATCTCTTTGTCACCGATAGCTTTGAAAGTTTTCAGTAGAGTGTTGTTAAATAGGTTGGAGCCGGTGGTTGAGGGTATTCTGAGGGATGAACAGGCTGGTTTTAGAAAGGGACGTGGTTGCAATGATCAGATCTTTAAAGTTAGGCATTTGATGCAGCAAGTTAATGAAATGAGAGTACCGTTAAGTCTTTGTTTTGTTGATTTTGAAAAGGCTTTTGATAGTGTTTCGAGAGAGACTATGGGGAAGATCATGAGACATTATGGAATACCAGAGGAGTTTGTGAGGGTCATTATGAACATGCATGAGGACACATTTTGTAAAGTGATGGTTGATGGTTGTCTGAGTGATTCGTTTGAAGTCAAGTCCGGAGTAATTTAAGGTGGTGTTCTATCGCCTTTACTATTTATATTGGTCATTGATTACATTATGAAACGCGTTGGAACAGAAACCCGTGCAGGTATACTTTGGGGAGAGAACAGGAAACTTTTGGATTTAGATTATGCAGATGATATAGTTTTGATTTGTGATGGGCCAGAAGAGATGCAGAGAGTGTTGGACTGTTTGGTGAGTGAAGGTCGCAAGGTGGGTTTGGTTATTAATTGTGGAAAAACTGAAATAATCAATATGAATATGGAAAATGCGCAGGAATGTGTAATTGGAGGTATGGTTGTAAAGCAAGTTGATAGGTTTAAATATTTAGGTACTTATTTAGCCAAGGATGGTTCTTTGAACTTTGAATTCGAGGAAAGGATAAATAAGGCTAATCAGGCAATGGGAATGCTTAAAAATATTTGGAATAATAACAATTTTTCTGTGCATACAAAAATCAAACTTTATAAGGTTATGGTTAGGAGTATCTTAATTTATGGACACGAGTCTTGGTACAGCACAGTGACTATGGAAAATAAATTCTTGGTGTTTGAAAACAAAGCACTTAGAACAATATTAGGAGTTAAGTGGTGGGAAAGGATACCAAATAGTAGAGTTAGAGAAATAACGGGAGTGCAGCCGGTCGATGAATATGTTAGGTTCTCACGATGGAAGTGGCTAGGACATGTGTATAGGAGACAGGGAATAGTACGAGGTACACCAGGGTGGGTGGCACTTGGTAGGAGAGGTAGAGGAAGGCCAAAAGAGACGTGGGTGAGGACAATGAGACGGGAAGCTGGAGATGAGTGTTGGGGAGATCTTGAGGAGTTAGCACAAGATAGGATGTGGTGGTGTGAGTTCATCGAGGCCCTATGCATCCCCGAGGGTGCCACAGGAAATGATTGATTGATTGATTGATGTGTTAATGTGGTGGCATTAAGCCGTAAGCGAGCCAACACTTTTTCTTCCAGGCGACTGGGACGGTTGGCAGTGTCCCAGTCGCCCAGGTACGGCTTACAGGTTGGAATATTAAGTCTGGTCCACTGACCTTGCCACAGAAGATTTATTGATTTCTTTCCGAAAGAGAGACTCGACCGTAGATCACGAGGAACGTCCCAAGTCTCCACGAGCTCTACGGCTGACTTTGCAAGTAAGTCAGCCTGCTCATTGCCGTAGATACGACATTGACCAGGCACCCAGATCAGCGTGAATGACTTGTTGCATGAATGCAACTTATTAACGATGCGGCCCTGGATCTCGTGAGAGTCCGTAGTGCAAGATGCAATTGCCTGAAGGGTTGATTTTGAATCCGAAAAGATGACAAATGAGTCCTGCGTAGAATTGAGAGCATAGTCTATGGCTTTGTCAATAGCAAAAAGTTCTGAGGTAAACACAGATGTATGAGTCGGCAACCGATACCTGAGGGCACATTCAGTCAACCACACACTTGCACCCACACATGCACTCGACTTGGAGCCATCGGTGTACAAGTGGTGGGACCCTAAGTGACGAATGATGATGTTACGAAACAAGTGGTGGACCTCTGCCTCCGGCACATTGGCCCTTGGTGCTGGGAGCCATGTAACATCAACTGTAAAGCCAGGTGGCTTCCAAGGCGCTATATTTTTTAACACCAACTTGTCACAGTCACTGGGGTCCACACCAAGCTCCTGAGTCAGTAAGTGGAGGCGAATGGCAAGTGGCCAGCACACACCATGCAGAAGGTGGTGATATTGACGCAGGGGGGTAGAGGCCACATTGCCAATATTACTTTTCCTAAATGTCCTTATGCCGTAGGACAAGGCCAGATGTTCGCAGCGAATACGGAGGGGAGGCACATTTGCCTCCACTTCCATACGAGCTACACGGGTACACCGGACGGCTCCCAGACACATTCGCAAACATTTATTCTGTAGCACATCCAATCCTTTCAGTGTGGCATTGGATGCCGAGCCATACACCTCAGCAAGCGATCAGATTTTGTTTGATGCTTAAAAAGGCCCTTTGAACAGGACTACCTGACACTGTTATGCTGCATGTTGTGCCCACGGTGTGAAAACAACCTGGGGAAAGAAGAAAAGGGCTGGACAGTGGTCTTCTTTTGTGGTGGAGCAAGAGATGGTTTCGTAGGGGGACTGCAAGCTGCCCAAGCTGGAACAGAGCAGGCGGTGCCACCACGAGAAGGAGCACAATCATTAGTGCACCCCAAAGCACTTGGGTCCTGAGAGGGCAAGGCCTCATGCAGATCAGGTGCATCAATAACCTGGGCAGCACCACTGTCTGGTGGTAGCTGGACCGTTGGAGAAATACCATCCTCAGGCAACCTTCTCCCAGATCCCTGATAATCCTGAATACCGTAGGATCCCAAGTAGTGGACTCCACACCAGAAACCTTTGGTGAGAGGGCCCCAGTCTCTGAGCACTCCAAGGAGTCATGGCGACGCTTGCCATGCACAGGAGGGACGTCAGGTTCCTCGGACACATCAGGGCAAGGAGAAGCATCGACTTGGAACTCTGCCACAGGAGAAACCGGGATGGGGGACGCACCCCCTGATACAGGAAGCACCACCCCAGAGGAGACACCCCCAGAGACCCGAGAGACAGGAGTCCCCCCCCCCAGATGAAGCACAGCCACCCCCAGGCCGCATCCCCACAGTGGAACCCCCCTGCCAAGGAGGCCGGGAAGCAAATAGGGTACTGTGCGATGGCAGGGGCTCCCGCCAGACACTTCGAGGGCAGGACAGGGCTGCAGCAAAGGCGACCCCAGGGCGAATGAACCCCTCACCCACCCTGGCCCCCGCCCCAGAGAAGAAAACCCTCTCATTCGTACAGAAAGAAACAATCTCACTCTCAAACTTGCACAAATCACAACCCTTGGAAGCGGCTGCATGCACCCAAACACCGAGAAGGCCTAGACCAATCCACCATAGCATGGGAAACACCGCCACAGCCTCCCCAGACCTTAGGAAGACCAGACGCCCCATGCCGGCAAGAATGGCGCACACTATCAACCTCCTGACAGCAGCAGCACCCCCTAGGTTGGGGAACACAAGGCCCAACCACAAGCCTCCACCACACAACAGCAACAACATCCGGCAAAGCATGGTGACCAAATGTCACAGTTAGAGAGAGCGCAGCTGCCAAATTTCCATCAACACCCCCGGCAATTCTCCACATCACCACCACTCCCCGAGAAGCCAGACCCTCTAGGAAAGAAGAACGTTGTTGTCGATAATGCATCATTACACCTTAGGTAGCAGATATTTTCTATAAACAAGAGCATTCATAAGAAGTGTTATTCCTCACTTTGATACAGTGGCTTCATTTATATTTATTTTATTTATTCATTTTTTGTCAACACTATCAGAGTACTATAATGGTTACCCATCACTGATCCAGAAACCCGGCCATTCCAGGTAGCATCGTGGAATTCTGACCTAAATCTGAGTTTAGTCTATGCACCAAACCTTTTACCCAAGCAATTTTTACTGAAAGCTCTTTTTGCGTGTTACTCTCGACGATCCTTAAAATATGTGAATGGTCTTCGAGAGAAGCGAAGTCAGTGAATGTACAATGAGATTGGATGAGGAGGAAATGGAAAATGTGAGTGTGTTTAACCTGCCGTGTCCAGTCAACGTATGGGTACATTGAAACATTTTGCATTTGCCAGTCCCGACGACGTACTGGTACGTCGTGCAATTGCAAGGTCCCTAATTTGCACAGTTGTCAATTTTCGCGCATGATTTTTCATACGTATACACGGGACACCTTCCTCTATTCCTCTACAAGATGCCAAACAGGGACAATGCCTTACACCGCATAACCTCCCCCTCCCCCCGCCCGCACTCCATTGTCTCAGCAATTCACCTGTTACCAGTGACCTGGCCAATAAAGACATTCAGGGCCAGAGTGATTCCCAGATCGATGACAATGTGGAGGACAAAGTTTACATAGCATTAGAGGAAGGAACAGTCAGAAATGATGATCAGGTAATGTGGCAAAAGAAGGTCAGGTATGGTGATGAGTTAGTGAGTGAAACAATGCTCATAATGCCTATAATACTGTAAAAAAACAATATACTCTCATACTACATATAAATTCATACCAGGTAAATAAATAAATACCGTTTATGAGTGGTGTGAAATAGTTACCCTCCCATAGAACTCGTTTTCTTTGGTGCCAGCCTGTTAGAAACCCAGTCAGGTAAGGAGGTACTCCTACCTGGATCGAGTATTTTAAACCTCAGGTGAGTGATTTCTCTATGAAATTTCGATGTTTCTCACCAAAAGCGGAGGTTTTAGCCAAAAAAAAGTTTTTCGAAAATACCTTGGGATTGGGGGGTGTTGGAGGTGCGAAATAGCTCTGGACGTGACGGGTTAAGTATTTGGGTAGTGTGATGAGTAAGGATGGAAGTTTGGAGGGTGAAGTGTTTGAAAGGGTACAACAAGGAAGAAAGGTTGCTGATCCCCTGAAAGCAGTGATAAGAAACAGGAAGTGAGCAGGGAAAAGAAATAGTACTGCATGACAGTATTGTGATAATAACTCTAACTTATGGAAGTGAAGCGTGGACCTTGCTGGAGGGACACAAGTCAAGAGTGAGAGCAGTGGAAATGATTTATTTGAGAGGAGCATGTAGAGTCACATGGAGAGACAGACTGAAGAATGAGGATGTGAAGGAGCATTCTAGTGTGGATGTGGATGTGATAGGAAGTGTTAGGAGAAACACACTGAGGTTGTTTAGCCATGTGGAGAGTATGGGGAGTGAGAGACTGACGAGGAGAGTGTATGTGAGTGAGGTGGAGGGGGGGAGAGGGAGGGGGAGGCCAAGGATGAGATGGAGGGATGGAGTGGAGATGTATATGAGAGAGGGGGTTGTGACCTGGGAGCAGGGCAGTGAAATGGCCGGGGACAGGTGACGTGGAGGCGATTTGTTTGTGGCCACCTCTATGGGATTAAGGCGTCTGGCAATAGATAAATAGATAAAATGGTTTATCCTATTGTCTTTGTTCAAAATATAGTAGAGTTTATTATTCTTCACATGATGCGAGTGTGGATCCAGCCAGCTGGTATAATGGACAACATTGCATCTATAAAATATCATGCCGGTACATAATTTGAATGCTAAATATAAGATGAAATCCCACTGACCTTTTCACTGTACCAGTTTGATTAGCTGGTGCTTAGTTTTCGGAAGGTATGCTCCATTTATTGTGAAGGTAGTCCACGGCTGATTCAGATTACAACACTGCTGCAGATTCCCCAGCAGACCCCATGTGCTGGTGACAGCCGATGAGTTCCCTCCAAAGTCGGTGGTCATGGTATTGTAGGCGACGCAACGATTCCTGGCGACAAGCAGCTTGCTTTTATGAGTATAGCAGGGTACATCATGGAAGTACTGCATGGCTGTGAACTTCACGTGAGCTATTCCAGCAACGTCCATCTCAGCAATTACTTCAACAAACAAGGAATGACACTATGGCACACCTAATGTCTGACTTGGCTCGTATTTCTGACTGGGGTAAAAATAATCTTGTTGTTTTCAATGCATCAAAGACTCACTTCTTACACATATCAACGCAACAAAATCTTCCACACGTGTACCCACTAATGTTTAATAATATTCAGCTTAATCCTGCATCATCCTTGAATACGCTTGGGGATTCATTAACTCGGGACTTATCTTGGAAAGATTATATTACATCTCTGGTAAAATCTGCTTCTAAGAGATTAGGTGTGCTAAGCCGTCTCCATTCCTTCTTTACCCCTGCACAATTGTTGACTCTATTCTGGGGTTTTATCAGCCCCTGTGTGGAGTACAAATTTCATGTGTGGGGAGGCTCCCCACATACAGCTCTTCTCAATAGGATGGAGTCAAAGCCTTTTTGTCTCATTAACTCTCCTCCTCTTAGTGCTTCCCTTCAATCTCTGGTTCTTCACCTCACTGTTGCATCTTTATCTCTTTTCTGTCCTTACTTCAATGGTCACTGCTCCTCTGAACTGTCTGCTTGCATTCCTCCACCTCTACGATGGACACGTAGCACCCGTCTAGCAGCAAACTCTCATCCTTTTTCTGTCCAACTCTGTAATGCAAGAGTTAACCGTTACTCCCAGTCCTTCATTTATGCAACAGGTCAACTCTGGAGCTGTCTCCCTCTGTCTGTATTTCCTGCTAGCTATTATCTCCAGTCTTTCAAACGCAGTGTGTCCAGGCATCTCGAAATAATCGGATCTTGAATTCGGCTCTCTCTTGTATTTTGTTTCTCTCTTGGAGGGAACGATTATTGCGGGCTCGTGGCCTTTGGTTCCTTCTTCCTAGCATTAAAAAAAAAAAAAATCTTATAAAAAGAGCTGTTTTCTTGGAAGCAGTAAAAGACTTCATAACACTTGTTCCTTATTGAATTATGTTGCAAATCACAGTTTAGTATTCTTTTGTGTTATTAATATTTATATTGTATGGGCATAGTTTGCATCAATAACATTCAGTAGGACATTAAGGTGTAACTGTTCATTAGATTCGCAAAAAAGTGTTCTGATAATCTTTAAAGCCATTTATAGTATGGCCCATAGTTCGTTTTAATGGCGGTAAGGAACGAGGACGTAATGGTAAATCAAATACTTTGGAAGTGCTTTCAAAACTCTGCCAAGTACACATGCTTTAGAGCCCTAGACAAAACCTGAGAATTCAATGAACACTAAACACCACATGATGAAGATTAAGGCAGGAGACTTCAGAAACCTGTCTCCATTATGCTCATCAAGCTTAACCCCTCCATACCATTTAACGATATTCTTTGAAGTGGTCTGTTAGTGGCGAACACTGAGTAACCTACTGTACTGTTGTGTCCAGGAATTTCGTAAAATAATAATGCCTGGCAACTGCAATGAGGCTGTGGATCTACTCTGAGTGAAACACTGTGCATCCAGTCAATCGCCTCCTAGTTCTTAAAAAAATATATAAAAAAAAAAAAAAAAAAAAAAAAAAAAAAGGCTGTTGCTCAGTGCTCTTTATATGAGTTGTATCAGGGTATCAACTGCCACATTCATTCATACATACCAGTATGTCTTTACTGTTGGAAATCTCCTTGACCACTGCAGCTGAAGTTTGGTTTATTTCTTTGTCCATTCTTAGCTGAAGAACAATACAACTTACCTGCAAGCAAAACTCCAACCCACCCAACCAAGCTGTCATACTTGGTAACCGTGACGTACACAAAAGAATACACATTTTAGCTACTTCTGCTCTATATAACGTTGTATGCTAAAAACTCTTTATCTGGTATTTGACATCTGTATAAGTATTATCTTCATGTGAAGGAGATGGCGTTTGTAATATAAAGTCGCACCACAGAGAGCGTTAAGGGTTGTTGAAGATTAGATATCTTGAGGATATGCTTAGGCAGGTATTTTATTCTCCTTTGATTTATTTACCTTGACAAAACATTTCAGGAAGTTGAGTTCACTCCTGGACCATTTTTCCTGGATCTCACCAGATGCCAGTGGATGGAATACTCTGCATATATGTTCATGGGTGGGTACCATGTTGTACTGTAGTTGCTCGTGGTCATCCTAAGCCGCACCTGTGGTGTTTCCTAGTGCCTCTTGCACCAGTGGTTTGAGCAACTGTGTTAATGGCATTGTTGACCGTGAACTCAGTAATGCCGCTCCCGCCTTTCTGCTTTCCTACCCACACACAAGAACCAGGCAGCGTAGATGCTAACACCTCTAACTGTGTCCGCGATCTCCTGCAAGAAGGTAATTGGTTTAGCTTTTTCAAGCTATCAGTGATTTGATTTTAACTTATGGAAGGCAAAGTTAACTTGGGATATTTAACGTAAGGATTTTCCATGATTCAGTTATGTTAGTGTACTTGTTACATTCGAAGATCATTTCCTCTAGACATGGAAGAAAGCCATTTTCTTTTCTTTTGGTTAATAATCCCCACTCAGTTTGATAAAGATAAATTTTACTGAGTGCTTCACACTCATACAGCAAAGAGGCTAAGACATTATTAAATACGGCAGACCATCAACTACTATCGGGATCTCAACTATGTTAAAATATTCTGTATCGTCAAAACAGCTAACAAGTGAACTAAAAGTTGGTGGTGGTGGGATCGTGTGATGCTGGGGGTGTGGCTGTTGATGATATTGGTGCTGACACAGAGCTATGTTGGCAACCTCATGTCCCTCCTGGCAATCTTTACTAACCTTGGCAGAGGCTTGATGACGTTCCTAACAACTCCAACGTTGGGATAATTCTTGTTCAGAGCACTTTGATCATCCAGTATCCTAAAGTGAGGAGTTGTTTTTGTGACGTAATCGGAACTCATTTTCAGTAAACCCTATTTATACAGAAACAACTGGGGGGAAGCCCAGTCTGATAAAGAAGATAATTTGCAAAAGTTCGATAGTCCTCCCCTGAAGAGGGATTTCAAGCATCAATGGAAAATAAGGAGTGAAATAGCTTTTTCAAGTACTAAAAATGAAAACTATACCCATTTTACACTAACTTGGCCCATATTCACACCCTCAAAGCACGTCTTGATTCGCCCAAACAGGTAAGAAAACCCACCTTCAGAAAGTTGGTAACTGAATTCTGAGTCACCCCTGACATGGGAGGCAGTCTGATTTGATGTGGTAAGACAAACTGTCTGGAAGGTCTGTGTGTTTTTTCCAATTTCCCGAATGCCGGTATCTGATATGGACGAGTGTTCTTCCAGTGACCTTAAAGTATTCATTTAATCTTCAGGTCTAGCAGGGAATGGTAAGTGGAGGGTTTATTGTACCATTATTTGTTTAGTGCCAACGAATTTTACCCCGTGGGGGTTGGGGGGATTTTCAAGAATACTCCCCCAGTATCCCTGCTTGTCGTACAAGGCGAATAAAAGAGTTGGCGGAGGGTTAGTGCCCCTCCCCGGAAAACAGCTAACTGAAAAGTCGAACAAGAAACCTCGGACAAGGACTGACCAAAAGATGACGACACAGGACCGGACAAAGGACATGATAATAGCAACGTGGAATGTAAGAGGTGCGAATGATGAGGTGAAAGAGAGAGAGATTGTCCAGGTGCTTAAGGTTGCGAAAGTGGATGTATGTGGAGTAACTGAAGCTAAATGGTAAGGTGAGAGTGTGAGAGAATGGGAGCATGGATGGGGTATATGTGCAAGAGTAGGTGAGAATGAGAGGGCAAAAGAAGGAGTGTGTATAGTTGTGAGTAAATGATGGAAAAAGAACATAAGAGAGTATGGATCAGTTGGGTCAAGGATTGTGTGGGTAAGATTGAAAGTTGGAATACAAATGTGGGCGATTGTGTGCGTATATAAGCCAACGCAAGATCGTGCAAGCAGAGTGAGAGAAGAGTTATGGACAAATGTGGAAGTGTGCATGGAAAAGTTTGGAAGGAATGAGAGAGTGTTTTTGATTGGTGATACGAATGGTAAAGTAGGGAATGTGAAGGTGGATGAAATACTTGGTGAGTGGGGTGTGTCTGCTGAGACAGATGAGAATGACAGTGCGTTAGTGGACATTTGTGCTGGGAGGGCGTTGGTGATAGCCAATACCCTCTTCAGGCATAAAATGATCCACAGGTATACATGGCGAGTGATGAGAAGGGTGGGTGGTGAACTGAATGAAAGGAAGGCAATGATTGATTATGTGTGTGTGGATGAAAGGATGCGAAGATATGTAATGGATGCAAGAGCTTTTAGAGGCTGGGGGAGTGGACTTTCTGATCATTACTTGGTGGTGGCCAGAATCAAGATCTAAATAAGATAGAGAAGTAGAAGAAGGGAAGGACGGGAAGAAGGAGTATTTGCAAGGAGAGTGGAAAGGTTACAAGAGGATGAGAAAAAGGCAGAATATAAGAGAGAAGTGGAGGAACGATTGGGCAAATATGAATTGGAGCAGACGGGGGACGTGGAAGGTGTGTGCAGGATATTCACAGAAGAAATATATGCAGCATGTGATGTGGTGTGTAGGATGAAGAGAAGACGGAGGGGAGGTGCAAGGAAAGCATGGTGGAATGAAGAGGTGAGACAGGCTGTGGCACAAAAGAAGATAGCATACAATGAATGGATGAGAAATAGGGGTGTGGAAGAAGTATAGAGGCGGAAGAGAGAGGTGAAAAGATTAGTAAGAGAATAAGAAGAGAGTGGATGAGGAATTTGGAAGGAATATGAGTGTAAAGTGGAGGGACTGTAAGGAAATGTTCTGGAAAGAGATGAAGAGAGTAAGCCAGGGTGGAAGTGAAGTTAGCAGGGGAGTGAAAGATAAAAATGGTAGATTACTAGTGGAGAAGGGAGAAAAAGTGAGCAGATGGAGAGAACACTTTAAGGAATTGTTGAGCATAGAGGATGGAAGTAATGCAAGCATAAGTGGCTGGGGAATGGCTGGGAGAAGGAGGGAGGTGAGAAGACAGGAAGAAATCAGTAGGATAGAAGTTGTGAAAGCAATGAAGAAAGTCAGATTGGGGAAAGCCCCAGGAATTGATGGGGTGTGTGGTGAAATGCTGAAGCATGGGGGAGAGATAGTAGTAGAATGGATGTGGAAGATGTGCAGATTGGCCTGGGAGGAAGGTAGAGTCCCGCAGGATTGGAAGTCAGGTATAATTATTCCCTTGTACAAAGGAAAAGGGGAAAAAGAAGTGTGTGGTAATCATAGGGGCATTTGTCTTCTTAGTATAATAGGAAAAGTGTATGGTAGGATACTTACTGACAGAGTTAGAGAAAGAATAGAGGAATTAGTTGGAGAAGAACATGGAGGCTTTAGGAAGGGAAGAGGTTATGTAGATCAGATATTCATTGTTAGATCTTTAGTTGAAAAGTTTCTAGAGAAGGGAAAGAAGTTGTATACGGCTTTCATGGATTTGGAGAAAGCATATGACGGGGTGGATAGACAAGGATTGTGGAAAGTATTAAGAATATATGGAGTAGATGGGAAGTTGTTGAATGCTGTGAAGAGCATGTATGATGGTGCTAAGGCTGCAGTACGTGTGGATGGTGAACTAAGTGAATTTTTCTCTTTGAAGGTTGGGTTGAAACAGGGATGTGTCATGTCTCCATGGTTGTTCAATCTGTACATGGATGGGGTAATAAAAGATGTACAAGGTAGGGTAGTGGATGTTGGAGTGGCCCTGGTGAGAGAGGATAGTGTTTGGAAACTCCCTGTACTGTTGTCTGCAGAGATTACTGTGTTGTTGAGTGAAGACGAAGGGGAGCTGCAAGGCTTGGTGGATGAGTTTGGGAGAGTGTGTAAGAAACGGAATCAAAGGTGAATGTAGGGAAGAGTAAGGTGATGGCCTTTGAGATAGGTTTGATTGATTGATTGATTGTAGCAGAAACTGGCGGCGCAACTACTAGGGTCATATGCCGTCGGACAACAAGCTAAAACACGCGACAGATAAAAAGTGCATAATCGAAATAAAGTTAATAACTTTTACTAGATATAAATACTGAAAATAATAAAAGATTAGTTAAAAGAAAAAACAAGTACTTATAAAAGTGGAAGGAGGCCCGCCTCCTGAAGAAAACCAAAAACATCAGTAAAATCGCTATGGTCTCCACCAAGCATCGAGGAGAGACAGTAGGCACCATCTACCCCTATATGCCTATGGAGGAATCTCTGACGGAGGTCCCCCAAACTTGGACACTCGACCAGCAAGTGACGGACAGTAAAGAGAACAAAGCAATCATCACAGTACGGTTGAGTCTCACCACTCATCAGGAACCCATGTGTAAGCCGAGAGTGCCCAATGCGAAGCCTAGCAAACGATACCTCCAATCGCCAAGGCATGGAAGGGAGAACCCTTGGCACAACCACTCTCTGAAAGACCTCTTTCAGCTTATGAGCAACACCATCCCAGCGTCTCCGCCAACACACATGAATACTGTCCCACAAGTATGGTGTTAGATCAGATGCAGGAAGTAGATATTCTATTGGGAGCTGTTGAGTAGCCGGAGCCTTGGCCAATGCATCTGCTGTCTCATTGCCCACCACACCAACATGTGCAGGAACCAAGCAAAAATCCACTTTCTTACCCTGACGACGAATGAGGAACAGCCACTCCAAAATAGCTAAAACTAAGGGATGCGAAGAGTTAAAAGAGTCCAGGGCCAAAAGCGCCGCTTGAGAGTCACCAAAAATAGTAAAATAATTGTCAGGGTGAACACACACCAACTTCAAGGCTAAAATGATGGCTGACAACTCTGCAGTAAAAACTGAGATAACCAAATAAAGACTACCTCCACGGCTAAAATTGGGAAATACCACTCCAAAACCAACACCTGATGCTGATTTAGAGCCATCAGTATACATAGGCACAAAACCACCATGACTAGAAGAATGTTCTAAAAATAATCTTAAAAGACACTGAGGAGTGACAAAATCCTTTGAGCCAGCAAAAGGCCTGCAGAAAGTTACCCTGGGTAATATCCATGGTGCAACCCTCGGGATCCGAACAGGACTGACCAGTACTGCCGACAAACCAAACTCCACCATTATATCCCAAACCCTATAGCCAAACGGACGAGGCATGCGAGGGTGTCTACTATAACACAAAAGACAAGACTGTTTCGTCACACACTCACAGACAAGTGAGTCTGGAAGGCGACAAATCTGGAGCCAGCACCTTACTGCAACAGACTGATGCAGTAGATCTAAGGGAGGCACACCAGCTTCCACCAATAAGCTGGGAATTGGAGAGGACCGAAAAGCCCCAGTTGCAAGGTGAAGACCAGCATGATAGACAGCATCTAGAGTTTTTAGTCTTGATTCTGTGGCAGAGGAGTATACGTCACAGCCATATGACAGCTTAGAGGTTACAAATTCCTGAAACAAATGCAAGAGTGTCCTTCGATCAGCACCCCAAGAGGTATGGGGCAGAACCCTCAATAGATTGAGAGCCTTCATACATGATGTTTTAAGATTTGCCTAGTGTGAGACCCAAGTCAAACGACAATCAAACGTCAGGCCCAAGAATTTTCTCTCTGTCACACAATGGAGTCTCCTGGCACAAAGCTGGAGATCAGGGTCAGGGTGAACCCCTCTCATCCTACAGAAGTGCATAGCCACAGTCTTTGAAGGGGAAAACCGAAAACCCTTGGAAGTGACCCAGGCAGAAATCTTGTCCAAGGCAAGTTGCATGTGCCACTCAATAGCAGACATGCGGGAGCCAGAAAACCATATAGCTAAGTCATCCACATAAATGGATGAGGATACCCCAGCAGGCACAGTGTCAATGATACCATTGATGGCCACCGCAAACAGGGAAACACTTAAGACACTCCCCTGTGGGACACCTTCCTCCAGGCACAGTGATGCAGAGAAGGTAGAACCCACATGGACCCGAAATACATGATCAGTCAAGAAGTCTCCAAGCAACACAGGCAGGCGACCACGTAAACCAAAGGCATGAAAGTTGTTGGAGGATGCCATGATGCCAGGCAGTGTCATAAGCTTTCTCAAGGTCAAAAAACACAGCCACAAGATGTTGCTTGGAGGCAAAAGCTTCACAGATTGACGCCTCGAGCCTGATAAGGTTGTTTGAAGTGCACCTTAATTTACGGAAACCATTCTGCAACGGAGAGAGAAAGCAACCCTTCTCCAGAAACCACATAAGCCTGACACTGACAATCTTTTCGAACAGCTTGCACACACATGATGTTAAAGTGATAGGGCGATAGTTGGAGACTTGGGAATGGTCTTTACCAGGCTTGGGAAAGGGGAGGACAATACTCAACTTCCAACTCCTCGGAATAGAGCCCTCACTCCAAATCCTGTTAAAAAGGTCCAATAAAAACTGAAGTGAATCAGTCAGTAGATGACACAGCATAGCGTATGGAATATCGTCAGGCCCAGGAGCAGTGTACCACACTCTGAAAGGGCAGCACGCAGCTCACGGAGACTGAAATCTAAATTATACGGCTCTCCACCACGAGAGAGAAAGTCAAGACCCAGCCTCTCCTGAATCCTACGAAAAGTAGCAAATGCCAGAGAAGGATCCTTTGCAGAGACAGCATAAAACTGATTTGCAAAAGCAGAGGCTACTGCATCTGGTGCAGACACAAGTTCTCCATGAAGGCGCAACTCCGGAGGGGAGGGGGGCAAGAACCTACCAGAAATCTTGTGCACTTTTTTCCACACCATAGACATTGAAGTTGAAGATGTAACTGTAGAAACATACGACCTCCACAAGTTACGGCGAGCATTCTTCATGACCCATCTATAGTGAGCATGTGCTTTGTGAAACTATATTTTTAGAAAAACAACATTACGATTGGCAAGATACCGATGGGCAGCTGCTTTGTAAGTTCCCTTTGCTATGGAGCAGTCATCATTCCACCATGGCACAGGTCTCCGGAAAAAAACACCAGAAGTCTGTGGGATGGAATGAACCCCTGCTGAGAAAATGGTCTTAGTAAAATAAAATTCTGCATCACCGATAGTTGAAAAATCACTAACCCTGTTGGCAAATACACATAGTTCCTCAAAAAGAGACCAATCAGCCCTCTCCAGACACCAGCGTGGCAGACGGGCTGCAGGAACAAAGCGAGTAGGCTGGACCACTACAGGATAATGGTCACTACCATGTAGATCATCCAAAACCTTCCAAGAAAAATCAAGGGCACAGTCAGAGGAGGAGATGGTAAGGTCAATGACTGAATACGTGCCAGTCTGAACATGAAAATGGATCGGCCTCCCATCATTTAGGACAACCAAATCTCAATCCCCAACCAAAGAGGCAAGAAGATCACCCTGGGAATTTGAAAGTGAGTCACCCCACAAAGGATGGTGGCCATTAAGGTCACCAAGGAGTAGGAAAGGGGGTGAAAGTTGGCTGATAAGGGTTTCTAGATCAGCACATATAACAGTAACGGAAGGTGGAAGGTAGAGACAACAGATGGTATAGCATTTCCCAACGTGCATCTGTACTGCTAGAACATGAAAGTGGGACTGAATCTCAAAGGAAATAAACGGGACATCAGAACGGCACAAAATTTCAATCCACCGCTGTGAGCACCAGGAGATGCATGGAAGGCCTCATACCCCCTAATAGAAGAGAACTATCTGTCCCCCACCATTGTCTCCTGAGGACACACACATAGTGGGTTCAGAGCAGAGAGTAATAACTGCAATTCCTCCCAATTTGCCATGGCACCTCTACAGTTCCACTGAAGACAGATTGGTACCAATTGGGCCATAGTGATTAATATTAAATATTATGAACTTAGAAACACCAAAGCTATGTAGCAACCTCGTTGGGAAGGGAGTGAAAGCCCTTCTTCCTAGGTGTGGAGCTCTGCCTCACCAACCGAGAAGACAATGAAGATTTAGAGTTTCCATGGGTGGAAGTACCCTTCCCCCGAGACATGTCCCGCCCATTGCCAGAATGAGTCTGAAGCACAGAGACCTTCTTGGAAGACCCACGTGCCCCGTCCGCACACCCATGTGAGGGTTCAGCTTGCACCTCGTGGCCAACCGAACCCCCCCCCCAACTGAATCAACCAAAGGTTGGCTGCTGGGTGACGGATCAGAGGGAGCAAGCGCCTGAGCTCTATGAGTATCTAAAGACCCAGGCCCCACCACACCTGAGCAAGAGGCATGGACGGGAATCCTAGAAGGGCCAGTATGAACACCCACAGACTTGGACACCACCACTGGCTGGGTTGTCAAGCAAAGAGCCCCCTCAGAATCCTCATGCAGGACAGAAGTTTGAACCTTAGAAGGAGGGGAGTCACCTAAAAACTCCTCACTCCTCACTCGTTTGAGGTTGGCAGATGCAACCTCCATCTCTGCACCAAAACTTAAAGCATTAGAAACTGTAATGTCACATTGTAAAGAAGAGTGAACAACAGTAGCAGAGCGGGCAGATGGTACAGGAGCAGCAGTCGATGCGGGAGTAGCAGCCGATGCAGGAGTAAGAGAGACGCTCGTTTTTTTGGATATGTCAGGACAAGGATGCACAGGAAGGACATCAGGAGTTTTGGATGTGTCAAAGCAAGATGTAGCATCAACACGGGTGTTTGTCACAGGAGGAACCAGAGGAACTGGGATGGGGGAGGCACTCCCAGATGCTGGAAGAACCACCGCAGAGGGGACACCCCCAGAGACAGGAGGCACCTTCCTGACGGAAGCACAGCTGCTTCCAGGCTGCACTCCCTAGTGGAACCCCCTGGGCAAGAAGGCCGTGAAGTAGAACCCCGAGAATTTGATGGGGCATTGTGCGATGGTAGGGGCACCAGCCGGGTAGCTTTATGGCGAGACATCACAGCAGCAAAGGTAACCCCAGGGCGATTGAACTGCTCCCTTACCCTGGCCTTTGCCTCAGAAAAGGAAATTTTCTCCTTTGTTCGGACAGAAATAATCTCATATTCATATGTACCCCCTCCACAATATGTCTACCCCCGATGTATATATGTCCCCCTCAATGCATACATGCCCCCACTAATCTTGCTAGGTCAGCACCCTTTCCCATGCCTGAAGACGGCGTTATTGCGTCAGTTCTTAGCAGACAGCCGACACGGGCAGACTATTTTACTGTGAGCTTGTAATAAACTCCTTATCTAGCTGTTTGTACACGGAGTTTCTATCACCAAAGTATTGCAAGTTACATTTGGTAGCAGTGGTGTTTCGAACCATCACATTCTGACCGCCTCCTTGGATTTTTAGTGATACAACAAGATTCACGACGACTCACATCTGCCAGCCTCGCCCCTCCTCCGTGCCTCTATACCTTGGCTGTGCTTTTCGGGTGTACCATTTTTCTCACCAATGCTCACCTCTCAAAAAACCGCACCCATACGCCTTGTTCCTGACCGCACGTGTCACCGTCGCCGACCTACGCACCTGTTGCACCTGTTCCCAGCACCTGTTCCGGACTCATCATAGCTCCTGCCCCCACGGTGCCACTTATCACTGTCTGCCCGCTGCCTGCCCACCACCATTCTCTGCATTTGCAACTCACCAGCTCTACACCTGCCTTGCGCCGACATCTGCCTCACCACCCACCACCGGCCTCCGCCGTCGCCCGCATCTGGTCTGCATTACGGAGCCTCCTAAGACCGCCACTCCCTGCCGGTGATTCATCGCGGTGTCTCTTCTCCTCTCCACCCAGCTGTCTCTCCACCGCCGCCCCGCCCCGTCGCCCCGCCCCGTCGCCCCGCCCCGCCCCAGCCCAGCTATGCCCAGCCACCCTGCACGTCATACATCTCGACACTCCCGTTTCTACTGTGTAACTATAGTATATCTTTCCTTTCTCTAGAGATTATCCTCGATTTTCTCTACAGATTGGTTATTGTAAATATTCCATCTCATTTCCATTACCCCGTTTTCATCTTCACCTACGTTATTTATTATCCATCTCATCCTTCGCATTTTATTTAAACCATTCATCCCCGCACCTTCATTCATATTTTCACACCTAGTGTATTCCATTCTCTCATTGTTATTTATACATTTCCACCTACGTATCCATCTTCATCCTTTCATCTTCCATTGCCGCATTAAATGTCATACTTTCCACGTCAGCCGCTTACCACCAGCCCTCTCGACCCGGAAACGTCACCTGCTCATACCCCGTCTGCCGACTCTAACACAATCACTCATTTACGAAGTGGCAAAGAGTACCACCGCCCTGTACCTGAGACTCCCGTTTCACTTCCCGCAGAATCACTTACTACCCGTCCTACCCTCGTAAATCCAGATACCTCCTCCTCTACTCCTGCCTCTACACTCCCTTCTTCTTCCTCTACTCCTTCCCCTGTCGTTCCCTCTCCTGCTTCCCTTCATACCCCGTCTTGCTCGCCCTTAACTGCCACTACCTTCTCTCTCTCCCACACCTCTCCTGCCGCCACTTCTGCACTTCCAGCCATGGCCAACCCTCCACAGTCTATCTATCTCGACGATGCCAATCGTCCCAAATTTACCGGCCAGGACCCAACTTGGTCTGTCTATGATTTCCTCAGAGAAGTCGACACAGAAATAAACAATAGACAAATTACCGAGGAATCGCTCAAAGTAGCTTACCTCCTCGGTCGCTTGCACCACGGTAAATCAGACATCGGATCCGCGATCCGTGCAGGACATTTCGATAGCATTCGTACCTTTGCTGATTTTCGTACGGAACTCATCAGCCTTTGTTGCCACCATTCAAATACCGCGTCTCTCATGGGATTCATTAATCTCCTAAACCAACTAGATGAGGACTTGCGCGTCCCAGCACAATATGCCAAGCTCCACGAAGCTGCCGCCGCCATGAAAGCAACTAGTAGCGAGATGCTCCAATTACTGGTAGGCACGAAATGGTTAGAAGACAAGAATGGCGTTCCAATGCTTTCAGTCACCAACTTTGCTGACTTAATTGGTTACCTCAGATTCCTTCACTGGCTTACTCCTAAACAGCGAGAGCTAACCTTGGAAATCGGTTTCAATCCAGGAGATAGAATTATTCAGGTCACTAAAGCCATTCATGAAAGAACAGGTTTGAACTACACGCATCAGGGCACCACCCAACCCTTGGCCTCCTCAGTCTGTCACACCTCCACTACCCCAGACCAATCTCTCTCCCGTCCCACCACACGCGGCAGACCTGCCACACATCGCTCTTCTACTGCAGGTCGTGATCAATCTAGCGCCCGACAAAACAGACAATCTTCGATTCTTTGCTGGTACTGTGCTCATCCTGGACATCGAGCATCCAGTTGCGACCGTACATACAGACGTCCTCACTCCCAAACCAGACAGCGTACGCCTTCCCGCTCACGTCGTCCACGCTGCAAATACCACAAATCAAGCACGACTCACACCACTGAGGAATGTCGTTACCTCAACCGCCCACAGTCGGGGGAAGCGCCGCGCCTGTATTGGACCAATATCACGTAGAACCAGAAACCCAACTCCCCATCCGCCATGTAGGTCCCATAACATCCTCGGGTTTAGTCATTCTCGGAAGCAGTCATGACATACCAACGTCTTTCTTCTTGGACACAGGATCTATAGTAAATCTTATCTCCGAAAATTCATTACAAATTATTCATCGCCATCACAGCCACGTCAGTTTCCTAGAACCACCAGACATTCGCCTATGTGGTGTTAACGGCTCCGAGTTTAAGGTTAAGGGAAGAGTCACCCTTGAAGTCAAACTCCACAGAGCTTTGCCCCCTATCCTCATTGAATTTCTTGTCACTAATGACTTGCAGTATCCCGCAGATGCCTTAATTGGTTTCTCCACCATGGCACAACATTCCATTGCATTATTACCTGCTTGTGGTAGTATAGACATTTCTGGATTCCAGGTTTACACTATGGAATGTCCCCGTCCTGTTCTTACGATCAAATCAGTCCTTCAATTACCTCTGTCCCTATCACTACCAAAAAGTCCAACCCAGCCCAAACCACCACTATCATCATCTGAGAATACAGAGATCGTTCCTTTACTGACTGCGAGCAAGGACATAAATTCCTCAATGTCTCCTGATACATCATCTCAGCCCTTGAACATGGCTCTTACATCCTCTCCCGACAACACTATCACTGACTCAGACATGTCTCAGTTACCTACCTCACACAGTCTGAATGATCTTCTCCAACACGCAGAGACGAAACGTGCAGTAACGAATACGTGCACAATTTTGTTACCGCATGAGTTTACCAAAGTCTCTGTTTGTGTTGCCGGTGCGAAAGAAGGAGTGGATGTACTAATCCTACCTGAGACGTGTTGTGTGAATGGCTTGACTTATGAGTCAGCGTGGTGTACAGTCTTAGAGGACAGTTTATGCTACCTGTACTTTCTCAATGTCACAAATGCTCCACTAAAACTTAAAAGTGGTGTAAAGATTGGAGACTTCCTAGTATACCCAGCGGCCGTAAAGGTGTGCCAGGATTCCTCAATTCCTACTATTCAGACTGATTATACGCCAATCGGTGTATGTACTATTAACTCTATGGGATCTGCGCCGATGCATTCACCCGATATGCTCTCACATCTCACTTGCACAGATTTCCCAGAACATACGCCTCAACTCCTCGACCTTCTGACCTCGTACAGAAACGTGGTTGCCTTACCCGGTGAACCGATGGGTAGAACAGACCTTGTCAAACATACGATTGAACTACTCCCAGGAACTCAGCCGATTTACATACCAGCGTATCGATTGCCTCACAGCCAGAGAAAGCAAACAGATCAAATGGTACAGAACATGTTAGACCAGGACATTATTGAACCCTCCGTCAGTCCATGGAATAGCCCACTTTTCTTAGTACCAAAGAAGGACGGCAACTTTAGACCAGTAGTCGACTATCGTAAGGTCAATTCTGTCACCGTTCCACACCGTTTCCCATTACCTGTCCTCACTGATTTGCTAGAATCCCTTGGTGACAATAACGTAGTCTTTTCATCTTTAGACCTCCTCAGCGGGTACTGTCAGGTCGAAATGGAAGAGTCCTCTCGCCCAGTTACAGCCTTTAGCACCCCTTCTGGACATTTTCAGTTTAAGAGACTCCCTTTTGGTCTGAGAAATGCTCCTTCCGTGTTCATGCGACTTATCCATTCAGTCAGTCTTCAGCGGTATGATGGGACACTCTTTTTGCTTACCTAGATGATATCATTGTTGTGAGTAAATCCATCCCTGATCATTTTACCAAACTCCAGCAAGTCTTTAAACGCCTCCAGCTCGCAGGCCTGAAAATCAGTCTCAGTAAATGTGACTTCCTGCGAAAGAAATCAAATTCCTAGGCCATGTCGTAGATGCACAAGGCATTCATACTAATGAGGATAAAACTAAGGCGATCATTACTTTCCCAGAACCTACCACTACCGAAGCTGTACGAAGTTTCCTGAGCCTCAGTGGCTATTATCGTCGTTTTATCCGTAAATATGCGACGATCGCCGCTCCTCTGACCCACTTACTCAAGCAGAATGTGCCCTTTGTTTGGACTAACGACCAGTCACAGGCTTTCCAAAAGCTAAAGACAGCTCTTGTAAATGCCCCTGTTCTAGCGTTCCCTGATTATACCACACCCTTCCTTCTCTGCACAGACGCCTCAGGCACTGGACTTGGTGCCGTTTTGATGCAACTCGATGAAGCATCAAGGAAGCGCGTAATAGCGTATGCTAGTCGCACCCTTACAACCGCTGAACGTAACTACAGTGTCACAGATCTCGAAGCGCTAGCGGTAATCTGGTCCTTGAAACATTTCAGAGATATAGTCTATGTTTATCCAGTGCATATCCAAACAGACCACCTTCCACTATGTGATTTGTTCAAGAATCGCACCCTAACAGGTAGGTTAGCTAGATGGTCTGTCATCATCCAGGACTTTAATCCCACTTTTCAATATGTACCAGGCAAGTTGAATGTAGTCGCAGAAGCACTCTCACGTCACATAGCAGCAGCTATAACATCATTGCAGCCTGAAGTAACTGAAAATACTACACTAACGTCAGAAGTTGTTCGAAACTCTCAACGCCAAGACCCCACGTGGTCCAAAGTCATTTATTTCCTAGAATCTGGCGATGCCTCGACCTTACCTACTCTGCCAGTATCACTAGATGAGTTCATGCTAGATGATGATCTCTTGTACAGGAAAACACTGCTAACAGGCAAAGATATGCCCAATCGCGAAGTACGCCAACTTGTTGTCCCCACTGCCCTGATACCAAAGGTTCTTCATATTGTTCATAATACTCCTCAAGCTTCCCATCCAGGCAAAGACCGATGCTTGCGCCAAGCACGTCTCAAATAGTATTGGCCAACCATGCGCCACGATATCAATGCCCACTGTGACTCTTGCCTCTCCTGCCACTGCCACAAAGGATCAACCGGCTTACCAGCACCTCTCTTACAATACCCAATCCCATCACGACCATGGGAAACTGTCTCAATCGATCTCTTAAAACTACCTCTCACAGAATCTGGCGCTGAATACTTGTTCGTAGCAGTCGACCACTTCTCCCGCTACTGTGTCCTTGTACCCCTCTCCGACAAGACCGCGAAGAGCGTTGCCCGTGCCTTTGTAGATCACGTAATTTGCCCGTTCAGTACCCCTCATACCATTCTTACTGACAACGGTACAGAGTTCAACAATAGCCTTCTCGATGAGATCTGTCGCCACTTTCGTATCAGTAAGTGCAATGTCGTGCCTAACCATCCGGCTTCCAATGGCCTTGTAGAACGCCACAACCGAAAAATCTTAGAGTGCCTCAGACATTTAGGCTCCCATAGTTCGTCCTGGGATGACTGGATTCCCCAAGTGGCATCTTCCATCAATAGCTCCATCAATGCATCCATTGCTGAATCTCCCTTCTTCGTCCTCTTTGGTTTTGACAAGGACCTCCCATACTCTCTCTTATCCTCAAAGCCAGAACCCATCTACAACATGGATGATTATGTTAAACTAAAATTGGCCAACTTCCAGACAATCCACCAGTATGTCCAATCCACTTTGGCTTCCTCTCAGGAGGACATGCTGCAGCGCCAACATAAGTCCGCCTCTCCTATCACTATCAGTGTAGGCGATCTTGTCTTTGCTCATTCCCATACTCGTTCCTCTAAGTTGGATGACAAATTTACAGGGCCCTACCGCGTCCTCACTCAACAAGGCAACAAATTTCACCTCCAGGACCTGTCCACTAGGGACACCAGATGGGTCCACGTCGATGACTTAAAGCGAGCACCCCGTGGCCTCATGTTGGAAGAGTCACTTACACAACCTCCTGCCCCCTCTTCCCCTCCTCCCATCCCTCAGTCTCCTTTGTCTCCACCTATCCCTCAGTCTCCTTCCTCTCCATCTCCACCTTCTCATTCATCAATCAATCAATATCGGTCCAAACTGCACTCTGCCCATCAACCTCTTCACGACCTCCCCATTAACTCTACCCTGATTTTCTAGGTACGATGTTAGCGATCTCCCTGCTGGCAGTGCTGACCCTCCTGGAGTCTGGGTCAGGTCAGGACGATGGTGGAGTACGTTCCGGGGCCTTGGTCGGCTCGGGAGGCGAGGTAATGCTTATCGACGACATCTCCTCTTTGCGCTACGATCTTGTGCCCCTGGCTGACTTAGCCATTGCCCTACCTGCCTATGCGCGCCAGCTCCACGGAATCAGGAACCATCTCACGGCCCTCATGGGGACACACAACCCGAATGAGTATCTCTATAACCTTTTCCTCCCACTCTCCTGGCAATTGCAATACATAAGTAACAGATTCACTGAGCTCAATGACACATTTTCCATTCAGACACCCATGGGTCGTTCTCGTGTGAAACGAGGTCTATTCGACTTCAGCAGTGAGATTCTGAGTGGCTTGTTTGGCGTTGCTACAGCCCGTGACATTTCTGGCTTCAAATCTGATCTCACTCATTTAGCTTCAGCCCTAGAATCACAACGCCGAGTCCTTAAAATCCAACACACTATGTTACAGAAGCTCACAACCCAACTCAATGAAGTCACGTCCACTCTAAACAATTTCACCGATATCTTACAACGCCACCTTTCAGATCTCAACGTTATCTCTCAGTTCTTCTACCTCAAACTCAACATGGATATTCTCCAACTGGCCGTTGACTCTCTCCTGTCTCAAGTCTCTACCTTGGTTCGTATCCTGGTCGATGCTATCAATGGCCGTGTCACTGCCGACTTAGTACGAGTACCTGTCTCAGCTCTCCGTTCTGTCCTGGAATGGGCTCACTCCACCTTCGGTCTCTCCCCAGTCCTCCCTTACTCCTCCCTTGAATATTATTATCCTGTTCTCGAAGCCACTCTTCTCACTACATACGTCGTCGTCCATATTCCTCTCCGTTCTGCCATAACCTTTAACCTTTTCCACATCATTCCCTTCCCTTTCCGCCTCAACAACTCCTTGTTACAGGTATCTGTTCCTTCAGAATATTTCCTCCTCTCCCATGATCATCTTTCCGTTGCCTTCATTTCTTCCACAGACCTCCAGCAATGTTCCTCCCTTACTCCGACCTCTCATCTCTGTGCTGCCCACCTTTTCGCTATCTTCCCTAGCAGTGCCACACCCTGTGAGTCTGCTTTAGTTCGCAACCATTCCATCTACTCGGCCTGTTCTTTTGTCCCAGCTCCTGACCTCCCGGTCCACCATGCTCACCTCAACCATGTCCAGTATTTCTTCTTTGCTGTTCCCATCTCTGTCACAATCATGTGTCCTGGTTCTTCCGTTCGCTCCGTCCCCGCTAGTGGTCTCTACAAAGCACCTGACTATTGTACCGTCAAATCAGAGTCCGTCATCACTTACGCCACTCGCTATCACCAAGCTGTTCGTAAACACTCCTATGACATCTTTCAACCAATCAACATGCCTTCAACCCTACCATCTGCCAACATTACCATCACCTCCCCTCACTTGCGCATGCTCACCTTCCTCAATGACAGTGATTTCATTATGGATCGATTTTCTCTGGCCTTCAGCCGTTCATGGGTTCATCCAACAGTTGTGTTCCCCCCTGTGGTTATCACTTTCATAGGTTTTCTACTCATCATCTGTGCAGTGCATTGTTGTGTCAGAAAAATGGAACGTCGACTCCAGGAAATCAGAGTCGCTACCGGCATAGTACGCCCTACACACGACGTAGAAACTCCCCGTTCTTAGTGCCCTCACATTCCGTGACTACCATTGCCATCTAACATTTAACCAACCTGTGAACAGCACTCTGCCTACTAGAAAATGATGGTATTTCTTTCATGCATTACTGAGTGACAGTGTATCCTACAGAATATACAAGAAAAAAAAAAAATGAAGGAAGAACAACAATAGAACTCTCATATCTACTCCTTGTTTATCATGTATCAAACTATTATTGTGTACTTCCCATTATGTTTATATATCCCTTCGACCCTTACTGGATTTGTACCTATTATTCCTTGTATATCTTATATGTATATATCCTTCTAATTCCCTTCCCTCAACATGGCCATGTCTCCCCTACTGCCCCTGTATCATACTTATCCCTTGTACAAACCTCCCTGGTCCTGCCTTACTACTATAATCAAACACCTTTTAACTCCCGGTGTCAGGAGACACCGTCTCAGCTACCCGGGGGAGTAGTGTACACCCTCCACAATATGTCTACCCCCGATGTATATATGTCCCCCCCCAATGCATACATGCCCCCACTAATCTTGCTAGGTCAGCACCCTTTCCCACGCCTGAAGACGGCGTTATTGCATCAGTTCTTAGCAGACAGCCGACACGGGCAGACTATTTTACTGTGAGCTTGTAATAAACTCCTTATCTAGCTGTTTGTACACGGAGTTTCTATCACCAAAGTATTGCAAGTTACACATACTTGTATACTTTGCAATCCCTTGAGGAGGCTGCATGTGCTCCTCCACTGTTCAAGCATTTAGAGGGTTGAGAACAATCATCCATACCATGAGAAATTCCACCAAAATTTCCACAAACCTCAGGAAGGCCAGACACTTCCCGCCTGCAAGAACGGCGAACATGACCAAACCTTTGACAATAGTAGCAGCTTCTAGGTTGGGGAACATAAGGTTTAACATTAAGCTTCCACCATGCAGCGGTGATGACCTCTGGCAAAGTAGGATGATCAAATGTCAAGATAAGAGTGGGTGTGGGGGTTAAAATCCCATCAACTTCCTTCATTATTCTTTGTACTGCTACAACTCCCTGAACAGCCAGCCCCTCTAAGAGAGAAGAATCAGAATATGAGACCAAGTCACAAGAATATACAACCCCTCGGGACTGATTTAGGACCAAGTGACGAGAGGCAGATACAGGATAACCAGTGACCATAGTTAGGGACTGGATGCGTGAACTCTCCTCTTCATTCCTGGCTTCTAACAATAGAGAACCATCACTCTGCAAAGAGACCTTGGGGGTAAATCCACATGCTGTAACTAGACCACTGTGAATCTGAAAACAGTTCAGGTTCCGGAAGGAAGTACCATCATCCGTTTTGAGAACAATATATTTTGTGTAAGAGTGTTTCACTAGGACACCAGGTAAAAACTCGATACAGGGAACATCTGAATTAGCAGTTTTGGCAGATGACCAGGAGGGTATAGGGTCGTCGGCCAGAGAGTGACCAGTTGATGCCGACTCATGCGGCTGGTCACCGACCACACGAGTGGTTAAAAAATTGCTCAATGTATCCATATATACACTGCTGAATAGAAATTGGCACCAGGAGCCAAGGGGAACCGCCTACCAGGGAGTGAGGGGACCGAGTGCGGTCTGATGGGAGCGGGGTACCTCATCCCCAGAGGGTGTCCCAAAAAGGACACCCCATGATATGAAAGTTTGCTCCAACCAGTGCAAAGACCCCCTTCCCCAACACCCCCCAGCCTAAACACCCAACCAATCAACTCAGGACAGCACCGAGGCAATCCCTCTGGTGGGCGGCACCGATGACCCATACGGGTAACCTACGTTTTGGGCAGCGCTTAGTCAGACCCCTCACCCACAACCCTACCCGCATGGGAGACCCTGCCAGATGTCGTTACATCCACAGGCAGACTTATGGGATCAGGGGCACGCAAGCCCCCCCATCACGACAAGGTGGCTGCCCACGGGGGGTCTTTGAGAGAGGTGAAGTCAGTGGATGTACAGCGAGGTTGGATGGTGAGGAATTGGAAAAATATGAGTATGTTTAAGTACTTGGGTAGTGTGATAAGTAAGGATGGAAGTTTGGAGGGTGAAGTGCTTGAAAGGGTGCGACAGGGAAGAAAGGTTGCTGGCTCCTTTAAGGCAGTGATAAGAAACAGGGAAGTGAGCATGGAAGTGAAAAAGTTACTACATGACAGTATTGTGATACCAACTCTAACGTATGGAAGTGAAGCTTGGATGCTGTTGGAAGGACACAAGTCAAGAGTGAGAGCAGTGGAAATGAATTATTTAAGAGGAGCCTGTGGAGTCACATGGAGAGACAGGCTGACAAATGAGGATATAAAGGAGCGTTGTGGTGTGGATGTGGATGTGATAGGAAGCGTTAGGAGGAATACACTGATGTGGTTTGGCCATGTGGAGAGGATGGAGGGTGAAAGAGCGATGAAGAGAGTGTATGTGAGTGAGGTGAAGGGGGGGAGAGGGAGGGGGAGGCCGAGGATGAGATGGAGGGATGGGGTGGAGAGGTATATGAGAGAGGGGTGTGTGAGCTGGGAGCAGGGCAGTGAAATGGCGGGGGACAGGGCAACGTGGAGGCGATTTGTTTGTGGCCACCCCGAACGGGATTGAGGAGTCTGGCAATAGATAGATAGATAGACAGATAAAATTTTCAGGCTGTCAACAAATGCTACCCAGGTTATGTACAGCCAAACCAGTACTACATGAAATAGTGTCTAATCACTCATGAAACATACTATTCGCTTCTTTAATTAATATTTCATTGGCAACAGAATGGCATACGTTTTAAACCATTCTTTCCATCAGGAAACTATTGACAAAAATTTTTTTTTCTTAAATCAGCCCCTCAATACATGTAGAGGAAGCAAATTACTTACAGGCGTGTCCTGTTCTGAACAGCCAATTGACGTCCCAGTCGTAATCACCAGTTATCATCAAGGTATGCCATACAAGTAAATATATGGTAAATATTCACAACTACTATGTGCAATAGAATCAAATAGTTTTCCTAAGTTTTACCTCATTATGTAATCGAAAGCTATCAGTACAGTTGAGGATTACTGACAAGCATCTGCATTTCAGACGGCCACGTCAGGTCCACTCTGCAAGCTGAGGAACCTGATAGGCACAGAACGAGTTGCTAACATATCGTTTGCTGAATTGCCCCAAAGCCTGGAGACCATTGTGCAGGATGGCAGTCATGTCGTGTTTGATATGGACATCATCTATAATTACATGCTGCCACTGAGTTTTTCCCGTGCAAGTTATAATGTGGTTGTCATGTTCACAGGAATTATTTATGGTCATACCTTTCTAGTAATCTGAATTATAAACTATTACATATCTACACTAAATCTCACGTCAGTAGGGAAAGGGGCTCATTTGGCTTGTTTAATTAGAAAGCATTTTAAATATCAATCATTGCTCTGGCGTTTGATAAATGGCATCTTGTAATTCTTTTCAATAATGACTCCCTTATTCTAATTCACTGTATAATAATCCAGTCACTACATCATCAGTAAATATTTTGACAGGTACTTGTGAATTTTATATGTCCCGGAGCAGCTACCTCACCACTCGTCTAGGGATGCTGGCTCAGAACAGCCCCTTTATGCCAAGGTTAAATCAACTGTAAGTACAGAACTGTTTGCCAGTAACTAAGTAATGTAGAAAACGGTGGTCATGTCTGTTTGTTGTTACACATCAGAAAGTGAAAATACTTCATAATTACTTCACCTTCGAGAAGGACAGAGAAATTATTGTTATCGCATATACTTACTGATGTGTCAGACATAATACTTAAAACAGTTTTATTTTCCTCAATAGGGCTTATACACTGGTGGAATCTGGCATATATAATAAATGGGTGAAATTCTCACATCCGAATCTCCAGCACCTTCAATTAGAACCCACCAAGGATCATCACCATCACCTCTGCCTTCTCATTCAACAACCTGTGGGTAGGTCCTGCCAAGGACTCCTTGGATGACCTCGAAAAACCCTAGTTTGTTAGATTTTACTTCTTAACTTCCCTATGCGTTAGGAGACTTTATGTGAAATATGTAATAATAAATCTTACTTACAAATTTACATTTGCATTAAACATGTCACTTATTCCCTAGATAGGATTTAGGTTACTGATGTTAATGGAATATTGTGGGATAGTTGATAAAGGGAAGGATTACGGCATTATATGTCATGTTACTCATTTTCAGGGCATGTTCGTGGTGTTGGGGTGTTGATGGTGAAACAGATGTGTGGTGGGGCCATGTGGGGAGTGCGTGGCCAAGTGGACACTGTGTCATAAAATGACTAAATGTCATAAAAGACTTTGTATTTACTTGTAGAGAAGTTATATATATATTATGAGATTTGTGGACGAGCGGTTTTATATCTTGGAGTAGCTTCCCGTTTGTCATGTAGTGACAGGAGAGGTAAAGAATAGTATGGGACTATTTTTATTTGTCTTGGAAATATTAACAAGTCTCTCTCTCAAAGTTACCAAGCCCTTCTCACTGCGACCTGCCTCTTGTATGGCTTGTCTCCTTCTGAGCTCTCTTTCCTAAATTCTGGTGTAGCAGGGGTATGTCACGTGTGTTCCTTGTGAGTGGAAAATTCTAGCAGCCTGTGTGTGAGTATGTGTATGTGTGTGTATGGTCACTAGGTCTTTGTTCACGGTTGGACTACTGACAACTAACTGCATTATCTCCTTACTGGCCACTGTCGTCAGCTTTTCCTCAGTGTAACTTGCAAGCTCATTTCCTTTTCCCAGGCTCGCATAGGGCTGTCTATCTATCTATTTATCTATCTATCTATTATGATTTGTAATGGAACACATTGCTCGGCCGCGCGAAAATGGCGTACCATCGACAGTTAATAGTCCTAACACATTAATTAATACATATTAATATATATTATATACACATTATAATGAACTTATAAGCTAATTAAATGAAATACATAATATTGTAAAAGTAACATAATTGTATGAATATTGTATACATATATTATTCATAGTAAATAGTGATTATTCAGTAATATTACATTTTAAACAAGTTGTATACATATTTGAATAAATGCATTAAAGTAAATTATTTAATTGTAATACAGTATGTACTTGGGTTATTATAGTGAAATGCATACATGCAAGAATAAAAAATAGTTTAAAATTAAGATTATGGTAAGAGTTATTAATATTTCATTTAAAGATAATGGTACTGGTCTGCCATATATGGGTCATTCTTCTTTGTATTTTTTTTTATATATATAATTAATACTATATACAAAATATATACACTTCATTCAGGGTGGTTAACTTTGATGTTAACCCTTTCAGGCACAGTCGCGCGATTCGCGTGATGTCGGCTTGCACTCCGCCAGACACAGTCACGCGACTCGCGTCCTTAAGGCCCCTTCAAGGCCCAAAAATATTCGTCAGAAAAAAACTTATAGGCCGATTTGCGTGATTTTTTGGCGCGTCTTAGGGTAGCCAAGGCCTACTGGAGGTAAGTCATTGGCAACACTGCTTTGCCTTATCAGCCTCAGCCCGCTCCCTCCAACCTCAGTGTTTGTTGAGCAGTCAGCCAGTGATGTTTGACAGCTCGTGGTTCCCTTTAAATCGTCCATAATTCTCCTCCTCTTGCCCAAGGCAAAGACCCTATTGAATCAGTGAGATAATACATTGTATGTGAACATATAGTGATGTGATATTGTTGATGGAACATTCATATATGTATTGAAAAGCAATTCTGGCCGTTAGCAATCGTTGGGCCTTGGAGCCAGACACATGGTCAGTGTAGCGGGGTTGCACCACTCCACCCCCCCCGTAGGCCATATGGCGTGAGTGGAAATACGTATATAAATGAAGCCAAGGCATAAATATATATTGTGTGAAACATACTGTGGATGGCTTGGTGAAATTATGGAGCCAGCAAGCGTTATGTGTGGCATGAAACAGTGTTGTGAAGGGGCAAACCTGAAGTTGGGAGGGAGAATTACCGGTGTTTTTAGGGCTGGAATTATTGTGATTCTGATAGTGTAAATGCGTATGGAATTGTATGAAATATACGTCAAACAAGCTGCGAGTTTCCGTGAACGAGTGTGGTGTGTGCTAAAAATAGCGTTGCCTCATGCTCTCAGGGAGAAGCTGACTCACACACACACACTACATAACTCCTTATCTTCAAATCCGTGGTCTAACTGGATCAACACCCCTGGAGGAAGTGAGTTCTGCAAATTTTGTTGATATATGTAATAATCTATTACCATTACCTCTCACACTTTCAGACAAATATCCATTTTCTCCTACAGATTACACTTATGAAAGAAAGTAAATCTCCTCAGCAGTAACTATAGAAGAGTTATGTTTATGTGTAGTAGGTTATAACAATAGAAAAACATCCATGGAAGATGTAATAGTCTGTACAGATAGGGGAAAAAGAAAGTTAGTAGCATAGTCTTCAGGCCGGTGTACGAGGAAGAAACAGTGTGTGTAAAAGTTGGTAGCGATCGGAAGAGTAACCTCACTTTGTCGGCCAATTACTCGAAAACTATTAGACTTATCGATTTCCTGTTACAACCATCATCAATACCACTAAATTCTACGTAAGATCAATACCAGAATGTAAGCCTTTGGTAGCGTTTTGGGGGGTAAAAGGCGAGAGAAATGTTTTTGTTCCTAGCGGTCGTTGTGTGACATGACAAGCGCTCGGAGTAATAACATCATTTTGTCGGCCAATTACTCGAAAACTATTAGACTTATCGATTTCCTGTTACAACCATCATCAATACCACTAAATTCTACGTAAGATCAATACCAGAATGTAAGCCTTTGGTAGCGTTTTGGTGGGTAAAAGGCGAGAGAAATGTTTTTGTTCCTAGCGGTTGTTGTGTGACATGACAAGCGCTCGGAGTAATAACATCATTTTGTCGGCCAGTTACTCGAAAACTATTAGACTTATCGATTTTCTGTTACAACCATCATCAATATCACTAAATTCTATGTATGATCAATACCAAAATGTAAGCCTTTTGTAGCGTTTTGGGGGATAAAAAGGCGAGGGAAATGTTTTTTTTCCCTCGCGTTTATCAGTGACATTCGCTCGGAGTAATAACCTCACTTTGTCGGCCAATTACTCGAAAACTATTAGACTTATCGATTTTCTGTTACAACCATCATCAATACCACTAAATTCTACGTAAGATCAATACCAGAATGTAAGCCTTTGGGAGCGGTGTGGGGGTAAAATGAGAGGGAAATTTTTTTCCTCGCATTTGTTATCAGTGACAAGCGCTCGGAGTAATAACCTCACTTTGTCGGCCAATTACTCGAAAACTGTTTGACTTATCGATTTTCTGTAACAACCATGATCTATACCACTAAATTCTACGTATGATCAATACCAAAATGTAAGCATTATGTTACGTTTTGTGCGATAAAAGACGGTGGAAATGAGTGTCTCTTCCTCGGCTGTTACCATTGAGAAAGGCTCGTAGTAATACTCTCATTTTCTCTGCCAATTACTCGGAAACTATTGGACGTATCGATTTCACGTTTGAACCATGATGAAGAGCAGGAAATTCTATATATGTACAATACATAAAAATGTAATATTTCTCATAAGAATTCGTGGTTACGTAGACGGGAACATTGCGTACGCCATGCGCGCATCACGAAAGTCAATCACGCACGGAGTGCCTTGTACTTTTTTTCGATTTACTCGAGAACTATGAGGCGTATGGGGTTTTCCCGTCACAGTGGGAAAGCTGGATAATGGGGGCATATTACTATGTAATAAAAACGTTAGGTCCCTGGGAAAACTTAGCTCTCAGAGGTCAGTGAAAATTTTTCGAAAATGGCTCTCAGTTTTTGACCATTTTCTCGAAAAGTATACATCGTATCTAAACCAGATTGGTTTCGTTAGAAAGCTGATGAAATTCTCTATGAAAAAATATTAGATCATTTTCCTGTAGGATGGAAAACATTCAAACGGTGATGTTGGGAAGTCAAAAATGTTTACTCGACATGCCTTCCAGGGCTCATAACTTTCTGTGCTGTTGTTTTCCTGTGTTTTGGTCATGTTTATCAGATAGAACAAACATCCATGCATACCTGGACATAGGTTTCATGGGAATACATTGATTTTGGGGGGGCGAAAATAAGGCAAGAATGTGTTTCATTCGCTCAAATTTGCTCAAATTTGCCGCGCGCGCGCTCACCGGCCGGGCGGCTTCGTAGTCGAAATTCCGGGATCAGAAAACTTATTGAAACTTATCGTGCGCGAAAGGGTTAACTCTCCCCCCACTAAATAATGACTCCTAATTAGCAATTCTTGCATGCATTCTGTGCATTGCGAACAGCAGTACTGCAACTACAATGCAGACGATTATAAAGACAGTAGGTGCTGGGCTATACACATAATATGGATTGGACATACTCAAACTCAAATCTTCCCAGGGCTTCATTGTTTCATTGATCAGCTGCATTGTTTCAAACTTAGGTGAAGTCAGCTTAATACTTGTGCTCATGTTTAAGTTCATATCAGGCAGTGGGTGGAAATGTTTGTGTGTATGATTGAGAATGGCGTAGTGATTGATGGTGGATAAAGTAGACATGGCTGGTGTAAATACCGCACAGTAGTCTGGTGCTATGTATAATCCTGATGCTGATGTATGAGATGGTGGTATATCTGGACAGACTATGTAAACTGATGTGTTATGAGGGAAATAAAAAAAACGTGAGTGTCCAATGCGTTGATGGTGTACAAGTTTATCTGGAGCAAAAGTGAAGTTGCAGTGATGATGAATATTGTCATTTCTGATGATAGCCATTTCACAAGGGACTGTATCAGTAGGCTGAAACGTGAAAATGTACGCAGGACAAAGATGAACAGCATGTAAGGATGTGCGGCACTTTCGTTCAATCGTTGACTCACTTGCGAAAGTGACAGTGTCCCGTCTCTTGGAGACCATGATGAGTTCGGTGTCTGTGTTGATGTTGATGATGACCAAAGTGTTGTTATTTCTATAGGGGAAGTGGTGTATTTGGTATACTGTGAACAGGTCTTCAGTGATGAATGGTACATGAACTACCACTGATGTTGGTGTTAGTGTTGCTTCTAGATACGGGTAGTATTGCATAAATTCCCTACTGTGGAACAACGGCTTCAATTTATGTTTATGTATGCCTTGACTAACTATCTGACGTAGCTCATGAACTGGGAGTAAGTCAATTGTGATCTTGCCATCACCAGCATTCGAAATTCCTTGCATAAGTGCCCTGAAACTATCTCTAGTGTTCTCTAATTGTAGTAGAATCGTGTCAATATGTTCTGTGATGATGGAGAAGTGCTGGAAAAGAGTAACGTTTCCCTCTAATTCATTTATTTTATCTACACTCTCGAGAGCTACGTTTTCTGCTTGTTTCACAATCGTCTTCATTGCTGAGTTCTGTCCTGTGATGAATTTATCTTGGTATGTTAGTACGTGAGCTATCTTATTAAATTTGTTGTTTATTTCTTTAAGGTCATCCTCTGTAGCCAATCCAAAGATGTTCCCAAGAACTGCGCCACCCAGGTCGAACAAACCGCGCTTTTGGCGAGTACGTGTGATGTTGTTCCTGTCGCTCAGTACCTCCGTTCCATAAGATGGGAGATCTTGGATCATGACGAGCATAGTTGACTTCGCCTGTTCTAGTTTCCATTTCGCTAACTTCACCATTTCATTCACTTCCTTGGTGTTATGTGCTTGTGAAACATAATTTCCTATCATGAAGTCCAGAGTTCGCATCGGCGTCGCAAGTCTGTCTAGATAAGTAGGTAAGTCATACAAGTAATCTAGACTTATTTCAGTACTCATGACGTCCTTAACGATTGTAGTCGTGGCCGTTGGAGCTATGAGGCATCCTTGTTGTACTATATGTTTGGGGTCTAAGTGCGCATATCCTCTTGCTATGTAGAGGAGAATCCATAGCATAAGTCCCTTCATCGTAACCTACCGAAAAAAAAAATCTATTAATTTCCTATAATGCTGTGGTCGATGATAGTGATGATGTGCGTTACGGTTGATTGTTATTTCATTTATAGAAGGAGTTTAAATCGATATTTAATTCTCGTAAATGATGTACTGTAGATTTTATTGGAACAGTTGCACTTATGTTCGATTGTTTGGTATATGACCTTAATTTCTTTTTGTAATCATTGTTGTGTTCTTGCTTGGTTTCTTGAGGTACGTTCACCTGTTCGGTTGTATCCGAGGCTGAATAATTATGTGATAATTCCCTTGAAACTCGTTTTAAATGGTCAATATGAACTTGTTTCTCCTCGCCACTTGAAAGTGACTTAATTAAAACTTTGTTTGCTTCTAGTTAATTACTCTGTATGGGCCCTCAAATTTTGGGGATAATTTATTGTCTCTCGTATGAATGACACCGTAAACAATGTCTCCTAAGCTGATAGATGAATCTTTTGCCTTCTTGTTAAATGCCTCCGTCATTTCTTCCTTGGACATCGTTATTTGTTTTTTGACTCTTTTGTGAATGTCCTGGAATTCACGTAAACGGAGTTTAGAGTAATAATCGTAATTGTATATAGGCATGCTGTCACCTTCTAGGAGCTCATATGGTAATTTTTTATCTGTGCCATATATAATGAAATGTGGTGTGTCACCGATGGATTTATTTATAGACCCATTAATTGAGGCCTCTACTCTGGGAAACCAATCATCCCAGCTTGCATAATTTTCACTGAGAATGTGTCGTAGCACATCTAATACCTTTTTATTTTGTCTCTCTACCAACCCATTCGATGCTGGGTGATAGGCCAAAACGTTAACCTTTTTGATGTTGTATTGTTTACATATTTCTTGTAAGATCTCGGAATTAAATTCTCCTCCATTATCACTTATTAATACCTTTGGGGTAGTAAAGCGACATATTACATTATCTGTTATTGCCTTTGCTACTGTCTCTGCTGTCTTATCTTTAATTGGAGCTAAAATGACATAACGGGAAAAATGATCCGTTGCTACGAATAAGTATTGGTTATTATTGTATGATAATGGCATCTTGAGTAAATCAACAGCGACAACGTCCCATGGTTGATGTGGTACAGGGTAATTACCCATCGGTGCAGGTGTGATTGGGTATCCTTTGTGTTTCGCACATGATTCGCATCTGTCTATATGATTGTTTATATCTTTTCGTAATGAAGGCCAGTAATATAATAGCTGGGCTTGGTTGAATGTCTTATCCTTTCCAGGATGTCCTGCATGTGGGCTGTCGTGTATCTTTCGTAATACTTGGGGGTATCATGTCATTAGGTACTACCAACTGGTTAGTATTTCATTGGCGTTTTGGTTGTTTAGAGTTAATTTTGTATAATGTATTATTGACCATTGTGAATTGTTCAAGTGGGACATGCAGTTTGGGTAATTGTATGTCATCTCCACTTTCTAACTTGTATATTACTTTAGACCATATTGGGTCAAGTCTTTGTGCCTTTGCAATATCCTCGTGGTTTGGGATATTTCCTTTGAGATCTAACGCCGCGACCTGAATTGTGTTCGGGTTCCTAGTTAATGCGTCAGCTACTATGTTCATTTTACCTTGTATATAATGAATTTGTACATTGTAGTTTTCAATTGTACATTTCCATCTTGCTCTCCTCCCAGAAAGGAGTTTTTCTTTAAACATACCCACCAGTGGTTTATGGTCCGTGAATAAGTGGATTTCGTAACCATATACCAAATCTCCAAACTTTTGTAATGCAAAAACCACTGCAAGTGCCTCTAAGTCTGTAGTGCAATAATTTTTCTCCGCACCTCTTGTTTGTCTGCTGGCAAATGCAATCGGTTGATTCTTTCCCATTTTATCTTCCTGCATCAGTACAGCCCCTAATCCTTTAACTGATGCGTCTGTACAAATAAGAAATGATTTTGTGTAATCCGGATATGCTAAACAAGGTGCATTTGTTAGTTTAATTTTTAGATTGTTAAATGCCCGTTTTTGTTCTTCTTCCCATTGGAATACAGCATCTTTTTTGAGTAGTTGGAATAGAGGAAAGGCTATATGAGAGAACTGTGGTACGAATGACCTATAGTACCCAGCCAGACCTAAAAATTGTCTAACTTCGTCAGTCGTAGTGGGTTCAGGAAAATCTCTCACTGCCTGTATTTTGTCATCAGTGGTGTGAATACCATCAGAACTTAATTTGTGGCCTTAGAAATTTATTTCCTTAAAGCAAAATTTGCATTTAGAAAGTTTAATTTTTAATCCAGCATCACTAAGCTTTTGTAAGAGTAAGTCTAATTTCCTGAGATGATCCTTAATATTCTTCGTTGCGATTATAATATCGTCAAGATAAACAAATATTCCTTGTCCTAAAATTCCGGACAATACGTAATTCATAAGACGCTGGAATGTGCCTGGGGCTGTCCTCAGTCCCATTGGCATTCTTGTATATTGATAATGGCCTCTGTTTGTTGAAAAGGCAGTGTATTTACGTGACTCCTTAGATACCGGAATCTGATAGTAGCCGTTTAGGAGATCGATGGTCGAGAATATATTAGTCTCAGGACCAATATTCTGTAGAACATCGCTTAGCAATGGCATGGGAAATCTGTCTGGGATTGTGTGATTATTTAGTTTACGGTAATCTACTACCGCACGCATTTCTCCATTTCGTTTGGGCACAAAGAATAGGGGGGCATTCCAAAGGGAGACTGAAGGCTCAATAATTCCAAGTTTTAACATTTCATCGACATACTGATTTGCAAGTGTACGTTGGGAGTGTGGTATGCGGTAAGCTGGTACGAAAATTGGTGGTGTTTCTGGGTGCACATTAATCATGTGATTAATCAAGTTAGTACACCCTAATTGTTCTCCGGGCAATGCTACGGTGTCCCTGTGTGTTTCCAGCAGGGTTAACAAATCATTTTCTTCATCAAATTCACCTGAGTGAATTAAATTCTCTTTTATTCTTTCTCTATCCGTAGATTTTATCTCACTTGTTACTCCAGCTATAACTATTTCCTTCACAGGGGCGGGACATTTTTCAATATTAACTATACAAGTTCCCTTTTTCAACTGAACTTCCCCATTCATGTGATTAATTATGACTATCTGAGTTTGCCCTTCGTCGTTCGTATGACATAATGCGTTTTCTACTGACAATCCCTTTACTTTACATAATTCTTCTAAGACAAGAACAGTACTATTCTGTAATTTGCTCTTTATGGTAACCTTCATGTATGAATTAGGTGGTATAACTAAATCATTAGTGAGATGGGCTGGGAAAATTGATAAATCAGTACTGTTACCTGGGTCACTAATTCTGGAGGATGGGGTTGTTGGTGGGAGTGGAACTATGCACTCATCTGTTTGTGTATGTTTGTTTAAGCCTTTAATAATACCAATTCTTTTTGGCTCTCTTCTACCAATCGGTGAGGGCTCTGAAGTTATTTCCACTATGAATTCATTGTCAAAGTCTATTCCATTCATTTATGGGAGTATGGTTATGTTCTCAGCTCTCATGGATCTTAAGCCCAGTAACATATGAGCTTTAATTGCTAAGTTTTCAACGATATAGAAAAATGCAGAGAATGGTCTTGTAGTTTCTGTGAAACTGAGATTTAATCTTATCATACCCTTCACTGTAATCTCTTGTCCATCTACTGTGTATAAATCTAAATCAGCTTCACCCAGAAAAGTTACTTTCTTTTTATTTTTAAGAATTCTATTTAGTTCTTCTTGTGTTATTAAGTTCACTGGAGAGCCTGTATCTAAAAATAAGGAAACGTTTTGATCCTCACATACAGCTGGTATCAAGATACACTCATTTCCCAACATGCCTCCTATGTGAAGTTTAGACTTGTTTTTCTTTACGTTTGTTTCTTTTTTTGTCATGACTTGGTCTTCCCCCGATTTGAACATAGACACAATTTTTTCTACTGTTTTGCAATCACTAGTCCAGTGCCCTTGGTATCTATGATGCCTACAGTAAGGACCAAATCCTTGTGTCTTTTGTTTGTCCTCTTTTGCCTTGATAAAGCATTCATACCATGTGTGTCCTGGTTTTGCACAATAATGACATAGAATGGACCTATCCCTTGACTGTGACCTACGAGGTGATTTCCCATAAGAAGTGTTGTTTATGGCGCGAGACCTGCTCGGGCTGCGTGAAAACTTATGAAACTGCCTGTAGGAAGGCGTCTGGGAACGAGGTCTAGGCGTTTTTGTTTGTTTGGCCTGCCTGTTTTCTGGTCGCGATCAATTTTGTTCTCTGTTTGGGGTCGGTGTAGATGTTTTCACAGCTGATACTGTCTCAGGTACCCTGATTCTACCAGAATGTGCATGTGTGTCGACCACACCTGCTTTACTGCACTGCATCTCTACCTCGTTCACTGAGTCTAGCAAGCATATTCCTGGGGTGTACGCAATCGTCTTGGCGATCTTAAGGGTCCTATCAGATAATTTACACAAGGCAGCTACATAACCAATGATGTCCACGACGAGGTTTGGGGACATCTTTCCATCATCTGTTATCCAATTAGAATTCTCCAGTGTAGCTAACAAAGTTCTCTTGATTGTGGAGACATCAGCAGTTATTTCACTGAGCACATGGTTTGTAGTGTGCTCCCTTACAAGATCTACAATTTTATGTAATTCTGGAATTATACCTGGCAAGAAGTTCATACCTCCACAAAATTTCTTCAGAAATTCAGTTTTAAATTCATCATATGTCCTAGCACAATGGAGCTTATCTGAGCGCAATAAATTGCTTGCTGGACATCTTTCCTGGCTTATGCAAGATGAAAAAATAGCAATTTTCTCTTGTTCACCTAGTAGGTGGCGCTTGATGAACATTTGTTCGCACTGACTGACTAATGAAATGACATCAATGCGATCTTTGTCTGTGCCAGAGAATTTTGGGGCAGTTTTATCCTCGTGATACACAAACACGTGAGGTGTGGTTGTTAGATCAGCGGTATTTGTTTCTTGATCCATTTTCACTGATTGCCCTGTTAATTCAACTTGGACGTGTTTATCGTTGTGTGAGGGAATGGTGGAATATGTATGACCGGACCGGTGAACCCTGTTAAGTATATTGGCATACGTGTGCAAGGCAGTGGCAAAGTCCACACTCTCTATGTCAGAGGTGGTTTCCCACTCATCATCTGAAACTCCCGTATTTGTTTCTTTATCTTTAGTGTGTGGTGAGGTTTGCACAAGGGGTGGGCTGCCTCGAGGCTCTCTTAATTGTGAGTCTGATGTTGTGGCAATTTGTGTGTTATCTGGTGTGTTGCCTTGGGGCTCTCTTAATTGTGAATCTGTTGTTGTGGCAAATTGTGTGTCATCTGGTATTAACGTGGGGGGGTGGCGAAAATATTCCTGTCATTAAGATATGGTGTTATGAAATACGCCTCTTGTTTATTTATGTCCAAGCAAAATAGATGAGTAAATAAGTTGAATATAGCTAATTTTAGCACTGAGAAGAAATGAGCAAGTATAATTTTACCCACTTGATACAGATCGTAGAGGTGTGTCGATACAAAAGTCGATCTCGGAAGAAAAATACAGATTTGACTGAAGATCTCTTGATAATTCTAGTGGTGTGTTGATGGATGATATTACTCAGGAAATTCCATGGCCTGGTGTTTGTGGTGGTTAACGGCTGTCCCAGGCAACCCTCATCATAGAACGTCGAATTTCCAACTTAACTGTGAAAATAAATGAGTATGAGTTGGAGCTATGTGAATAATGAGTAATGGGTAGTGGGTGAGAAGTGCCTGGTGTCAGTCACACGTTGCTTGGCATGGCAGACTCGCGTTGTGATGTCATCTCAGCACATGGTGACGTCGGCTTCCCACACTGGTAGCTGTGGTGAGTGAATGAGTAGCGATGAGTAACTTGAGTGAAGACGGGTGAGTAAGATGAGTTGTGAATATGGACTTCGTGTTTTGCTGCGTGTCTTGACCTCTGCGTCAGCGAATGGCGGGAGAGAGTGGTGGGGGCTTGTGTGCTTGTTGGTCTCTCCTCTTCTTTACTTGCTTTACTTTATATTCTTCTTGTTGCTGCTTGAAGTTACGTGAAGATTATGGAGTTGTTTTGTAGACTTGTAGACTATTTGCATTGTAGGCTGTATTTTGTAGGGATTCACTGTAGAACTGAAGCTAATCTTGCAGAGTCTCGCCTGCTTTTGTAGAAATTTGCTTTTAATTCAGAGACGATGTCCGTAGATTCGCTGGTTCGTCGTTGAAGTTGCAAGATCGTATCAATATTTTGTTAAACTACTTGCAAGGCATCCTGTGACATCTTTCACCTCTGCATCAGCATGATGATCGGGGAGGCGGAGGGGGCTGGGTGGAGAGAATACTGTCAGGAGCTGGTTGTGAGAGGTATTCTTTTTGTTTTCAATCTTGATATTTTGTAGGAATTCAATGTTGATTCGGAGACGAGGTTCGTATACATTCGCTGCTACCAAATGTCATAAAATGACTAAATGTCATAAAAGACTTTGTATTTACTTGTAGAGAAGTTATATATATTATGAGACTTGTGGACGAGCGGTTTTATATCTTGGAGTGGCTTCCCGTTTGTCATGTAGTGACAGGAGAGGTAAAGAATAGTATGGGACTATTTTTATTTGTCTTGGAAATATTAACAAGTCTCTCTCTCAAAGTTACCAAGCCCTTCTCACTGCGACCTGCCTCTTGTATGGCTTGTCTCCTTCTGAGCTCTCTTTCCTAAATTCTGGTGTAGCAGGGGTGTGTCACGTGTGTTCCTTGTGAGTGGAAAATTCTAGCAGCCTGTGTATGAGTATGTGTGTATGTGTGTGTATGGTCACTAGGTCTTTGTTCACGGTTGGACTGCTGACAACTAACTGCATCATCTCCTTACTGGCCACTGTCGTCAGCTTTTCCTCAGTGTAACTTGCAAGCTCATTTCCTTTTCCCAGGCTCGCATAGGGCTGTCTATCTATCTATTATCTATCTATCTATTATGATTTCTAATGGAACACAACTGAAGACACACACACCACCACCACCACCTCTGACCACACACATCACCAATACTGACCACAAGCTTCGTATGAAATTCATAAATCACTTTAAGCCTTCAAATTGGTAACAATGCATAGGTCATAAATATATTACTTAATTGGTAAATACAGTGATTTTAATACGAATGACAAATCCTTGCAATGTCATTCACCGTGATGTTTCTTTTCATGAATAACTGCATCCCCCCTGTATCATTTCTGATAACAAATATGTTAACAAATATTTGAAATATGATGGCCTGACCATTAAATAATAAAAGAGAAATTACATGATAGATATGAGAGTATTTCATGCCAATAAACCAAAGATAAAATCATTGAAATTTTGTAAAGGTGCATAACCCTTTGATTCTCTACCGAACAAAATTTTCTGTTACTAGTCAGAATGAAATTCTTAACCGTATCAGAATCACTTAACGTTGTTTCCAAGGTCTTTCAGTAGTTAGGAAAAAAAAATGACTTTATAATTATGCTTTTCAAATTATTATTTACCTATCTTCTAATGACAAACATTTATCACATAAGCTTTCCAAACTACTGGCTGCATATATGAAGACTTTACGGATTTGCTAAAGTTACACTATGACTACAAAGATTAATACGACACAAATTTCGCTACTTGAAAAATTGCCTCGGACAATAATTATTTTAACGTATGGGCGACTGCAGAAGGTTTGCATGAGATATCTTATGTCAGCATTTTTACTGCAGTTTAATTTGAAAATGGTAAAAAAAAAAAAAAATTATTATCGTTTCAGCTGTAGAATTTAATAATTTCATGAAATAGACTGGTGAGATAAACGTGCACTAGCTGAACTGTTGAGGGGGTAGGGAAGGTGTTCACTGACTGGCGTGATGAGAAGGGCGGGGGAGGTATTAACTGACTGGTGTGGTGAGAGGGGAGGGGGAGATGTTCACTGGCCATAAAGGGTCGGAGAAGACCAGTCTCCACCCAGTGCTCAGCTGCTGCTTCACGCTGTTAGTCCCATTCCAGTCTCACCTGCACCACCACACCCTCATGGTGAGTCATGTGGCACAGTGTTGAGTAACCATAAGCAGTAGGTCGGTGTTAATAATCTCTGCCGCATTTACACTACTGTGTAGCTTACTTTTCCAAATAAGATCATCTGTGATCATTATCGGATGAATGATTCACAGTTGTATTTTCCAATTCCAAGAGATAACTGCCGTTTGCTAAACTTAGACACTGACAATTAATTTTTAGTTCCATAATGAATGCAAACTAGTCGTCATAGCAGTTCATTAGCTGCGGATCATTAAACAGAACAGACAGGAAGTCCGTTTATATTCCACTGTCGATAACTGGGGAAAACGTGCCATATTGAAAGAGTTACGATACGAAACCTCCGACTGGCTCGTATACATAGTGAAAAACTTCATACACAAGAGGTACTGCTGAAGGAAACTGAGAGTTTTCACTGCTTGCCTCAGTGATTTTCCAGAAACTTAGATTGTGCTGTCAAAGAAAGGCGTAATGGAAAAACTTAAGTACAGTTTTTTGACTGAGCATTTTATAGTACAGTGCAATACGCATATGGCTTCTATATAATGAGCTTATGCTGTTTCGTATGGGAGAGTGAAACTTATATTTGCTACCAAACTGCTCTCTGAAATTCGATACAGCAGTCTCCAGGTGGAATTATACATTTAACTAGAATTCTAATGATATCAGATATATATATATATATATATATATATATATATATATATATATATATATATATATATATATATATATATATATATATCTTGTTATGTGTCCGACTATGGGCAAAGGCTTCAGGGCCTATATCTCAGGGCCAGTAGTCTATCCCAAGGGCCAGTAGTCCTCCTACACCTCCACATGTCATCACTTCGGCGCTAACACCCACCGTCCATACTGATTACGCTCTAGGGCTGTCTCATACAGGGCTGTTGTACTGGTGTTAGCTGGGATATTTTTACAACATTTCGGCAGGTCATCTGGTAGATCAGGAAACTCTGCTTTTTATGAAGTTCAAATCCTTATTCCTAAAACTCTCCCCTGCCCCAGCCGGGATTCGAACCTGGATCCATCATGACAGCAGGCCTCCTCTCTACCGATTCAGCCACAGCCTCCCCCAAATATTGGCTGTTGCTTGGAATAAGTCTATGATTTTGTGATATATAAAACAGTTATAGCTGAATATTCAACATCACATACCTTCCCTACCCCGCCAACCCCGTTGACACTCAAACTATAGTATCTCGCATAATGCACCAGACACGATGATTTGCTTAAAGAGGAGTTATAGATGTCCCTCAATGGTAACATAGAATTGTATGTGAAAGCCATTTTAACAGTATTCTTGTCGCCTTTTTAAAGAATATATATGGTCATCGATGCAGTAAGGTTGCATATTTTGTCGAATAATTTTCAGAACATGGGAGTACACCGGTCATGCCGATCAACCTCCCTGACAGAACGCAGCAGCTTTATCTGGATGTGGGTGGGGGGCCTGTCAGCTCGTGCCATAGCTAGGGTAACAGGGTGTAGCGTCACCACAGTCTGCAGGTGGCTTAACCGGTGGAAGCAGGAGGGACACGTTGAGAACAGGCAGAGCTCAGGTAGACCTAAAGGGGAAGAACAATGCAAAATCATTCATAACCGGATCAAAACCTGGCATCCTCTAGCACTCCACTCTGATGGATTAAGCATATTTGACATGAATCGCAGAACAGTACATTCAGAGTTTCAGCATAACTGTGGATGTATTGAGTATCCTAATCTAAATTACTGCTGAGCTTCACACAATGGCGGACTAAAGAACGCTTTCGTAGAAATATTATTCTATCTATCTATTGCCAGACGCCTCAATCCCGTTTGGGGTGGCCACAAACAAATTGCCTCCAAGTCGCCCTGTCCCCCGCCATTTCACTCCCCTGCTCCCAACTCACACCCCCCTCTCTCATATACCTCTCCACCCCATCTCTCCATCTCATCCTCGGCCTCCCCCTCCCTCTTTCCCCCTCCACCTCACTCACATACACTCTCTTCTTCAGTCTTTCACCCTCCATCCTCTCCACATGGCCAAACCACCTCAGTGTGTTCCTCATAACGCTTCCTATCACATCCACATCAACACCACAACGCTCCTTTATATCCTCATTCGTCAGCCTGTCTCTCCATGTGACTCCACAGGCTCCTCTTAAATAACTCATTTCCACGGCTCTCACTCTTGACTTGTGTCCTTCCAACAACGTCCAAGCTTCACTTCCGTAAGTTAGAGTTGGTATCACAATACTGTCATGTAGTAACTTTTTCACTTCCATGCTCACTTCCCTGTTTCTTATCACTGCTTTCAAAGAACCAGCAACCTTTCTTCCCTGCTGTACCCTTTCAAGCACTTCACCCTCCAAACCTCCATCCTTACTCATCACACTACCCAAGTACTTAAACGTACTCACATTTTCCAATTCCTCACCATCCAACCTCGCTGTACATTCACTGACTTCACCTCTTTCAAAGACCATCACTTTACTCTTCCCTACATTCACCTTTATATTATTCCTACGCATATTTAGCTTTGCAAACTGCTAAAAATTCGAAATACCTCAGTGAACAGAATCAGACAGGCTGCTACCCAAACGTGGGCCTCATAACGAGAGAAATATAATGTATCCACGGTAAGAACACTCAAGTAGAAGACATGAGAACGGTATCAAAAGCTGAACTACAATAACTTTAGCTCCTGTTAATAAAGGGCTAATTTGTCATTCAATTGATCTGAGTGTACATAGACTCACCAGGAGAAAGTGTGCCTAGACAGTTTAATAGACTTTAACAAGATTAGACAGTTATCTTGTGAATTAAGATAATTATAGTTGATCATTCTGTGGAAAAATTGCTGTCACATTTATGTACCAGTATTTTTAGGTGTTTGTCACCCATTCCTTTTAATTATCCCTCTTACATTCATGGAAACCTATGTTTTCGATTTCTTGCAAGGACGGGTCCGAATATGTCATGGTTAATTAAGAAAGCTGTGTATGTCTTATATTATATCTCATTTTGGTTTGCCAGATTCGTAATTTCGATGTTAATATTGACATACCACTCTTTAAACTGACATTCATGTTTTCTTAAACTGATAACAATAAATACTAAAAAGACTGCAATGTGACTTTCATTCACCTGTAACATCGCACCACTTTCTTCCCTCACTCCTTACCATGTAGATTATCTTACACGAAGGGAGAAGTGGCTTCGTATGAAACAGACAGGCTTGTCAAATACATCTCCCAAATAGATCGGGTTTCCCCCAGTTGATTCGGTATAGAGAGGGTCTTCTAATCTTCAAATGCTCCCAAATCATTGTCTCCCAGTCAAACTGCTGAGAAAACAATAGCCAGGTTTTCCATGCATTCCTTTTAAGATTAACTAAAAATGAATCGTCTTGTCTTGAGGAAGTAGATGTTCCACATAAAACAACAAAACTGGGGTCACGTTTGAAAACTCAGTGTTTTACATTTCTGATTAAGACTCTAGTACGAGTCACACACACACACACACACACACACACACACACACACACACACACACACACACACAGCATCATAAGTGTGAAAATATTAGCTGCCGATGAGATCTGCACTTTCAGTGCATCCTGGCCACATAAAATACTTGTTAAAATAAACAGTAAAAATTGTGGTAAGTTTCTGAGTTTTGTACCCAACTTGTTTAAACGGCTGTACAACAGTTCAGTGCTTAGTACACCATGGGTATCTTGTCGATACTTTTCTCTGTCTTACATTGTCCAAAGAATATAGGTCCTTAACATGCAGTAACTGTACAAAACATACAACACTATTTATACACAGAAATTTTTCTCTAGAAGTTTATGGTGGTGTGATGGCGGCTGCTGCAGGGACATTATGGCTTAGTCTGGGAGTTACGTGCCTTCTGGTACACGCCCGCCTGCCTCATATCTCAGGCAAGTTTACCCTAGTTGTAATCAAAGGGAATCGACGATATTAATCATTTTATTATTGCTGTCTTAGCTTACCTCAATGTGTATCATCTAAACAGATGTTTTGGATTGTATGTAATTATTTCAGATTATTTACTGTCATCTGGTACAGATAAACCTGCTCTTCTTGGTCTCGATTCCATTAAAAAAAAAAAAAAGTATTCTTGAGCTGGGAGAAAAATGAAGGATGAGGAAAATGTTAATGTAAAAGAAGTGCTTCGTTTCGGGAAATACCAATTTGCAACGTTTGCTTTTCCATACCAAAGCTGCCTAATTAACTGTAATCTACTGCCTAATCAAGCATGAAATGCATACCCGAAGATCGACAAATTTCAGTATATGTTCTTCATTCAAAATTCTTTTGCACGACATTTCAGTGGATAAAAGAGAATGCTACGTGTTGTGAATATACCAGTATAAATCATCCTACATATTGCAAATATATATTCCTTAATATTTTCTTGGGAAATTGGCGTCTGTCGGTATATTCTACTTGGGGTTAGAACAGCTCAGTTGTAGCGCTCGAGTTTCACAACCGTAGGGTTGGCAGTTTGAGTCCGAACTATGGTATCGTATTGCTGGTGAGTGATGTAGCGATCTCTTTCAATGCCTTCCAGATATATATAGTCCATTGGTCCTAGGTAGGGGGATTCGCCCTCTGGCTATAATCTGACAATTATATCTAGAATTTGACAATCCTTTTGAGGTTCAAGATCAGTTAATAATACCAGTCATACACAGGTACTACATTTTCCTATTGAGTGCCCTACCTCTATACATACTGTAAATTCGTCTTTGTATTTGTCAGATAAAACTCGAGGATCGCTGGACAGTCGCCGAGCACTTGATGTCATGTTGGCCACAGAGCAGTGTTCCCGCTCCTCCATCATGCTGGTGACAGACGACTCTCCATGGGCGTTCTCTATGATGCAAGTGCGTCAGTGTTAGCATTAAGCAAACGTTGAGCATTTCTAAAATGGATTAAGGAAGTTAGTTTGGAATATACAGTAAAAATAAGAATTGTCCCTGAGATATGTAACAGATACACTACTTCACATATTTTCTGGTACAGATCCTAAGAACAGACTGAATCTTATCTCAGCTTGGCAGGTGAATGTGGCTGACCTATGGAAGTGCTGATATGGAATGGAAAGCTCTAGGTAACATAAAGTCAGTTGTTGTGGAAGATGTTTTCAAGGACAGGAACTTTGAAAAATGTTCTCTCCAAAGAATATTAGCCAAATTCAAGATGTATTCATTGTTACACGTTTTACATTGACTGGAGTCAGAGGCGTTAAATGGGTACAAATCATCACCATCCATTCTTTTTCAGGATCTAACTGACCTACAAGCTCCGTGGGGAGTCGGAGTGTTCGGGGTGACAAATAATGAACAAAACGCCAACATGACCCATGAAAACCTCTCCCAGGCTATTGCCACTGCTCGAGGGGTAAGTCGACGGGTAAGTGGCTACAGCACGTAAAGGCTGATACAATAACTTGGGAGGCAGACTAAGGACATTTGTTTCTGTGTGTGTGTGTGTGTGTGTGTGTGTGTGTGAGTAATAACAAAAACAGATTATAAGCAGACCTATTAAGAGTAATAGGGTGAAAACTCAAATGGTTTGTTGATAACTTTTTTGACATTAGCTTCTTGATGTGTCGTGGTGGGTGACGGTGGTGGTAGTGAGCGAGGACCCAACGTTCCTCTCCTCCTTCGCTGAGTTCTCCTTCAAGAACCACCTCCTGTCGGTGCACACAACGAGGCTACTCGCCTTCACACGCCTCCCTCTCCATCGTCTCCACACCCTCCACCACCTTCACAAGACACTATCACGCACTAGCGCCCTACTCGCTGTTGTCGACGATGCTACACCAGTCCTTAGGTAGTAAAAATTTTCTATGGATAAGAACACTTAGTTGAGGTGATATCCCTTAACATGATACATTGGCTTGATTCATATTTATCCATTTTCTTATCTTTTCATTTTTTTGTCAACAGGACCAGAGTGCTCTCATGGCTACCCTTCACTGACCCAGAAACTCGGCCTTTACAGGTAGCATCGTGGACCACTGACCAAAATCTAAGTCTAGTCTACCCACCAAATCTTTTTCCCAAGAAATTTTTACAGTAAGCTCTTGTTGTCTATAACTCTCGAAGATCCTTAAAATGATTTGTGAAAGCTTTTATCATAATGTCTTTGTTAAAAATATAGTACTGTTTATCATTTTTCACGTGACGTGATTGTGGATGCAGTCAGCTGGTATAATGGACAACATTGCATCTATATTATATCTTACATAATTTGAACGCTAGAATACAGGATGAAAAGCCACTGACCTTTTCACTGTACCTGTTTGATTAGCCAGTGCTTACAGTAGTTTTTGGAAGGCATGCCCGGTGTTTGTAAGGGTAGTCCATGGCCGCATCAGGCCTCAACCTCCTGCTGCAGGTTCCCCCACCGACCCCATGTGATGGTGACAGCTGAGGAGTTCCCTTCGCAGTCGGCTGTCATGGTAAACGACCCAACGGTACCTGGCAGCAAACGGCTTACTTTTTCGGGTGCAGCCGGGTATATCATGGAAGTACTGTCCACGGCTACGAACTTTACGTGAGCTATTGGTTGTACACATTCTTATATACGCAGCTGTTTTCTTGGATGTCGTAAAAGACTTCATAGCACTTCTTATTTACTGAATCATGTTGCAAATCACACTTTAACATCTCCTGTGTTATATATAGTAATATTTTATGGAAACAGTTTGTATCAATAATATACAGGGAGACATTAAGTTATAGTATTCAGAAGAATCGCAAAGGAGATGTTCTGATAATCTTCAAAGCCACTTACAGTATTACCCATAGTTCGTTTGAACGACAGTTTGCAACAAGGACCTAATGGCAAATCAAATATTTTGTTGTAACTGCTTTCAAAACTCTCTGACAGGTACACATACTTGAGATCCCCTGACAAAAGCTGGGGCCTGCAGAAGAGTGATGGGACCTGGTCTGGCATGCTGGGACTCATCACACGTGAGGTGAGTTACTACACTGATTCATCCTTATAAACTTATTTACTAGTAATTCTTAAACTGAGTAAAAGAATATGGTAGAAAAAGGATCAAACTCAAAATATACATCAGTCTTTTTTTTAATGCTTCTTCGAAGTACTGCTACAACCATTATTTTAAGAAAATGATCTTATGTTCGGACGCAATCAGTCGTGTCAGTTTCTGCCAATTAGTTCCAGCCAGGGTAATTAATACAACTGTTTTCAGATTATTGTTCTCGCTATCAGTCATCTGTTAGATGTCTAGACTGAAGAGTTGTTGCTCACTGCTCTCTCGCTGGGTTATCATGGTAGCAACTGCCACACTCATTGATACATAAATTATGAATGTCTGTTGTTGGGAATCTCCCTGACCTTTGTAGGTGAAATTCTGTTTATTATTTTGTCCATTCTTAGTTTAAAAGCGATACAACATATTTTCAAGGAAAACTCCAGCTTACTCAACCAAACTGCCACTAATTTTAACCGAGAAATATTTTCAAGATATGTATTTTAGCTACCTCTGTCCTGCTTAACTTTGTAGATAGAAAACTGTTTATCTGGTATTTGGTATTTGCTTATAATAATCATGTGGAGGGTATGGCGTAGGCAGTGTGAAGTGGCACCACAGAGAGGGTTAAGGGTTGGTACAGATTAGACATCTTGAAGGTATAACCTTTGATACATTTACCCCGACAATACATTTCAGCAAGTGGAGTTCACCCCTGGACCAATTTTGCTGGATTTTAGTAGAAGCCAGTGGATGGAATACTCTGCATATTTTATCATGGGTGGGTATTATGTTCTCGCTGCCCGTGGTCGTCCTGAGGCGGACCCGTGGGGATTCGTACTACCTCTTTCTCCAGTTGTTTGGGCAACTTTGTTAATAGCACTTTTGGTTGTGTGCTCAGTGATGCTGCTTCTGCCTTTCTGCTTTCCTGCCCACACACAAGAACCAGGCAGCGTAGACGCCAATATCTTTAATTGCCTGCGCGTTCTCCTGCAAGAAGGTAACCATAGCCTATTTGATATGTTCTGAGAAGAGACAAGCCTTAAACTTTTGAAAGCTGGCAGCTGATTTGTTGTCCGATTGCATTCATTATTAACGATGCATTTAAAATTATTTTTAATATATGGGTTTCAGTAACCGTTTGACGAAAAGATTGCCCAAATAAAATGTTGGATAAATATGAAAATTTTAGTCTGAGGGACAAAACAAAACACGTCCAGGTAAGGTTTCAGGAGTACCTTGACTTTTAGCCCCATGTTAGGTAAATTATGGCAAATTATTTCATTAGTGCATCATTATATAAAATCTTCCCCACTATTCCCTGCTTGTCGTAAGAGGCGACTAAAAGGGACACTTTTATCTACATTCTTTTTGCTCTCTTTCTTTCCCTTGTACTTTGTCTGTCCAAACCCTCTGCATTTTACTTTCATTTAGTTAATTTCCTCTCTCCACTGTCTGGTTCCTGCGAGTCACTGGCATTGGCTCCAGGGTAAAATACTTTTCTGCCTAAGGAATCTTGATGAACTCTGGTGACGAAGCAATGGCCCTCAGTTCCGTGCAGCCCTTAAGTGGGCAGGGGGTGCTGAGAATCCCACGGTGTAGAAATAAGATTATACATCCAGAAAGAACCTTAAGAATAGGAAACTGGAATGAGATATAACTTTGGAAGAGGTAGCAAAATCTATAAATGAGTTAAAGAATTTTAAGGCCCCAGGAGAGGATGGAATATTCCCTGAAATGCTTAAGTGGAAAATGACGAGTTGATGAATGTGCTTTTGAAACTTTTTAATGTGGCTTGGGATAATGGTGGAATTCCAGAAGAGTGGAAAAATGGAGTGATTATAAAAATACCAAAAAAGGGAGATTTAAGTATGTGTGGCAATTGGAGGGGGATAACTTTGATACCTGTAGTTGCAAAAGTCTTTTCCAAAATCTTGTTGAACAGAGTAGAGCCGGTAATTGATAAAGTTTTGAGAGAGGAACAGGCGGAATTTGGAAAGGGTCGAGGTTGTGATGATCGGATTTTTATTGTGGGGCATCTGGTGCAGCAGGCTAATGAGTTGAAAATGCCACTTAGTATGTGTTTTGTGCATTTTGAAAGGGCGTTTGATTGTGTTTTGCGTGGAGCTGTGTTGAAAATTGTGGGATTCTATGGTATACCAGAAAAGTTTGTAAATATTATTAGAAGCCTGCATGAGGGTGCTTTTTGTGAGGTAATGGTGGGTGGTTCTTTGAGTGATCCATTTCAAGTTGGGTCGGGATTGATTCAAGGAGGAGTTCCTTCTCCATTGTTGTTTGTTTTGGTTATGGATTATGTTATGAAAAGGGTTGTAAGGAGAACGGGTGCAGGAGTTGACTGGAAGGAAAATAAGAAGCTGATGAATTTGGACTATGCTGATGATATTGTAATGATTTGCGGAAGTGTTTGCGAGATGCGGTGGGTGCTTGATTGTCTGGTGGAGGAAGGAGAAAAAGTGGGTTTGGTAATAAATTGTGGAAAGACTGAAATTTTTAATATGAGCGTGGAGAACCAAATCGATTGTGTAATTGGGAATAGTGTGGTGAAGAATGTGGAAAACTTTAAATGTCTGGGAACGATTGTATCATCTAGTGGATCGTTGAACGGTGAAGTTGAGGAGAGGATTGGACAAGCTTGGCGAGCTGTTGGAATGTTGAAATCTGTTTGGAATAATAATATGCTTTCGGTACATACTAAAGTGATAATTTACAAGTCCATGGTTAGATCAATTTTAATTTACGGACATGAGTCATGGTACAGTACAATTGCAACAGATCAGAAAGTATTAGAATTTGAGAATAAAATACTGAGAAGGATTCTTGGGGTAAAGTGGTAAGACAGAGTTACAAATGCAAGAGTAAGGGATATTACGAGAGTGGAACCAGTTAATGAATATGTGAGACTGTCTCGCTGAAAGTGGCTGGGGCACATATACAGAAAAGAAGGTAGTTTAACACAGGATGTGCCAGAGTGGACTGCTAGAAGAAGAAGAGGTAGAGGTAGGCCGAGGGAAACCTGGTTGAGGACAATGAAAAAAGAAGCAGGAGAGGAGTGTTGGTGGGATCTGAAGGAGATGGCAAGAGACAAATATTGGTGGAGAGAGTTCATTGAGGCCCTATGCATCCCGTGGGGTGCCACAGGAAATGACTGATTGATTGAACCTGGTAAAATATCGGAACTCCAATAAAATGGCTTTAAAACATTTTGCAGCTTATAACTTGTTGCAGCTCGTTTGTAAGTAGCAACTAGAAACTAATAACATAGAAAACTTACTGATGATGGGAAAGTAGAAAGCATGGTGCAAATTAATGTGACAAGAAGACGATGTCAAGTTAATCTGAATATTCGTTTGGTTAGTCAAGTGGGACATCCCTTGAGTGGCCTAATGCTCCCCCCGCCCAATCTATCTTTCATCGAAATTCATGGGATATTTTATATTTCATTGCAATTATGATGTTTTACCAGGTTATAATTTACAAACTACCGCAATAATGACATAATTTACCTTAATTTACCTGAACATAAGAAAAAAAAAATTAAGATACATGTGAAACTTTACCTGTCTGTGTTATGATTTGTCCAGAGAATTCAAAATGTCACATGTATCTAGGCCATCTGATAAACTTAGTAAAGACCCGTTTTGAAATTAATCTATGCAAACAACTATATATAACATTTTACTTGGATAATCTTTTTGTCAAACGGTTATTGAAACCCATTTAATAAAAATAAATTAAAATGCGTCTTTAATAATGAATACACTCGGACAACCAATCAACTGCCAGCTTTCAAAAGCTTAAGGCTCGTCTCTTCCCAGATCAGATTAAACAGGCCATAGTTTAGCCTTTTCAAGCTATCAGTAATTTGCTTACAGAATGCAAGTTAAAGTGGGATATTTCATTTAAAGGTTATGCACACTTCATTTACGTTAATGCACAGGTAATATTCGAAGTAGATCATTTCTTCTAGGCATGGAAAAAAGCCACTTTTCTGTTTTGGTTTATAATGCCCACTCAGTTTGAAAATGTTAAACTATATCATGTGCTTAATAATTTTACAGGGAAAAAGCTCTCAGTATTAGGCATGGTACGCCATCAACTACTGTTGGGATCTTTATCCTGTGTTACTAAGTTCTCTTTTGTCGTAACAGATTTACAGAGAACTAAAAGTCGGTGGTGGTGGGATCGTGTGATGCTGGGGGTGTGGATGCTGATGATGGTTGTGCTGACACAGAGCTATCTCGGCAACCTCATGTCCCTCTTGGCGGTCAGATACATCGACCAACCATACCAGAGACTTGATGACGTTCTTGACAAGTCTGATGTTGGAATAATTCTTGTCCAGAACACACTGATCATCCACTATCTTAAAGTATGCAATTGTTTTTGTAATGTATTTGAAAATCATGTACTATTTTTTGTTCAGTGTCCAAGAATGTTTAGGTTGTCAATAAAGCAACCCAAGTTATTTTTAGCCAAACCAGTATTGCAGGAAATAGTGTCTAGTCACTCATAAAGTGTTCTGTGAGCTACTCACATGTTTATTGATAAAAGAATGCCCTACTGCGACGACCATTCTTCCATTCATGAAAGTATTGGCAAAAGTGTTTTTTATCGGTCCTTCCATATTTGCAGAACGAGCAATTAACTTACAATTGGCCCCTGTTCTGAACAGTTCATGTACTTCCAAACCCTGACCGCCAATTACTTCCACATTGTGATGGACCGGTAATTGTTATCTGCAACAGCTTCACAACTACTAAGTGTTACGTAAAGATCAATTAATTTTCCTAAGATTCACCTAGTTATGTAATCAAAAGCTTTCAATAAAGCTGAGGATCACTGACAGCCTTCTGTACTTCAGACGGCCAAGTCGGGTCCACTGTGCGAGCTGGGGAACCTGATGGGCACAGAACGAGTGGCTTACAGATTGTACGCTGAATTACCCCAAAGCCTGGAGACCATTGTGCGGGATGGCAGTCATGTTGTGTTTTCCCAGGACATCGTCAATAACCTCGTATTGCCAAGGAGTTTTTCTCGCACAGGTAATAATGTGGTTCTCATGTTCATTAGAGTTATTTATGGCCATACCTTTCTAGTTTGTGCTAAAAATTTGGCATATCTGTGATAAATTTCCTGCCAGTGAGGGGAGGGGCTTCGTTCAACGTGAGCAATTAGAAAGGATTTTAAATGAAAATCACTGCCTGTTTTTAGACAAAAGGGCAATTAGAAGCCTTTTCAAGAAGGACTACTTTAATTAACAGTATAATAGTTCCATCGCTTTATCATCACTAAATACTTTGACAGGAACCTGTGATTTTTATCTGTCCCGGAGCAGCTACCTGACTACTCCTCTAGCCATGGTGGCCCAAAAGAACAGCCCTTTTATGCCAAGACTGAATAAGATGTAAGAACTGAACAGTTTGTCAGTAGTTAAAATATTAAAGATAAAAATAGTTCCGTGTGTTTTTACACAGAACTTGAAAATACTTGATATCTACATCGAAGTCTAAATAGGCATGAGAAATAATTACTATGGTAGGCATTACTGGCATGACTAATATAATGATTTAACCATTTTATTTTCTAAGACAGGGCTTATTCATTGGTGGAATCTGGCCTGTATGATAAATGGATGAAATTCTCACATCCTAACTCCAGCACCTGCAAGAACCCACCCAGGATCATCACCGTCACCTCTGCCTTCTCACTCAGCAACCTGTGGGTAGGTCCTGCCACGGACTTCTTGGATGGCCTGGAAACTTTGCATTAAGTATATAATTGTAAATTTTATTTGTAAATTTACTGCAACCATCACTAATGATTTGCATTAAACATGTCACTTTTTTCCCTACGTAGGATTTAGTTTACCGATGTTAATGAAATATTGTGGGTTAGTTTATAAAGGAAAGGATTACGGCATTACATGTAATACTGCTCATTTTCAGGGCATGTTTGTGGTGTGGGGATGTGGATTTGTAATGGCCGTGGTGGTGCTGGTAATAGAGATGTGTGGCTGGGCCAAGTGGAAAGAACAGGTCCAGATGGACACCCAAGACACACACACCACCATCACCACCACTACCACCGTTGACCACGCACTTCATTAGTACTGACGACGATTTTCGCATGAAATTCATACTTCACTTCTTCACTTTAAGCTTCTAATTTTGTAACAACGCAGAAGTACCAAATATATTGGTTAATTAATAAATACACTGATATTAATACAAAACTTGACAGATCCTCCAAGTGTCATTCACTGTTATGTTTGTTTGTTTTCCTGGATGTTAGCATTCACCTCTCAATATGTCTGTAGGTAAATATATTCCGAAACTTGAAGTAAAGTCAGTGGTCTGTCGTGTACACTTCCGGATTATGATGACTAGTCGCAGCAGGTGTATAATCTGTCTGACTTATTAAATTATAAAACAGAAATAAGATGATTGATACAAAAATATTTGATGTCAATGACCCAAAGATAAAATCGCTGAAAGTTTGGTAAAAGTGCATAACCCATTGACTCTTGACAGAGCAAAATTGCCTGGTACGAGCCTAAATGAAATTCTTAGCTGTATCAGGGTCGCCTGACATAATTTCTGAAATTTTTGAATGATAATGTTTCTCCCAGGCGAACTATATCCGTCTTTCTTAGGCAAGAAAGGATGTGTGTATGTACTTATTCTGCTATTTTGTAAAGACACAGACACAAGTGTCTTCCAAAAGGTTGACGAATATATGGCGGATAAATCGAACCGTTTGTAACCCTTGCTAGTTGAGACAGGGTTATCATTGTATTTCGCCAGGTTTAAATTTTCTTTAGACGGAACTAGGAAGATAGTTGTGTCTTTGTACACATTTCCTACCGACAAACAGTTATCACATAAGCTTTCTAAACTACTGGCTACAAAAATCTCTTTACAGTACTGAAGAATTACTATGGAAAATGACTATTTTATGGTATGATTATGGCCACTGAAGGAGTTGTGCTTCTGAAATATTTTAGATCACCATTTCTTCACCAGCCTAACTTTTAAATGGCGTAAACCCCGCTGAGGGGGGTCACCTTGACATGGTGGCGGGGCTTGAATCGTGGCTGGTAGTGCCACCTACTTTGGAGGCATGCCTACCTTTGTAGGGTTCGGTATTTGTCGGCCTCGTGGACCAAGCACCCCCTACATCACTGGTGAAGGAGGCCTGCTGGTGATGTTAGTCCATGCCCATTTGCCATCTAGGGTGGGACTGTTGCCTCCCCACGTGTTTGCCGTGCGTGGCGTCCCGTAATGCTGGGAGATGGGAGTCCTGGGGGTTGAGTGATCCTGTATGGTGCGCCCTGCAACTAGCAATATACCTCTTTGGTCCCTTTTCTGGCTAGACGGGTGGCCTGGTTGGGCCTGACCAGGTCAATCGGCTGGTCATGTGTTGGCTAGGGTCAAGTGGGCACTGGGGGGCCTGGTGGCTCCTATCGTCCTGGAGTCACCCTTGTCCGGATCCCCCAGTGGTTACCTGCGTATACTCCTCCGCTACCCCTGGGGTCATCAGTGGTTCAGTCCCTGACATATGGCCTCCCCCTGTTTGGCTCCATGGTGGGTGGGGGGGTGGGGCAATGAAGTTCTTGTGGGTTGTTTATGGAGGTTATTAAAAACAAAACTCTTGTTGACGACACGGCATCTGTCCCTGGCCATCCTTCGGACTCCACCTTACTTATTGCCACTCTGGAGCCTTTCCAGGCCCATGGTGATTATCCTCCACTGCCCCAGCGATCACATGGGACTGGGAGGCGGTCGCGTCGGGTTGGTGTGACTCTGGGGCAAGGCATAAAAGATTCTGTGCCTGCGGTATATAGTAAATATCTGGTACTGAAATCCTCTGAGGGGAAGTCAGTGCTAGATATTGATATTTTTGATCTGCACCGAGCCATAGTTTCTACATATGGGAGGGAACCTAAAATCTCAACACAGGGAGATGGAAGCATCGTGGTTGAGGTGTCCTCCCCAGAAGAGAGCACCCATCTAATGGCTTTAAAGTCTGTCGCAGGTTAACATTTGCTGTGTACCACATGCTACTTTTAATAGTTGTAAGGGAATCATATTTTCCCGAGACCTACTCAGATATTCAAAGGCACGGTTGTTGAAGGAACTGCAGTTGTCTGGTGCTATCAAAGTTGAGCATCTGCAGAAGAAAATAGATGGTGTCCTGACCCCCACTCCGACCTTGTTCCTGACCTTTAACAGATTGTCTTTGCCTGCATCAGTGAAACTCGCCTGGCTATCTATTCCAGTGAAGCCGTATGTGCCGATCTCAAAGCGGTGTTTCCACTGTCAAGGTTATGGCCACGTTAGCTGCTTTCGCCGCCATGCACAGGCTGGCCTTCCTGCTGTATGTGTCTCTTGTGGCGAACCAAGTAATACCAGTGACTGTCCAGGGCCCCTTAAATGATATCACTGTGGGGGTCCTCATGCTGTAAATTCTAAAAACTGCCCACGCTACTGCCTAGAAAAGGAGATTTTGTCTATTAGAACAACTGAGAGAGTTTCGTTTTCTGAAGCTAAGAATAGAGCCCAAACTCACTTTTTCCAGCCCGGAGTTACTTACGCTGCTGTCCTTGCTGGAGTGTCGGTGAGCCGCCCTGTATCTCAGAGGCAGCCTCGAAGTATTCCAGTACCCACTCCTTCAACTCGTGATCTTGAGGATGCTGTCCCCATGGTTGGTGCTGTTGGTGAGAGTGAAGTTTGCCCGACTGCTACCCCAACTGCTTCCGCCTCCACTGCCGTGGCTGACAACTTACATACTTCTGTGGTGGTGGCAGATGTCCACGTTGGCCAGACTCCTTCTCCTATCTAACCCAGTATGACTGAGGCTCCATCTATACCTGGCAAACGTCACCGTTGTTCGTCAGAGTCCTCTGAGGATGAAGACCGGCCATATAAGGTCTCTGCTGTTGACCTTTGTGTCGACCCCTCTCCTGTTTCCTCTGCCCCACAGGCTGAGGAATCTAGCCAGGTGACAGCTGAAGCTGATGGTTCACCGCTGGTCCAGTCCCCACCTGGGTATGTTGTTGGGCAACTTGCTGGTGCTTCAGATCTAAAGCAAAGGATGTCATCCTTAAATGATTCGAGTCCTGTGGACTCTGCTTCCACTCCTGGGGCTTCTGGTGGAGGCACTGGCCATCCTACACCTCCAAAGACTGTCCCCAAGCCACCTTCAAAACAAACTGGTATGCCCACTCCAAAAAAGTGTTGTAAAACTTCCCCATCCTCACGTTTGTCTTCAGATATTAGACAGAGGGTGTGGGTTTCTGGTGCTGGGCAGGCTCCTGTGAAGGGTCTTCATAAGCATCAATCCAAATCCGCTCGCTTGTCAGGTGTACAGTCCCGCACTTAATCTTCATTCCCCCATTATTGGTTCCATCATCCAGTGGAACTGTTGGGGTTTACATGCCAACTATGAGGAATTGTGTCATCTTGTTTCTCAATTTACTCCTCTTTGCATGTGCATCCAGGAGACCATGGTGGGTGATACTGTTCCTTCCGGTCCTTCTGGCTACCATACCTTTCATTCTGATCCTGTGCCGGGCCAAGGTCATCATGGAGGTGCTGTTATCCTTCGCAAGGATATTGCATACAGTCATCTGGACATCTCCACTCCCCTGCAGACTGTCACTGTCTGGATGTTTTTACGTCGACAATATACAGTCTGCAGCCTTTATCTTCCTCCTAGTGCTACTGTTGAAAGAGCGGATCTGGAACGCCTTATTCATGACCTTCCTTCTCCCTTTCTGTTACTAGGAGATATGAATGGTCACCATCCACTATGGGGAAATAGGCCAACCCTCGGGGTGTACTCGTAATGCTGGCATCTTTAGTGGAAGATGAGGAGTTAGGCATTTTCAATACCAATAAAATGACTTATTTCCATAGTAAGACTGGAACTTTTACTGCCATTGATTTGTCTTTATGCTCAGCTGATGCTGTTTTGGATTTTACCTGGGATGTGTTGCCAGACCTGTATGGCAGCAACCATTTTCTGTTACTTTTAACTGCTAGTTCTGGTGGACCTCAGCCATGTCTTCCTCGCTGGCTTCTGGATGAGGCTAACTGGCCAAGTTTCAGGGAATTAAGTTCCATTTCCCTTTCTGTCAACGAGTTTGGCTGTCTTACTGAGGCTGTGTCATATTTCAATACTGTGTTGCACTCAGCAGCCCTGTTATCTATTCCAAAAATGAAGGGTCAGTTTCCAAAACGTCCAGTTCCTTGGTGGAACTCTGACTGCAGTTCCGCAGTGAGACCCAAATGAGTCGCCTTCTCTCAACTTCTCTCGACTTCGTCGTCACCGTGGAGATCCTCAGTATTTGGTGGCGTATCAGAGGGCACGAGCTCATATGAGGTGGATTTTAAATGAGGCCAGGCGTTCATCCTGGAAGGGTTATGTTTCCTCCATCAGTTCGAGGACTTCCATCACCCAGGTGTGGAACCGGGTAAGGAAACTTTCAGGGAAATTTACTGTTCCCTACCCTCCTGTTTTATCTGCAGCAGGTGGAACTGTGGCTGATCCATTTGCTGTTGCAGAGTTGCTTGCTGATCATTTTGCCAGTGTGTCAAAGAAGGATGCAGATACGCCTTTGGCTTGCCACCGTCGGCGCCTAGAGTCTCGTGGTCTCAGTTTTGCCTCTGCTGGAGGAGAGCCTTACAATGTTCCATTTTCAATTTCTGAACTCCAGGCAGCTCTGTCGCAGTGCCATGATTCCTCTCCTGGTTATGATGATATTCCTTATGCCTTTTTACGTCACCTGTCTTGTGAGTCCCTGTTGTTTTTGCTTTCACTGTTTAATAAAATCTGGTGGTCTGGGGAGTTCCCGGCTTGTTGGGGTGTTGCTGTAGTTATCCCCATCCCCAAACCAGGTAAGGACCACCTACAGGCGACGAATTATTGGCCTATTTCTTTGACGTCTTGTATTTGTAAAGCTTTGGAAAAGATTTTTTTTTCTTTATGCGAGGAATAAGGAACCAAAGGCCATGAGCCCGCAGTAACAGTTCCCTCCAAGAGAAAAACAAAATACAATAGAGAGCCAAATTCAAGATCCGATCATTTTGAGATGCCTGGACACACTGCGTTTGAAAGACTGGAGATCATAGGCAGCAGGAAATACAGACAGAGGGAGACAGTTCCAGAGTTGACCTGTTGCATAAATGAAAGACTGGGAGTAACGGTTAACTCTTGCATTAGAGAGTTGGACAGAAAAGGGATGAGAGTTTGCTGCCAGACGGGTGCTACGCGCCCGTCGTAGAGGTGGAGGAATGCAAGCAGAGAGTTCAGAGGAGCAGTGACCATTAAAGTAGCGATAGAAAAGAGATAAAGATGCAACAGTGCAGCGAAGAGACAGAGGTTGAAGGGAGTCAGTAAGAGGAGGAGAGATAATGAGACGAAAAGCCTTTGACTCCACCCTATTGAGAAGAGCTGTATTTGGGAGCCTCCCCACACATGAGAGTTGTACTCCACACAGGGGCGGATAAAACCCCTGTATAGAGACAACAATTGTGTAGGGATAAAGAAAGAGCGGAGTCGGCTTAGCACACCCAATCTCTTGGAAGCAGATTTTACAAGAGATGTAATATGATCTTTCCAAGATAAGTCCCGAGTAAATGAAACCCTAACATGTTCAAGGATGATGCAGGATTAAGCTGAATATTATTAAACATTAGTAGGTATACCTGTGGAAGATTTTGTCGGGTTGATAGGTGTAAGAACTGAGTCTTAGATGCATTAAAAACAACAAGATTATTTTTACCCCAGTCAGAGATACAAGCCAAGTCAGACATTAGGTGTGCCATAGCCTCATCCCTTGTTTGTTGAAGTAACTGTTGAGATGGGCGTTGCGAGAACCGAATGGAAAGGTGAAGGGTGGAATCTTCAGCGTATGAGTGGATAGGGTTGGATGTACAGCTTAGAAGATCATTGATGAATAAAAGGAAGTGAGTTGGTGATAGGACAGAGCCCTGAGGAACACCACTGTTGATAGATCTAGGAGAAGAACGATGGCCGTCTACAACAGCTGCTATAGAACGACCAGAAAGGAAGCTAGTGATGAAGGCACAGATAGAAGGATAGAAACCGTAGGAGGGCAGTTTGGAAATTAAAGATTTATGCCAGACTCGATCGAAAGCCTTTGAGATGTCAAGTGCAATGGCAAAGCTTTCGCCAAAGTCCCGAAAGGAGGATGACCAGGAGTCTGAAAGGTAGGTGAGAAGATCGCCAGTGGAGCGTCCCTGACGGAACCCATACTGACGGTCGGAAGGGTTGTGATAGGAAAGATGTCTTAAAATTTTTCTATTGAGAATTGACTCGAAAACTTTTGAAATACAGGACGTTAAAGCAATTGGACGATAGTTGGAGGGTTGGGAGTGGTCACCCTTCTTTGGGACTGGCTGAATGAGAGCAAACTTTCAGCAAGAAGGAAAGGTACAGTGTTAGGCTTGTGTGGTTTTTAGAGACAGGTGACTTCTTATCCCCTGCCCAGTATGGTTTTCGAAAAATGCAATCTACCTCTGATGCACTACTGTTCTTGGAATCTTCTGTCACTGAGGCTTTCTCCACTAACCAACACCAGGTCACAGTCTTCTTCGATCTGGAGAAGGCGTATGACACTGCCTGGCGTCATTGTATTTTACTCTCTCTTCATGAGTTTGGTCTTCGTGGACGCTTACCTATTTTTATTCAACAGTTTTTATCTAACCGAATTTTAAGGGTGCGAGTGGGAGGAGTGCTTTCTACTGCCCGAGCACTAGAAGATGGAGAACCACAGGGGAGTATTCTTAGTATTACTCTGTTTGCTGTAGCCATTAACAGTGTCATCAGTGTACTTCCTGACGGTGTACGAGGATCACTGTATGTCGATGACCTCTTGATTTCCTTCACCGCGTCTAGAATGTCTCTGATAGAGAGGAAGTTGCAGCTGGCTCTCAATCGAATTTCTGACTGGGCAGAAACTCGCGGTTTCCATTTTTCTTCAGCAAAGAGAGTGGCTATGCATTTTTGTCGTCTTCATGGGGTTCAACCTGACCCTGACTTGTATCTCTATGGTAGGAGAATATCATGTGTGGAAGAGACGCAGTTTCTGGGTCTTCTGTTTGATAGACGACTAACCTGGGTCCCTCATCTTCGTTCCGTTAAGGTGGCTTGTCTTAAAACTTTGAGTCTTTTGAAGGTTTTAGCTCATACCTCTTGGGGAGCTGACCGTCAGACCCTCCTTCTCTTGCATAGGTCTCTTATTCTTCCAAAACATGAATATGGGTGTAAGGTCTACTCCTCTGCAACAGATGCCCGTCTCCGGTTGTTAAATTCTGTGCATCATGCTGGTGTGCGTCTGGCAACCGGGGCATTCAGATCATCCTCGATTCCAAGTTTGTTGGTGGATGCTGGTGTACTCCCCTTAGATCTGCGACGCCAGTTGCTAATGATGAGGTGTTACCACATTCCAGACTCAATTTCTTGTGCTATCGTCTCCCAGGATTCCCGATCTTCTGTTTTTGACACCTGTCCTAATTTCCCAAAGCCATTTGGTTACAGGGTCCAGTCTGTTATGTTAGCCCTCTCTATTCTGAAACTGGCAATTTGTCCACATCGGATACCAAGGGTGGGTTCTTGACTGCTCCCTCGTGTAACATTGTGTAGGTCTGTTGTTGAAAAAAAGGGCTCACTTTCCTCTCAGGTGTCCCTCTCTCTCTGTTTGGAACATGCCTCCATTCATGAGGGTTCTGTCCCCGTCTATACTGACGGGTCTAAGACTGATACTGGAGTAGGATTTGTTGTTGTCTTCCCTTCCTTTTGTAGGGGCAGTAGCCTTCCTGGGATTACTTCAGTGTATACGGCGGAACTGACTGCAATTTTATATGCTGTTAAAATTATTTTTACTCTCCCCCAGTCGTTTTTTGTGATTTTTAGTGACTCGCGTAGTGCTTTGTCTGCACTGGAGTCTTTTAATGCCTCCCATCCATTGGTTTTATCAATTTTAGAGTAGCTTTTTCTTCTTGGCCGTCGTGTCCTCAATGTAGAGTTCTGTTGGGTACCCGCACATGTTGGTGTGGTGGGCAATGAGAGGGCAGATACTTCAGCTAAAGCTGCGTCTTCTCAACAGCCCCCAACCAACTACCCACTTCCTGCTTCTGATGTGGTACTCAATTCACACTTGTTGGTAGAGACAGTGGGATGTTGTTTCTCACAATAAACTAAAAGAAATCTTTCAGAGAGTGGTTGTGCCAAGGGTTCTTCCCTCTACGTCTCGGCAATTGGAGGTGGCTCTTGCTAGGCTTCGCATTGGGCATTTGCGGCTTACACATGGGTTCCTGATGAATGGTGAATCTCAACCGTACTGTGATGACTGTCTTGTTCCCCTTACTGTCCGTCACTTGCTGGTCGAGTGTCCGAGTCTGGGGGACTTACGTCAAATATTCCTCCATAGGCATAAGGGGGCAGATGGTGTCTGCTGTGTGTCTTCGATGATTGGTGAAGCCTCTAGCGATTTTAGTGATGTTTTTAGTTCTCTTCAGGAGGCGGGCCTCCTTTCACTTTTATAAGTAATTGATATTTTATAAACTATTCTTTTATTATTTTCAGTGTTTTATTCCTACGAACGGACATTAACTTTAATATGAATATGCACTTTTTATTTTGCTGTGTCTTTTACTTTGTTGTCCGGCAGTTGCGCCGCCAGATTTTAATTATTTGCAATCAATCAATCAATCAATTTAAATGGTGTAAAAGAAATTTTATTACCTATTCTGTTGAACAGTTTAATAATTTGGTGAGATAGACTGGTAAGACAGATGTGCACTGACTGGTGTGGTGGGAGAGGAGGTGGAGGTGTTCACTGGTGTGGTGTGAGGGAACGGGAGGTATTCACTTGCTGGTGTCGTGAGAGGGGAGAAAGTGTTCACTGATTGGTGTGGTGTGAGGGGAGGGGGAGGTGTTCACTGACTGGTGTGGTGAGAGGGGAGAAGGTGTTCACTGACTGGTGTGGTGTGAGGGGAGGGGTCGGTATAGACTGGGTGCCAGTGGTTATAACAGGGTTGCAGAAGCCACTCAGCCTTCATTGTTCATCTGCTGCTCCAGGCTGTAAGAATACTGATTGGGCCACATTTGCCCCAGCACTTTGACTGTGAGTCATGTGGCACCGTGTTGTTGTCAGGTTTCTGGCAGTCTACTGTTGTCAGTCGTGGGAACGTACTTATTCCTACTCACTTACACAATTTGTGTCAAAGGTCACCAGATGTCAGAATTATGTAGCCTTGATCTTTTTATTATAGAGAGCAGGTTTATTATCTTCTCTAGTCAATCGGAGAGACCCAAGAGGAGGGAAAGAATAATGTTGGCATTGTAGGGGAACTTCAGGGTAGGCCGTCTTTTTCCCGCTATCTCTTCGTTTTGTAAGTGAGGTGAGGTGATGAACAGGAAGACTGGGGTCAATGGAGATTTACTATTAGACAGTTGCTTGACTGGAAAAATTATTGAGCTTGAAGTCACCCGTTGTATTGTCAGGGACAGTTTGTGCTGGTTGCCGCCTTCCCACTCTCTCTAGCTGTTACTCTCCTTCTCCTTCCTTCTTCCCTGGCTCTCTCTAGCTCTCTGAGATCCTACATGTGATTTCCGGGTATAGGTATAAATCTACTGCCCAGGCTTCCGACTCGGTCATGTGTGTGTCTGTGTTCCTTACCTAATTGTTCTTACCTAATTGTATCTTTACAGAAATGAGTCAAGCTCGTACTGTCCCGTGTCTTAAACCATATTTATCGTACATATCCTTAAATTTGTGAATTGTTTTGGCACACACTATTTCATTCGGTAGTGCATTCCATTGATCAATTGCTCTGTTTGGGAAAATGAATTTCCTTACGTCTTTATCACCTCTCTTCTTATGCAGTTTTTTGCAGTGTCCTCTTGCTCATGCTTCTCCATATGTTAAGAAATCATTTATGTCTATTTTCTCCTTTCCTGATATGCACTTATATAGCATTATCATGTCACCTCTTTTCCTTCTCTCCTGTAGTGTTGGTAGATTCAGTTTATTTAGTCTTTCTTCGTAGCTGAGGTCCCTTAAGCTTGGTATCCATCTTGTAGCGGCCCTTTGAACTTTTTCAATCTTGTCTATATGCTTTTTGAGATGAGGACTCCAGACTACTGATGCATATTCCAGGGTTGGTCTAATGAATGATGTTATTATCCTTCTTAGCATGTCTTCATTTATGTATGTGAATGCTATTCTCATATTTGCAAGCAGTGTATACATGTTCCGTACCTTCTCGCTGATGTGGTCAGCCGGAGATAGTCTGTTATTGATAATCACACCTAGGTCTTTCTCTCTTTCTGATGTGTATAGGGTTTTATTTCCTAACTTATAATCCCAATCAGGTCTTTTTCCACTTTTACCAAACTTGATCACATGACACTTGTCCACATTGAATTCCATTTGCCATGTACTACTCCATTCATGAAGTTTATTTAATTCTTCTTGTAGCTCTTTACAAGAGTCTGTGTTAGTAATTCTCCTTTGTATTTTTGCATCATCTGCAAACATATTCAGATACCTCTCATTTCCAGTGTTACTGTTTATATCATTTATATACACTAAAAACATGATTGGTGCCAGCACTGAACCCTGTTGTACTCCACTAGTCACTTCTTTCCATGATGAGTAGTTTCCTCTTAGTACTGTCCTCATTTCTCTTTTTATGAGAAAGTCTTGCATCCAACAAAACAGTTTGCCTCGAATTCCTCCTTGATGGTACAGTTTCCATAAAAGTCTTTGGTGTGGTACTGTGTCAAAAGCTTTCTTGAAATCTAAATAGATACTGTCCACCCATCCTTCCCTTTCCTGTATTGTGTTTGTTACTCTGTCATAGTAGCTCAACAGATTAGTAACACATGATTTTCCTTTTCTGAAATCAAATTGTCTTTCTGTTATCATACTGTGTTCTTCTAGATGATCTACCCAAGCTTTTCTTATAAGTTTTTCTAATACCTTGCTTACAACACTGGTCAGTGATACTGGTCGGTAGCTGAGTGGATTTTGTCTATTTCCTTTCTTGAATAAGGGGACAATATTTGCTTTTTTCCAAATATCAGGTAGTTTACCTTGACTCAAGGATTTCTTGAAAATTAAAAATAATGGTTTACTTAACTCCTTTGCACATTCTCGAAATACCCAACATGAAATTTCATCAGGACCACTTGCTTTTCCTCTGTCTAATCTACTTAACTCCTCCTGTATTACTTTTTCTGCTATTTGTATATCTGGTAGTATGTGTGGACATGCGTGTTCCACATAGTCCCTCTCAAAATTTTTTTCTTCTGTAAAAACTAATTGGAAATTCTTATTTAGTGCTTCACAAATATCTTTCTCTTGTGTATAAGTGATTCTCTCGTCCGTAATGGATTGTATTATATCTTTTACTTTGGTTTTGCTTCTGATATAGCTGTAAAACAGCTTTGGTTGATCACTACTTTTGTTTATTATATCCTCCTCAAACTGTTTTTGGGCTTCCCTCCTTATTCTTGTATAATCGTTTCTTGCCTGTTTGTAATTATTATACGCCCTTTCACTATTGTGTCTTCTGTATCTATTCCACAACAAATCTCTTCTTTCTTTTGATTTTTTACATTCTGTATTGAACCATTTGTGTGAGTGTGTGTGTGTGTGTGTGTGTGTGTGTGTGTGTGTGTGTGTGTGTGTGTGTGTGTGTGCTTCCGGCTTGGTGATGTGTGCACTGGGCAGGATTCCGTCACCTGATCATTGACCTCATCCGGTGTCTGGGATACTTGAGCGTCTGGCTACGGGGAAGTGTATGTAACCTGTTCCTGGAAAACTCGGACATAACTGTCTATTAAATATTGTTACATGTTAACAACTTTTACAAAATTATGAATGCTATAACTTTTTTAATGCTTCTATATTGCTCTGTCACGTCAAAGTGTCGTACCTATGACATAGGTCAATATTACAATGTTACAAAACATATAGCAATGTGATACATTGTTATAAATATATTGAACAAAAATTTTAGTTAATACATGGTATTCATTGTCATATTCTAAAGACATAATAACACTGTAAAAACCTAACGTATACAGTAGTGGTGATATAATACAGTAGCATAATTATGTATGTATTACACACATATACATATATCTGTACAATGGTAATACGATAGGAATACAATGGCAAGTTTACAGTAGTCACTTGTATTAAGAATCAGGTATATGTAGTGTACTTGCTATTTGTATACATGTATTGTTTATGAGATTTATCAATATTGTTTTATATAATGGATACATGTGTATTACTTTTTTTTTCTATGCAAGGAAGAAGAAACCAATGGCCAGGAGCCCGCAAACCGTTCCTTCCAAGAAAAGAAAAAAACAAAATAGTGAGCAAAATTCAAGATCCGTTCATATCCAAATGTGAGGACACACTGCGTTTGAAAGACTGGAGATCATAGGAAGTAGGAAGTACAGACAGAGGGAGACAATTCCAGAGTTGACCAGTTGCATAAATGAAGGACTGGATGTAACAGTTAACTCTAGCAATAGAGAGTTCGACAGAAAAGTGATGAGAGTTTTTTTATGCAAGGAAGCAGGAAACAAAGCCAAGAGTCTGCAAACTGTTCCTTAAAAATTTAAGATCCGTTCATTTCGAGATGCCTGGACACACTGTGTCATCATAGGAAGTAGGAAATAAAGACAGAGGGAGACAGTTCCAGAGATGGCCTGTTGCATGAAAGAAGGACTGGGAGTAACAGCTAACTCGTGCAATAGAAAGTTGGACAGAAAAGAAGTGAGAGTTTATTGCTAGACGGGTGCTAAATGCCTGTCGTAGAACTGGGGGGATGCAAGCAGACACTTCAGAGGAGCAGCCACCATTGGAATAGCAACAGAAAAGAGATAAAGGGGCAACAGTGCGGCGAAGAGACAGAGTTTGAAAGGAGCCAGTAAGAAGAGGAGAGTTACTGAGATGAAAAGCCTTTGATTCCACCTTTTTGAGAAGAGCTATATGTGGGGAACCTCCCCACACATGAGAGTTGTACTTTACCCAGGGGCGAAAAAAAACCGTTGATAAAAGCAACAACTGTGGAGGGGTAAAGATGGTACGGAGTCGCCTTGTCATAAAGACTTTGTAGTTACTTGTAGAGAAGTATATTTTAGACTTGTGGTCGAGCGGCTTTTATATCTTGTAGTAGTTTCCCCACCAGATGTCATGTAGTGACGGGAGAGGTAAAGAATAATATGGGACTATTTTTATTTGTCTTGGAGATATTAAACAGGTCTCTCCCATGGGAAGAGTATAAGTCCCGGGTAGCTACCTCCCTGTCTTGCTATCTCTCTCTCTTTCTATTCTAAGGCTAATCTCCGTCTCGACCTCTCTCTAGGGTCGCTTGTCTCCTTCTCAACTCTCTTTCCTAAAATCTGGTGTAGCAGGGGTGTGTCACGTATGTTCCTCATGGTTACCAGATCTTTCTTCACGAGAGGACTGCTGACAGCTAACTGCATCATCTCCTTACTGGCCGCTGTTGTCAGCTTTCCTCCATGTAAGCATGTTTAGCACTGCTCGATTCTCGCAGACACAACACCTTCTCATCATTTGACTTCCTGCTTCTATCTGTCTCTCTATCTATCTATTTATCTATCTATCTATTATGATTTGCAATTATAATATGGAGACCTACCACATTGCTCGGCCGCGCAAAAATGGCGTACCATCGACATTTAATAGTTATAACATTACTACATACTACATACACATTATAATGAACTTATAAGCTAATTAAGTGAAATACATAATATTGTAAAGTAACATAATTGTATGAATATTGTATACATATATTATTCATAGTAAATAGTGATTATTCAGTAATATTACATTTTAAATAAGTTGTATACATATTTGAATAAATGCAATGATTGTTGTATAACACTTGTAAGACGTGCATGTACAACAGACGTACGCATATAATTGTGCAATGGTAATACTGCTAGGTTATACATTACATATTTGAGTTATCACTTTAGTAATGTCTAATATTTCACCTAACTTGTATGATGATACTGGTAATACAGAATTGTGCTATAATTGTATGACTTATATTGTGTTAATGCATAATTGTGTTGGCCTTATAACTGTAGTTACATTTTGTTAATGCAACTATTACATAAGTGTCTTGGCCTTATAATTGTAGTTAAAGTTACATAAAAGTTACATCTTGTTAATGCAACTGTTACATAATGGTACATATTGTTTGTAGTTACATAATTGTACTTAAAGTTACATAAAAGTTACATCTTGTTAATGTAACTGTTACATAGATGGTACATATTGTTTGTAGTATTGTTTGTAGTTACATAATTGTAGTTAAAGTTACATAAAAGTTACATCTTGTTAATGCAACTGTTACATAATTGGCAAAGTGTAACATAATGCAATCGTTTGTCGTTACATAATTGTTACATATCGTTTGTAGGTACATAATTGTAATAACTGCAGTCCTAACATAAGCTGCGGTCGATGATAGTGATGATGTGTCGTGCCACTTGTATGTGGAGACAACAATTTGCTTTTTTGTTCGTAGTTTATGTGGTATTTTGACTTATGTAGTAACATTTACACTTATTTTCATTTGTTTGTTATGTGATCTTACTCTATTTCTCTTTTTTCTTTCTTACTTTTCTTTCTTTTCTTTTTTTCTTTTTTTTTTGGTATGTTTTGATTTTCTATAGTTTGTTTTTCTTCGCTTGTGTACGCTTTTTCCATTTTGTTCATGGTTGCATAATTACTGGTTAATTTCCTTGGGATACTTTTTTAAAGTTTAGTGTATATTGCACAGAGAGTATAAAATGATATTATATAGTCCCATATTTTGTTATTTTATATAAAAAAAATATATATATACACTATATACAGTATTAACTATACACACTGACTTGTTGTTCACTTGTACCTATCGTGGGTAATATGTGTGTCAGCACTGTGTGGAAATCATTGTCTTCACGATTGTGTTGAAGATGTTCACTCTTGCTAACGGCATTTGTGTTGGCCATTTTTTTTTTTTCTCTAGTTTACCTTGTAACTTAATTTGTCTGTTTCCACTAGGTAGCTTTAATTAATAAATGTTTAATACAGTTCTTTTAATTGCTCACTGAGTAACTGTGATTGTATATTTTCTTTATCACTTTGTAGATATAATAATGTATAGTTGTATGTATGAAACACGTATTTTATGTAGGTATAAATGGTAACACTCGTTGGTAGTAAATAAATGTTATAATAAATGAATGAATATATACAGTGTAGAATATTTTTTGTTGGTGCAAGTATTTAATGATTGAGTTATGAAGATAACTGAAGTAGGTATATGAATTTAAGTTGTAACTATACAGTACGTTTTATATGTTTGTGCAGAAGCTTATTGTCTATCACTGTGTATTGTATGAAAGAAGTAACTATGTAACTCACTAATTTTTACCGTGGTGGGAAATGGTGTGAGTGGTGTTGCACGTGGTGACAGCGTTGTCCTTCGCGGGTTGATTGGCGTGTTGTCGTCTCAGCACATGGTGACGTCGGCTTCCCACACTGGTAGCTGTGGTGAGTGAATGAGTAGCGATGAGTAACTTGAGTGAAGACGAGTGAGTAAGACGAGTTGTGAATATGGACTTGATGTTTGCTTCGTCGTCCTGACCTCTTCTTCACATCTTGTGCGTGCGGGGTTGGGTGGATGTAGCAGAAAGAGGAGGGTGAGGTCTGGTGGTTATGAGTTGTGAGTCGTCTCTCACTCTCCGTTTGTTTGTTTGTTTGTTTGTTTGTTTTCTTTCTTTCTTGATGTATTCTTGGTCCTTTTTTCTTGTGATTTACTCGTTGTAGGATGAAGACTGCCGCTACTTGTAGGTGCGTGTAGAAGATTATACAGACGACGTAGAGTTGTTAATTGTAGTTGATTGTAGATGGCTGTAGACTTTGTAGACTATTTGCACTGTAGGCTGTATTTTGTAGGATTCAATGTAGAACTGAAGCTAATCTTGTAGTCTCGGTTGCTTTTGTAGAAATTTGCTTTTAATTCGGAGACGATGTCCGCAGATTTGCAGGTTTTGTCGTTAAGCTACTTGCAAGGCGTCGAGTGATGTCTTGACCTCTGCATCAGCGTAATGATCTGGGAGACGGAGGGGGCTGGATGGAGAAAATACTGTCAGGAGCTGATGTTGTTGGTTGTTTTCAATCTTGATATTTTGTAGGAATTTAATGTTGATTCGTAGACGAGGTTCGTATACGTTCGCTGCTACCAAATGTCATAAAAGACTTTTGGGTCATCCCTCTTCTTGACCTCCTGCCTGTCTCCTCTGAGGCCTGTCTCCTTCTCCTCCTCCCTCTCGACCTCTCTCTAGGGTCGCTTGTCTCCTTCTCAACTCTCTTTCCTAAAATCTGGTGTAGCAGGGGTGTGTCACGTATGTTCCTCATGGTTACCAGATCTTTCTTCACGAGAGGACTGCTGACAGCTAACTGCATCATCTCCTTACTGGCCGCTGTCGTCAGCTTTCCTCCGTGTAAGCATGTTTAGCACTGCTCGATTCTCGCAGACACAACACCTTCTCATCATTTGACTTCCTGCTTCTATCTGTCTCTCTATCTATCTATTTATCTATCTATCTATTATGATTTGCAATTATAATATGGAGACCTACCACAGCCTTAGCACACCTAACCTCTTGGAAGCAGATTTTACAAGAGATGTAGTATGATCTTTCTAAGATAAGTCCAGAGAGAATGAAACCCCAAGTATGTTTAAGCATGATGCAGGATTAAGCTGGATATTATTAAACATTAGTGAGTACTCCTGTGGAAGGTTTTGTTGCATTGATAGGTGTAAGAACACAGTATTTGATGCATTAAAAAAAAAAAGATTACTTTCCCCGCTGAGGGGGGTCACCTTGACGTGGTGGCGGGGCTTAAAGCGTGGCTGGCAATGCCACCTACTTTGGAGGCATGCCTACCGTTGTAGGGTTCGACATTTGTTGGTCTCGTGGACCAAGCACCCCCTACATCACTGGTGAAGGAGGCCTGCTGGTGGTGTTAGTCCCTGCCCATTTACCATCTAGGGCAGGACTGTTGCCTCCCCACGTGTTTGCCGTGCGTGGCGTCCCGTAATGCTGGGAAACAGGAGTCCTGTGGGTTGAGCGACGATGCACCCTGCAGCTAGCAATACACCTCTTTGATCCTTTATTCAGGCTAGCAGGGCGGCATGGTTGGGCCCTACCAGGTCAATCGGCTGGTCATGCATTGCCTAAGGTCAAGTGGGCACTGGGGGACCTGGTGGCTCCTATTGCCCTGGAGTCACCCTTGCCCAGATCCCCCAGTGGTTACCTGAGTATACTCTCTCTCACCACCTCTGGGCTCATCATTGGTATCATCCCTGGCACACGGCCTCCCCTTGTTGGGCTCCGTGGTGGGTGGAGGGGTGGGAGAGTGAAGTTCCTGCACAGTTCAACAGCAGACACGGTTGTACTGAGGAACATACTCAGTTCCTTGAGATACAACTCTATTCATTGCCTTTTCAAGGAGTTTGGGGTTGTTTCCTGCATTGGACTGCACAGTGCATACATAACTGGCACCCTAAACAACTGCTATGTGACATTCCTGGACACTTCTACAGCAACAGCTGCACATGCTGCAGCACATGATTTGTCTTTGGGAGGACCTGAAGTATTGACCTCCTTGATGCAGTCAGAGAATGTCATTGATGATGTTGAAAATTATGTGCCTAACATGTTTACAGATTATATGTTCCAGAAGAGGGTTTCCCCAACCCCTGAATGGTTTGTGGCTTATTACAAGGAGAACAACTCCAACCTTATCTGTGCATATCAGTACCTCCAGAAGGAGGTGGGCTTCATCCCAAAGGAAAATATCAAGCGGCATGGCAAGGGGGTTTTACTCCGTGCTAAGAATGTTATTCAGAGGAGGATGTTGCACCACATGCCTTGCCCCTCTGACTGTCCATTCACAACAGTACAGCCCCACAAGGCTTTAATTACTCTAAGGGGTTAGTCTTTTGTGAGGACCTGCACGAGTTTTCTGACCTGGAGATTATGAGTATGTGTCCTGACAGTGTGTCTTCTGTTCACAAAATTAAGCAGAAATTGGTGATACTTTCTATGGATCCCACTTACCAGACCATGTTGACATCGGCCTCTTACAGCTTAGAGTGAAGTCTTTTCATGACAGGCCCATGCAATGTTATAATTGCAGGGGTTTACGCGCTAATTGCGACGAACTTGCTATCTTGAAGAACACATTTGACTGGGATGTCCTTTGCCTGCAAGAAACGAAGCTGGGAAGTTAGGTTATCATCCATTCAACCCAAGACTCAACTATGTGTGCTATAGCTCACTACCGCCTGCAGGTCTTCGGGCAAAAGGTGGGGCAGCCATTATCGTCAAAAAGAGCATTTATCATACTCGAGTGGATCTTCCAACTCCCATGCAGGCCTGTCCTGTGCAGGTATTACTGGACAAAATATACATTGTTCACTGTGTCACAACTCTAAAATATCTTAATACATAGTAGCTAGCAACATACATATATAGTCTAGAGTTTAGGTCAATGTCAAACCTAGGGGCCAAAAGGAAATGACGTTAGCACCTCTCCAGAATGTCTCATACCAGCACAATAGTCCACAAACAGCGCCTCGTGACCATACACACACATACACACATACACACACACACAGGCTTCTAGAACATTTCAACAACAGTATAGCACACGTAACACGCCCCTGCTAAACAAGAATGTAGGAATCAGAGCTCAGAAAGGGACTGGCCATAGAACCAGCAAGTAGTGGAGAGAGCGAATAAGAAGAGGGGTCCAACTAGACTTAGTTAGTATATTAAGTCCCTTGTAATAAATACGCTGCTCAGCTTAGACTTTCTCTGAAGATAATAAATCAAGATCAACTCCCTGTATTCATCTTTAACTCCTCCTGCTCTTCAATTACCAAAATAACTTTAACCAAAACTCAAGACTCACCTACAGTATTACAAGATTGAAGAGTTCCATATATATAAATGGTGGTTACGAAGTTTCCGACATTAAATGGTGGCAGTAACTATCGACTCTACGTCTACGAAACATCATTTCTACAAAAGCAGGTGAAAATGTAACCAAGGTCAGCTCCAGTTCTACAGCTGATTCTACAGTACTACAATTCTACGATCAAGCAACCGAGTATACAGTAAGAGGAACGAGTCTACGGGTCTATGAGCCTATGAGTCTACGAGTCTATGAGCATACAGTAGCAACGATGAGTTACAAGTATCAAGCTCTTCGATTAACTACAAATAAGAAGTCTACAAGACAACTCTATAATCTTCTTTACGCAACTTCAAGCAGCAGGAAGAACAATAAAAAACAAAATAAGTAAATGAAAAGCCAGAACAAAGCAACAAGCACTAGATCCCCAATGTTCTCTCTCCTACCGCCCCTCTACCTCCATCGCTGACACAGAGGTCAAGACACACGGCAAACACCAGAGCCACATTTATAATGCATCTTACTCACCTTTCCTCACTCAGGTGACTCATTGCAACTCAGTTACTCACCACAGCTACCAGTGTGGGAAGCCGACGTCACCATGTGTATCTGCTGAGACAATGTAGCCATGCGTGTTCGCTGAGACGATGCCACGCCAATCAACGTGTGACTGACACCAGGCACTTCTCACCCACTACTCGTTACTCATTATTTACGTAGCTCCTACTCATACTCATTTATTTTCACAGTATTGAGTAGGAATTCAACGTTCTATGATGAAGTTCGCCTGTGACTACAGCTGTTAACCACTACATTCACCAGGCCATGGAATTTCCTGAGTAATATCGTTCATCAACACAGCCCTAGAATTATCGAGAGATCTTCATTCAACTCTGCATTTATCTTCCGAGATCGACAGTTGCTTCGACATGCTTCTCCGATCTGTATCAAGTGGGTGTAATATACTTACTAATTTCTTCTCAGTGCTTAAATTTGGTACAATCAACTCCTTTACTTATTTTTATATATACACCTATATACTCACTATCTATCATTTATTGCAACTCATTTACTCATCTATTTAGTTAGGACTTAAACAAAAGATGTATTTCATAACACCATACCTTAGCAACATGAATTCTTTTTAGCTGAGTGATATGACTGGAATATTTTCGGCTTCACCCATGTTAATACCAGATGATACACAGTTAGCGCCCACTGCGGATACACAATTAGGAGAGCACCAGGGAAACACACCCACCATAGAAAATTCACCACAAACTAAAGATACAGAAACAAATACATCAGTTCTAGATGATGATTGGCAAACCCCCTCTGATGTAGCGAGTGAGGACTTTGTATCTGACTTGCATACCTATGAAAATACTCGTATACTTAACAGGGTTCATCGTTCAGGGAAAATTTATTCCACTATTTCCTCTATTACGATCCATGGGGAGTATTTAACTGTATCTACCCTATGAAGACCCATGGAAAGCAATAAGAAAAGAGAAGGATCATGAACACTATGCAACTAGACAAACTACAGGGTAGATTGATAATGATTTGGTTGATTATTCATTTAATTTAACAAACTAAACATACAATAATTACAACCCTAAACCTAACTAAACCTAAGAAAAAAACAATATAAATACCTAAAGCCATTCACCATCAGAAGATTAATGAACTAATGCAAGGAGAAAACTGATACTCATGGTTTACAGCAAAAGAAGGCGTTGAAGATGGGTTCCCTATAACACAGGCTTCCAGGTAAAGGTCAGGAGTGGTTCACCAAGATATTCCCAGGGCAGAGGATGAGTGTGAACTGAACTTGCGCGGGAAACCAGATAATCAGGCAACCTCGCTTCACACAGAAAAAGGGAGGGAAAGTCAGGTGACATGTTGGGAAACTAGTAGTATCAAATCCAGTCAACAGATGGAGCGCTGGTAGCGTGAGGTGGACGAGTGCTTGACTTCAGTCAAAAGATGGGAGTTCACGAGGGATGAGGCGGAGGAGTAATAATTATAGCCGTAACACCTCCCCCACAAAGACCTACGCAGTGGAAGCACGAAGGAGGTAGATTACTCTGTAGCCTCGATGGGATGTCTCGACAGGGTATCCGCGAGAATGTTGTCAACACCCCTTATATGCTGAACTTGAAGATTAAATGGCTGAACAAGCAGGGCCCATCGTAGAATCCGTTGATTGGAATTCTTCATAGTCTGGAGAAATACAAGAGGATTGTGGTCCGTAAAGACAGTAGTAGGATGAGGATGGTGGCGAAGATAGCACTCGAACTTCTTGATTGCTAGCACGAGAGCTAGAGCCTCTTTCTCAATTGTGGAGTAGCCCCGTTGATGTCCTTTCAGCTTCGACGAATAGTAGGCAATAGGATGGAGAACACCACTCACTGGGTTGGTTTGCAGCAAAACAGCACCAACCCCAACTCCACTAGCATCGATATGAAGATGGAAAGGTTGCGAGTGGTCAGGAGTTCTGAGGACAGGTCTGCTGGCAAGAAAAGTTTTCAGACGTTGAAAGGCAGTCTCTGCAGGCAGAGGTCCACTTGAGGGGGTTCGAAGTGCGGTGAGATCAGTCAGTGGAGCTGCAACACTGGAGAAGTTCTTACAAAAACGACGATAGAAACCGGCCATCCCCAAAAACCTCATGACTTCCTTTCTGGTGGTTGGAGTTGGGAACGCTAGAACTGCTTCCACATTGGCCTCCTTTCGGTAGAACTTGCCCCTGTCCCACAACATGTCCAAGATATGTTACTGTAGAGTCTCCAAAAGTAGATTTAGCTAAGTTGATGGTAAATCCTACTTCTTTTAGTTTGTTGAAGAGGGCATGGAGACGTGTCAGGTGTTCGTCCCACTGGTCAGCCATCACCACAAGGTCATCCAGATAAGCTGAAGTCCCAACCAAATCCTGTGTGATGAAGTTGATGATCCTCTGTAATGTGGCCGAGCATTAGATAACCCAAATGGCATTACAGTGTACTGATATAACCCAAATGGGGTTATGAAAGCAGATATTAGTTTAGCTCTGTCTGTCATACCTATCTGGTAATAGCCTTTTTGGAGATCTATTGTGCTAATAAATTCGGAGTTTCCTATGCAATCTATTAAGTCCTCTATGAGTGGTAGGGGATAAGAGTCAGAGACAGTGACCTTATTGACTTTACGATAGTCTGTACAGAACCTGTGGCTTCCATCGGGTTTTGGAACTAAAAGGCATGGGGAAGCCCAAGGAGAAAAACTTGGTTCTGCAAGGTGATTAGCAGTTAAGAATTCAACTTCCTTTTTCATTACTTTCATTTTTAAAGGATTAAGACGATATGCTGGCTGTTTAATTGGACTAGTAGCATCGCTAACCAACCGTATGTCATGTTTTAAGAGACCACAAAACCCTGGTAAATCAGCAGTAACTTCAGGATAAGACTTCAATAACAATTCTAGGTCATCCTTTTGTATGTTGGTCAAACTTGATAGGTAATCACATAGAGATTCCATGATCATGCTGTTAGGTAGGTTACCGGACGGTTGGGGTAGGTCCAATTCTGGGTTTGTCAAGTCTGAAGTCTCTGGCTCTGGCTCTGGCTCCGTTCCCACAAACAGTACAGGGTTCATCTCATTTTCTCTGCATAGTGCTCCTCTGGGCATCTAGTAAAATAAGGTTTCATTAAATTCACATGAACAAGTTGAGAGTCTTTACGTCTATCTGGGGTGTGTACTACATAATTCAACTTTGATAGTTTTTTGGCAACTACATATGGGCCAGTGAATTTACTCCTGAGGGGACTACCTGGAATGGGAAGAAAGAGCAAGACCTTGTCTCCTGGGGAGTAACTGTGTGCAACAGACGATGGATGTTGAAGTCTTTCCATTTTACACTGAGCCTTTAATAAGGTATCTTTAGCAATCGTTCTGACTTCTGATAATCTAGATCTTAAATTATCAATATAGTGAGATACAGATGGACTTTCTTGAGTAGTGCTGTTAAACCACTGATCTTTCAGAAGCTTCAAGGGACCCCTTATTTGTCGTCCATATAATACCTCAAATGGAGAATATCCTAAAGACTCCTGAGGACACTCCCTTATAGCAAAAAGAAGAAAGTCTATGCCTTCATCCCATTCCTTGTGGTTTTCCAAGCAATACTTTTTCAACATTGATTTAAAGGTCTGGTGGAACCTTTCTAAACAGCCCTGGGATTGTGGGTGATAAGCCGAGGAAGTGACATGTTTAACCTCTAGTTCCTCCATAACTTTTTGAAAAGCCTACTGGTAAAATTCGTCCCTTGATCCGATTGGATTTCTTTAGGGATGCCAAATGCAGTGAACAAATGAAGCAGGGATTTCATTATAGTTTTAGAGGTGATATTTCTGAGGGGATAGACTTCAGGGTATCTTGTTGCAGTATCCATGATAGTAAATAAGTACTGGTTACCTTTCTTTGTCCTAGGTAGAGGTCCCACACAATCAATAACTACCTTTTCAAAAGGTGCTGTCACTACAGGAATTGCATGGAGTGGAGCAGACTTAAGCTGTTCATTAGGTTTACCAGCCACTTGACAAACATGACAAGTTTTTATAAAAGTAGAAACATCCTTTCTAAGACCTGACCAATAGTAATGTTGTAGGATTTTTTTGTAAGTTTTTAAGACCCCTAGGTGACCAGCTATCCCGTCATGAGCCAGTTTAAGGATGGATTGTCTGACAGATTTGGGAATCACAACTTGGTGGATTTCTGACCAGGTATCAAGATGTTTTAGTTCTGGTGGTCTATAAGCTCTCATCAAAACGCCATCATGGAAGTAAAAACAAGGCAATGTATTTAGGTCTTTACCTTCGACTGCAGCATGTCTCAGGGTAGCAAGTGATGGATCAGCCTTCTGAGCTTTAATTAGGTTTTCTTTTGAGATAGTCTGATCCAGCAGATATTCCTTGGGAGCAGGTGGTGGTAATGGATTGATTTTGTTCTTTTTAGCCTTCTGTGACCTAGTTACAACACAGGAGGGAAATAAGTGGGGAGCAACAGTATCTAGAATCTCAGTTGGGCTCTCAGTTAAAGGGTTTTCAACCACTGAAACCATAGGCACAATGAGTTCTCCTGCCAAATCATTTCCCAATAGCAGATGAGATCCCTTGACTGGCAAAGGGTCTTCTCTGACAGCTACTTTAACATTTCCAGATAAAAGGTCACACTGGAGATAAACTTCAGCTAAGGGATAGGAGGGATTAGATGAAAGGTCAGACAAAATCACCTTCTCCCCAGTGAAGGCACTAGATACACAAGGAATAGCATTTCTGACCAAAATTGATTGAGATGCTCCAGTATCTCTCAAGATAGTAATGGGATATGACTCATCATCTTTATTCAGTGAGACTGTACCCTGAAACATAAAAGGAAGGAAGGAATTCTGATGAGGCTTATTTGAATCATAAGTCACTACTGGCTTTTCAATTTCATGAGGAGATTTTTTCTTTGGGGTTAAACATGTTTTTTGAAGTTTTACAATTAGGGTGTTTGCAGGACTGGATAGAATGACCTGGCTTTTTGCAATAACTACAGGATATATTGGAGATATTTTGAGTCCAAGGCATCAAGTGTGAAGAGCTCTGCTTACCACCCACCATACCGGAGCTTACACCAGAGGAGTACTTAACACCTGAGATGGAACCACTCCTGTTATTTAGAGATCCCATCAATAAATCATAGGCGTCAGCCAACTCCGCTGCTTTCATGAGATCCCTCTGTCCTTGCTCCTCCACATGCTTCAGGATGGTGAATGGCAACTTACTCTTCCACTCTTCCAAAACCATGAGATTAACCAGGTCTGAAAATGTTGAGGTGTTAGTTGTTTCAAGCCATTTCTTAAACTGTCTTAATTTATCATTTGCAAACTCCACATAAGTATGAGAAATTGATTTTACATGTTTTCTGAACTTCTGTCGATATCCATCAGGAGAAATTGAATATGCACGAAGAATACTAGTCTTTAAACCATTATAATCATTTTTATCATCAAAACTATTATAAACTCTCTGAGCTTTTCCGATCAGCTTTGGGACCAAGACTGATATCCAGTGTTGTTCAGGCCACTCATTTTTCTTGGCAATGTGCTCAAATGTGTTTAAAAATCCATCCACATCATTCTCATCAAACTGAGGCAATAAAGCAGCTTCCTTGTGTGGTTTAAACGCAGTTAATTTCTCTCTCAATTCAATTTCCTTTTCCCTAAGGTTTGAATTTGCATTTGCTTCAAGCTCTCTTATTTGTAATTCTTTCATTTTTACTCTCTCTTCTTGAGCTAATTGTTCTGTTCTCATTCTCTCTTCTTGAGCTAATTGTTCTGTTCTCATTATCTTTTCTTGAGCTAATTGTTCTATCTTAAGCTGATATTCTAATCTTAATCTTTCCATCTCCACTGGGTCACTGTGTCCTTGTTTAGTATGAGTTGAATAAGGATTATCAACCCTAGTAGGAAAGGAATAACTCATAGGAGTCAAAACATCAATAGCCTCTGTCCCCAGGACTTCCCTTGAACTAAAGACTCTATAATTGTGTTTTTTAAGACCTCTTTTGTCATACGAGATTCAATTTCTATTTGGAAGTAGGTAGCAATGCTTTTCCACTCATCTTTCTTTTTAAGTCTTTTAATTGCTCATGGCTAGGATTTTCAACAAATTTTTGAAGGTCAAACATGATTAAAATGTATGAGAAAATTATGGTAAGTTATATTTTAGACACAGATTACAGGAAGAAAACTCTTTGAAGTCCTGGAAACTTCCAGAGCCTTGACCAAAATATTAACTTACGAAAGTCGTTGTCTATGATTAAGAGCAGAGGATGACGGCTTTTAGCATGATCCGGATTACCCCTGATTATAGGATAAGACAAAACAACTTTGATTCTTGAATAATCTGGGACTTGGAAGAGTGAGTGTATCAAACTAGCCACTTGCCCTATCGCAACTAGCAGATGTAGACCTCACTGGAGCGTGGGATACGGCATTATAAACGATCCGGATATATTCCCCCAATTTGATAGAACTTATAACGACCCTGTATTTCGTTAAAAATGAAAGATAAGTTCTATGAAGACTCCTGAACCTATAAACCTATGTGCTGACAAGTTCACACAAATACCAAAATGTTTATTGCATCAAGGATTTTAAATCGAATGGAAACAAGTTTCACACTAATACCAAAATGCTAAATACATCAAGGAAAATTTAAAATCTATGGGAACAAGCAACAGCAACCCCTCAAAACACCATTACTGTAAATGTCTGTCTAGCTGAAATAGGTCCTGTCACGGTCGCCATTTATTACGATCCATGGGGAGTATTTAACTATCTACCCTATGAAGACCCATGGAAAGCAATAAGAAAAGAGAAGGATCATGAACACTATGCAACTAGACAAACTACAGGGTAGATTGATAATGATTTGGTTGATTATTCATTTAATTTAACAAACTAAACATACAATAATTACAACCCTAAACCTAACTAAACCTAAGAAAAAACAATATAAATACCTAAAGCCATTCACCATCAGAAGATTAATGAACTAATGCAAGGAGAAAACCGATACTCATGGTTTACAGCAAAAGAAGGCGTTGAAGATGGGTTCCCTATAACACAGGCTTCCAGGTAAAGGTCAGGAGTGGTTCACTAAGATATTCCCAGGGCAGAGGATGAGTGTGAACTGAATTTGCGCGGGAAACCAGATAATCAGGCAACCTCGCTTCACACAGAAAAAGGGAGGGAAAGTCAGGTGACATGTTGGGAAACTAGTAGTATCAAATCCAGTCAACAGATGGAGCGCTGGTAGCGTGAGGTGGACGAGTGCTTGACTTCAGTCAAAAGATGGGAGTTCACGAGGGATGAGGCGGAGGAGTAATAATTATAGCCGTAACACCTCACACAACGATAAACAAGTCCAAGTCAAATTAACAGAGCAACCAGTGAAAATGCATAACACAGATCAAGCTCAGATATTCGTTTATCATGAGGATAAAACTGTCCCGAAATTCTCTGGCACAGAAAAAGATCGCACTGACGTCATTTCATTGGTCAATCAGTGCGAACAGATCTTCATTAAAAGACACATTGAAGATGAACAAGAGAAAATTGCTATTTTTTCCTCTTGGATTAGTCAGGAAAGATGCCCAGCAGGAGACTTGCTAAGGTCAGATAAGCTCCTCAGAGCTAAGACATATGATGAATTTAAAACTGAATTTTTGAAGAAATTTTCTGAAGGTATGAACTTTTTGCCAGGTATAATCCCAGAATTACATTAGATTGTAGATCTTGTAAGGGAGCACACTACAAATCATGTGCTCAGTGAAATAACTGCTGATGTCTCCACGATCAAAAGAACATTATTAGCTACCTTAGAAAACTCAAACTGGATAACAGGATATGGAAAGATGTCCCCAGACCTCGTTGTGGACATTATTGGTTATGTAGCTGCCATGTGTAAATTACCTGATAGGATCCTTAAGATCGCCAAGACAATCGCGTACACCCCAGGTATGTGCTTACTAGACTTAATGAACGAGGTAGAGATGCAGTGTAGCAAAGCAGGGATGATCGAAACACAATCACATTCTAGTAGAATGAGAGTGCCTGAGACAGTATCAGCTGTGAAAACAGCTACAACGACCCCAAACAGAGAACAAAATCGATCGCGACCCGAAAGCAGGCAGAGCAAACAACCAAACGTGCCGAGGCATCGATCACAAACACCAAGCCACAGGCAGTTTCATAAGTTTCCGCGCAGCCCGAGCAGATCTCGCGCCACAGACACCACTAAATATGGGAAGTAATCTCGTAGATCACAGTCAGGAGATAGGTCCATTCTATGTCATTATTGTGCAAAACCAGGACACACAAGGAATGAATGTTTTATCAAAACAAAAGAGGATAGACAAAAGACACAAGGATTTGGTCCCTACTGTAGGCATCATCGGTGCCAAGGGCACTGGACCAGTAACTGCAAAACAGTATAAAAACTAGTGTCCATTCTCAAATCGGGGGAAGACCAAGTCACGACAAAAAACGAACAAACGTAAAGAAAAGCAAGTCTAAAATTCACATAGGAGGCATGCTGGGAAATGAGTGTATCTTGATACCAGCTGTATGTGAGGATCGAAACGTTTCCTTATTTTTAGACACAGGCTCTCCAGTGAACTTAATAACACAAGAAGAAATAAATTGAATTTTTAGAAATAAGAAGAAACTTTTCTTGAAGAATCAGATTTAGACTTATATACAGTAGATCAAGGGTCGGCAACCTTTTCAGTACGAGGGTCAGAGAAAGCTTCTAGGAGTAGCCTGCGGGCCGGAGTGCCAAAGAGAACCCAAAAGTGACAGTGTACAAAAATTTTATAGAAAAGCAGGCAAACCAGTGACTAGATTACAAGAAATTTATTGAAAAACATGCAAATCATTGACTGCCGAAAACAGTTTGTGACAATATACAAAAAAAAAATATATAGAAAAGCAGGCAAACCAGTGACAAGATTACAAGAAATTTATTGAAATACATGCAAATCAGTGACTGCAGAAAACAGTTTGTGACAATATACAAAAATTTTGTAGAAAAGCAAGCAAACCAGTGACTAGATTACTAGAAATTTATTGAAAAACATGCAAATCAGTGACTGCAGAAAACAGTTTTATCAAGAGACATGCAAATTAGTGGGATGGTTGGTGCTGTTTGCCATGGAGAAGTGATTCAATGTCTGGATCGATTGATGAGGTAGACAAGAGCAGAATGTCATTGAGGTGGCGGTCACTTAGCTGGGAGCGAATGCGAGACTTTGTATATTTCATTTTTGAAAAGAGTTGCTCACAACAGTAAGTGCTGCCAAACATAGCAATGATGCGTTTTACATGCTCAATGTAATTTGGAAATTTGTCAGAAGGGAGGACGAGGTCACGGAAGAAGGACAGTGGAGAAGTGGTACGGTACTTTGTCTTCAGTTCGTCATTACACTGAAGCTCCACCAACTCCATCTGCAGGGGGGCAGGGGCTTCGTCCACAGGGAAGTCAAAGGGGGAGGTGAATGAGCTTGAAGCCCGGAGCCAGTGGCCTGACACCTGTGGAACAGGAGGCAAATTCCTCCCGCAAAGAGGTGACAACACCAACACAAGTGTTCAGGTCCACGTCATCAGCTGCACAAGCCGCAATATGAGGAAAATGCATAAACTGACCAGCAGCCAGTTGAACCTCCCATAAGCGCACTTTTACCTCGAAGGCAGTGATGTGCAAATACATGTCTGTGACTAGAATGTTTTTGCCTTGCAGCTTCACATTGAGGTCATTTTGGTGCGTAGTGATATCTGTGAGCAGGGCCAGACAAGCAAGCCATTGCGGGTTGGAAAAATGATCAGTACCTGGGAGGTTCTTTTGACGGAGGAAGGTGGCGATCTCCTGCTGCAGGTCGCACACGTGGGACAGCATGGCTCCATGACTCAACCAGCAGATGTCACAGAAGTAAAGCAGGTCACCATAGTGTGCGTTAACTTCGTCCGTTAGTGCCTGGAACTGGCGGTGGTTAAGGCTGCGGGAGAAGATGGAGTTGACAACCTTCACGACTACGACATGACATCAGTAAGGTTGGCAGACTTGGAGCACAGGGACTCTTGGTGGATGATGCAGTGCACCTTGTGGATGGGCTGGGTCTGTCCGGTGGCCTCACAGTGACGCACTAGCAGTGAGGCGGCACCCTTCTTCTCTCCAGTCATTCCTGGGGCACCGTCGGTCGTCACGCACACAAGACGGGACAGGTCGAGGGAGTGTTGCTTCACACACTGAAGCACGGTGTCGAAGATGTCTTGCCCAGTGGTGGTGCCGTGCAATGGAACAAGCTGGAGAAACTCCTCATAAACCTGAAGGGCAGCAGTGACTCCACGAATGAAATCGCCAGCTGGGCTGTGTCCTTCATGTCTGTGCTATCATCAAGAGCGAGAGAGAAGGCATCGAAATTTGAGCAACAGGTCTTAAGCGAGTCGTTCACGCTGTCTGACATCTCCTCAGTGCGACGACAAACAGTGCGGGGTGAAAGGCCCACACTTTCAAAGGCAGAACGCTTTTCAGGACAGAGGGAATCTATCACAACCATGATGCACTCCTTGATAAAGTCGCCGTCTGTGAATGGCTTTATCCGGTGAGCAAGGAGGCGGGAAACCTCATAGCTGGCACGCGTCACTTTGTCAGCCTCATTAGTCTGCTTACGGAACAGTGAAGTGCTTTTCTGTAGGTTACCTGACAGTTTGACAATGGCCTCCTTCCTCTCGGCAGCAGACATCGATGCAAAGCTCGATGCTTGGTGCTGTGTCTCCCAGTGGTGGCGCACGTTATACTGTTTGAGGACAGCCACAGTCTTCAAGCAAATGAGGCACTGGGCATGTCCAAAGCGTTCAGTGAAAAAGTAGTTCTCCCACTCAGGGTTGAAGGCCCGGCACTCGAGGCCCACTTTCCTCTTCTTAACAATTGCAGACATGATGATTGGCTAAAAAGAAAAGATATAAACAATCATATAGACGGATGCGAATCATGTGCAAAACACACTTGCACCGATGGGTAATTACACTGTAACACATCGACCATGGGACGTTGTCGCTGTTGATTTACTCAAGATGCCATTATCATACAATAATAACCAATACCTATTCGTAGCAACGGATAATTTTTCCCGTTACGTCATTTTAGCTCCAATTAAAGATAAAACAGCAGAAACAGTAGCAAAGGCGATAACACTAAATGTAATATGCAGCTTTACTACCCCAAAGGTATTAATAAGTGATAACGGAGGAGAATTTAATTATGATATCGTATACGAAATATGTAAATAATACAATATCAAAAAGGTTAACGTTTTAGCCTATCACCCAGCATCTAATGGGTTAGTAGAGAGACAAAACAAAAAAGTATTAGATGTACTACGACACATTCTCAGTGAAAATTATGCAAGCTGGGATGATTGGATTCCCAGAGTAGAAGCCTCAATTAATGGATCTATAAATAAATCCACAGGTGACACACCACATTTCATTATATATGGAACAGATAAAAAACTACCATATGACCTCCTAGAAGGTGACAGTCTGCCCATATACAATTACGATGATTACTCTAAACTCTGTTTACGTGAATTCCGGGACATACACAAAAGAGTCAAAAAACAATTCACGATGTCCAAGGAAGAAATGACGGAGGCATTTAACAAGAAGGCAAGAGATTCACCTATCAGCTTAGGAGACATTGTTTATGGTATCATTCATCCGAGAGACAATATATTATCCCCAAAATTTGAGGGCCCATACAGAATAAGTAACATAAAAGCAAACAAAGTTTTAATTAGGTCACTGTCAAGTGGCGAAGAGAAACAAGTTCATATTGATCACGTAAAACGAGTTTCAAGGGAACTATCAAACAATTATACAGCCTCGGAAACCACCGAACAACCGAACATAACTCATGAAATCAATCAAGAAAACAACAATAATTACAGAAATAAATAAAGGTCATATACCAAACAATCAAACATAGGTGCAACTGTTCCAATAAAATCTACAGTAGGCCTACATCATTTACAAGATTTAAATATCGATTTAAACTCCTTCTATAAATGACATAACAAATTATTGTTCTACGTTAGTCATCTGTAACGCACATCATCACTATCATCGACCACAGCATGACCATGTTAGAAAATTAATGGATTTTTTTTTTTTTTTTTTTTTGTCGGTAGGTAACGATGAAGGGAGTTATGCTATGGATTCTCTTCTACATATCAAGATGATATGCTCACTTAGACCCCCAACACATAGTACGACGGCAAGGATGCCTCATAGCTCCAACGGCCACGACGTCAATCGTAAAAGATGTGAGTACTGAAATCAGTCTGGACTACCTATATGAATTACCTTCTTATCTAGAAAAGATCGCGAGACCCATGAGAACCCTGGACTTCATGATAGGAGGCTATGTCTCACAAGCACATAACACACAGGAGGTGGATGAAATGGTGAAGTTAGCGAAATGGAAGCTAGAACAGGCGAAGTCAACAATACTCATCATGATCCAAGATCTCCCATCTCATGGAACGAAGGTATTGAGTGTCACGAACAACATTACACGTACTCGCCAAAAGCGCTGTCTGTTCGACCTGGGTGGTGCAGTTCTTGGGAACATCTTTGGATTGGCTACAGAGGAAGACCTTCAAGAAATAAACAACAAATTTAATAAAATAGCTCAGGTACTAACATACCAAGATATATTCATCGCAGGACATATCTCAGCATTTGAAGACAATCGTGAAAAATCTGAAAAAGGCGGAAAACATAGCTCTCGAAAGTGTAGATAAAATAAATGACATGGAAGGTAACGTAACAATTTTCCAGCACTTCTCCATCATCACGGAACACACTGACACAATTCTACTACAATTAGACAACACCAGAGTTCGTCGTTACAGGGCACTTATGCGAGGAATTTCGAATGCCGGTGATGGCAAGATCACAATTGACTTACTTCCAGTTCATGAGCTACGTCAGATAATTAGTCAAGGCATACATAAACATAACTTGAAGCCTTTGTTCCGAAGTAGGGAATTCTTGCAATATTATCCATATTTAGAAGCAACACTAACACCAACATCAGTAGCAGTTCATGTACCATTCATAACTGACGACCTGTTCACAGTATACGAAACAGACCCCTTCCCTTCTAAGAATAATAACACTTTGGTCATCATCAACATCAACACAGACACCGAATTCATCATGGTCTCCAAGAGACGGAACACTGTCACTTTCGCAAGTCAGTCAACTATTGAACGAAAGTAGTGCACATCCTTACATGCTGTTCACCTTTGTCCTGCTTACATTTTCACGTTTCGGCTTACTAAAACAGTCCCTTGTGACATGGCTATCGTAAGAAATCACAATATTCATAATCACTGCAACTTCACTTTTGCTCCAGATAAGCTTGTACACCATCAACGCATTGGACACTCAGTTTTTTTACTTCACTCACAACACATCAGTTTACATAGTCTGTCCAGATATACCACCATCTCATACCTCAGCACCAGGATTATACATAACACCAGACTACTGTGCGGTATTTACGCCATCCATGTCCACTTTATGCACCATCAATCACTACGCCATTCTCATACACACAAACATTTCCACCCACTGCCTTAAACATGAGCACAATTATTAAGTTGACTTCACCTAAGTTTGAAACTATGCAACCGATCAATGAAACAATGAAGCCCTGGGAAGATTTGAGTTTGAGTATGTTCAACCTATATTATGGGTATAGCCCAGCACCTACTGTCTTTATAATCTTCTGTATTGTATTTGCAGTAGTTCTGTTCGCAATGCACAGAATGCATGCAAGAACTGCAAATTTGGAATCAGTATTTAGTGGGGGTAGAGTCAGCATTCAAGTTAACCCCCCTGAATGAAGTGTACATATTTTGTTTATATTAATTTTACAAAAATGAAGAAGAAGAAGAAGGACACATAATATAGAAGTATACCAGTATCATTATCTCTATATGAAATATTAATAGCTCCTACCATAATTTTAACTTTGAACTATTTTTTTTCCATTTATGCATTTTACTGTTATACATACATATCTTACAAAATGTCATACAATAACCAATTTAACCATATTGCATTTATTCAATTATGTATACAACTTGTTTAAAATGTAATTTACTGGATCATTGCAATATTACCATGAATATTATAATCAATATTATGTATTAAGAGTGAAGAAGAAGAATATTATGTATTAATAGATTAGCATATGTCAATGATAATTGCTGTCGGAGGATCGCCAGCTGCGTGACCGAGCGATGTCAGAACTCTATAATATCCTAATACATAATAGCTAGCAACATACATTATAGTCTAAAGGTTAGGTCAATGTCAAACTTAGGGGCCAAAAGGAAATGACGTTAGCACCTCTCCAGAATGTCTCATACCATCACTATAGCCCACAAACAGCGTCTCATGACCATACAAACACATACACAAATACACACACACACGGCTTCTTGAACATTTCAACAACAGTATAGCAGACGTGACATGACCCCTGCTAAACAAGAATGTAGGAATCAGAGCTCAGAAAGGGACTGGCCATAGAACCAGCAGGTAGTGGAGAGATCAAATAAGAAGAGGGGTCTGACTAGACTTAGTATATTAAGTCCCTGTGTAATACATAAGCTGCTCAACGTAGACTTTCTCTGAAGATAATAAATTAAGATCAACTCCCTGTATTCATCTTTAACTCCTCCTGCTCTTCAATTACCAAAATAACTTTAACCAAAACTCAAGACTCACCTATTACAAGATTAAAGAGTTACATATATATAAATGGTGGCTACGAAGTTTCCAACATCTGTATCTCCCGCCCGATGACGCAGTACAACTGGATGAACTCCTGGAGCTGGTGGAGATGCTACAACGTACTGTTTTGCTACTCGGGGATTTTAATGCCCTCAACATTCTGTGGAGTGGGAACTCCATTGATGAACGTGGTGCTATGGTTGAATCATTACTCTTGCTAAAGAATCTATCAATACTTAACAATGGTGCTCCTACACACCACACGTTGCACTCTAACTCCTACTGTTCCATTGATCTAAGTATTTGTTCCTCTGGTTTATTCCTGTCTCTCAATTGGTCTGTGTCACAATGTCTGCATGGTAGCGACCATTTCCCAAGCATAATTGACACCCTTAACAGATCGCCTCCATCAGCACCTCCAAAGTGGTGTGTGGATAAAGCTGACTGGGAAAAGTTTTCTGGTGACTTTGATTGTTCTGTTGATTTCTCATCTTTTGAGACCCACATCCAGGCATATGATTACTTCATTGTGCAGGTCTTAGAGAGTGCTTAGGTTTCTATTCCCGTTCTTCTGGCAATCTTCGTCTTCCAGTTGTCCCTTGGTGGGATAAAACATGTACTAATTTGAGACGCATTACACGGTCTTGTTATAGACGTTATAAGCATACAGCTTCTCAGGAAAATTATTTAATATATCGTAGAGCATTAGCAAAAAAACGTAAATATTTTAAATGGGCTAAACGTAATGTTTGGCGCAAATATATAGAAAGTGTTACATCCAAGACACCCATAGTGAGAGTTTGGGCTAAAGTGAGGAAGCTGTCTGGTAAATTGGCCCCCCACCCACCTCCTTGTCTGAAGGTGGATGGAGCTGTGGTTTCAGACCCAGAAAAGGTGTCTAACATCCTTGTACACTGTTTTGCAAATATTTCAGGTTCAGCAGGGCGCCAGTCAGTCCCTCTTTTGGGCTCTGCAGTACCGGACCATGCAAGTAGTTCCAGCTCAGTGGGGCGTCCATCAGCACCTCCAATGAGCTCTGCTGTGTCAGACCAGGAAGTATATATCAGGCCCTATGAGCCACAGGGTCTTCTGCTCCCAGAGAAGATGGGATACATTACGACATGATTCGCCACATTCCACATGAGTATCTGCAGCTTTTGCTAGACATTTGCAATGCAATTTGGTTCTCTGCCACCATTCCCGAGAGCTGGAGGACGTCAGTCATTATTCCCATTCCTAAGCTGGGAAAAGATGCCAAACTTCCAACAAGTTACAGACCTATAGCGCTTACTAGTTGTTTGTGCAGATTACTTGAAAAGATGGTTAACCATTGGTTAGTCTGGTCACTGGAGACTGGAGGCCACATTTCCTCCGTGCAGTTCGGTTTTTGTAGAAATCGGTCCACCATGGACCCTCTTTTGCGCCTGACAACAGATATTCAGAATGGATTCATTACTAACAAACATACAGTACTCTAGGGGTCTTTTTTGACTTGGAGAAATGCTCTCAACTCTCCAACTCGAACTCTTCCCGCTCCTTCTGGCACCTTGCCAAAAACCTTTCTAACAACTTTACCTCATCATCCTTCCCTCCTCTTTTCTACTCTGATGGCTCTGTAGCTATTTCTTCTACTGATAAAGCAGATCTCTTCGCTCAGACTTTCTCCTCCAGTTCCACCTTAGACAATTCCGGTGCTGTTCCTCCATCACTTCCCCCCTTCTGACTTCCTCATGGCTAACATTAAAATTTCTTCAACTGATGTATTTTCTGCCATTGCTGGCCTCAGTACTAATAAGGCATATGGGCCTGATGGAGTCCCTCCTGTTGTTCTCAAGAACTGTGCTTCTGTGCTTACACCCTGTCTAGGCAAACTCTTTCGCCTTTGTCTGTCAACTTGTACCTTTCCTTCTTGCTGGAAGTTTGCTCTCATTCAGCCAGTCCCAAAGAAGGGTGTCCATTCCCAACCCTCTATCGCCCAATTGCTTTAATATCCTGTATCTCAAAAGTTTTTGAGTCTATACTTAATAGAAAAATTTTAAAGCATCTTTCCTATCGCAACCTTCTTTCTGATCGTCAGTATGGATTCCGTCAGGGACGCTCCACAGGAGATCTTCTCACCTACCTTTCAGACTCCTGGTCATCCTCCTTTCGGGACTTTGGCGAAAGCTGTGCCATTGCATTTGACATCTCAAAGGCTTTCGATCGAGTCTGGCATAAATCTTTAATTTCCAAACTGCCCTCTTACGGTTTCTATCCTTCTTTCTGTGCCTTCATCTCTAGCTTCCTTTCTGGTCGTTCTATAACCGCTGTTGTAGACGGCTATCGTTCTTCTCCTAGATCTATTAACAGTGGTGTTCCTCAGGGCTCTGTTCTATCACCAACTCTCTTCCTTTTATTCATCAATGACCTTCTAAGCTGTACATGTAACCCTATCCACTCATATGCTGATGACTCCACCCTTCACCTTTCCATTCGATCCCCACAATGTCCATCTCAGCAGTTACTTCAACAAGCAAGGGATGAGGCTATGGCACACCTAATGTCTGACTTGGCTCATATCTCTGACTGGGGTAAAAATAATCTGGTTGTTTTTAATGCATCAGACTCAGTTTTTGCACCTATCAACCCGTCAAAATCTTCCACAGGTATACCCACTTATGTTTAATAATACTCAACTTAATCCTGCATCATCCTTGAACATGCTTGGGGTTTCATTTGCTCGGGACTTGTCTTGAAAAGATCATATTACATCTCTTGTAAAATCTGCTTCCAAGCGATTGGGTGTGGTAAGCCGACTCCGTTCCTTCTTTGCCCCTGCACAATTGTTGACTCTATACAGGGGTTTTATCCGCCCCTGTGTGGAGTACAACTCTCATGTGTGGGAAGGCTCCCCACATACAGCTCTTCTCAATAGGGTGCAGTCAAAGGCTTTTCGTCTCATTAACTCTCCTCCTCTTACTGACTCCCTTCAACCTCTGTCTCTTCGCCGTAGTGTTGCATCTTTATCTCTTTTCTATCGCTACTTCAATGGTCACTGTTCCTCTGAACTGTCTGCATGCATTCCTCCACTTCTACGACGGGCGAGTAGCACCCGTCTAGCAGCAAACTCTCACCCCTTTGCTGTCCAACTCTCTAATGCAAGAGTTAACCGTTACTCCCAGTCCTTCATTTATGCAACAGGTCAGCTCTGGAACTGTCTCCTTCTGTCTGTATTTCCTGCTTCCTATGATCTCCAGTCTTTCAAACGCAGTTCGTCCAGGCATCTCGAAATGAATGGATCTTGAATTTGGCTCTCTCTTGTATTTTGTTTTTCTCTTGGAAGGAACAGTTTTGCGGGCTCATGGCCTTTGGTTCCTTCTTCCTCACATAAAAAAAAAATATATGATACAATGTGGCATATGGGAGTACTATCCAGCTTACAATATAAAGGTTTGTGTGGGACCATGTTCCAGTTCCTGCAGAGTTTCTTTTGCAAGCGTTACATCCGAGTCCGAATTGGTTACACAGTCTCCCCCAAAGTTCTGCAACCCAAGGGGGTACCCCAAGGCAGCATTTTAAGCGTCACATGTTTCATTATGGCCATCAATGGAGTAGCTGAAAGAGTTGAAAATGAAGCTATGATCCAGAGTTCACTCTTTGTTGACGAGTGCCATATACTGTACTGCAGCCGACCCTAATACTGCAAGACTGCGGTTGCAAAATGCCATCAACGCAGCACAAATGTGGGCTGAGGAGTGGGGCTTTCGCTTCTCTCCCCAAAAAACTGTGGCTATCAAGTTCTCAAGGAGGAATTAAGCAGCAGTTCCTCACCTACTCCTGGGAGATAACATCTTGCCCTATGAAGATAGGGTGCATTGCTTGGGGCTTACTCTTGACAGTAGACTTACTTGGAAGGACCATATTCTACAGCTAAAGGTCTCTGTCACGCAGTCTCTAGATATCCTTAAGGTTCTTAGTGAGAAGTTTTGGGGTGCTGACAGACCAGCACTTCTCTGACTATATGATGCCCTATGTCGTTCCAAATTGGAGTATGGTTGCCAGATATACCCCTCAGCGGCCAAGTCTGCCCTCAAGCTTCTAGACCCTATTCATAACTCAGCAATGAGAATCTGCATTCCGCACTTCCCCTGCAGAGAGTCTGTATATTATGGTGGAAAAGCTACTCTTGGATCTTCGCAGAGTGGACCTTAGTTTGTGGCTATTGTTTAAGACTCAAACTTCCTTGTGTAACCCTGTTTACTGTCTGATGAAGGACTTTCGTCTGGCACGGAAGTATGAGGAATATAAGAGTTTTCCAAGGCCTCTTCACATCCGTATGCATGGGTTTTTACAGGACACTTTCTTCCAGAACGTCCAGGTACGGCAAATTGCTTATTCTCTGATCCCTCCTTGGATTATTCCAGAGGTCCATGTTTGTAAACCTGCCTGTACTAAGCAGTCAAGATTATCAGCTGAAATTAAAGCCCTGTTTCTCCCAGATTCATGACTTATCCACTAAAATTTACACAGATGGGTCAAAATTGGATCCTGGAGTTGGCTGCGCAGTCATCCTTGAGGAAATTGTGCATCAGGCGAGACTTCACGGTGGCGCTTCAGTTTTTACCTGTGAGCTTCACGTTCATGTTGCATCAGGCGAGACTCCACGGTGCCGCTTCAATTTTTACCTGTGAGCTTCACGTTCATTGTGCATCAGGCGAGACTCCACGGTGCCGCTTCAGTTTTTACCTGTGAGCTTCATGTTCATGTGTTAAAATTAGCCTATGACAGTAGGGACAGCCAGTTCACCCTATACTCTGACTCACTGAGTGCCCTTACAGCCATTCAGAATTTTTCCAGCACTCACCCTTTGGTGCAGCTAATTCAGGAGTGGCTGTATAGTTTAGCTTTCCGTTGCAAGAGACTTCAATTTTGCTGGATTCCTGCTCACGTGGGTTTGCCAGGTAACGAGGAGGCAGATGTCGCAGCTAAAGAAGCCGTTCATGGTAATCTAGGCAACTTTCCTGTCCCTTTTGCCGATCATAGGCGACATATATCAGATTTTATCAGGAGGAAGTGGCAGGAGAGGTGGTCATCCTCCACTGTCACAAACAATTAATTGAACGCAATACATCCTTCTGTGCAGGTTTGGCCATTGTCGGACAGCACTCCGAGCAGGCGCTTGGATGTTGTTCTGACCAGACTTCGTATAGGTCATACACAGTTAACACACCGTCACATTTTATGTGGCGATGACGCTTCCCTTTCTGAGGCTTGCCACGTCCCTGTGACCGTGGAACATGTTTTAGTTCACTGCAGAAAATTTTATATTCCCTGGGGCACTGTGGGTTTTGATACTCACAGTGTCTCCGACATTTTGGGTATTTCTGCAGATATTTTTAAGGTTGTGAAATTTTTATCAGACTCTGACATATTCTATGACATTTAACTTATAGATTTTACGGTGTTGTCTTTTCATTTCAGGTTTTCTTTTTTAGTTATTAGGCGCTGAATGACCACATTGGTCCTAGTGCCTGACCTTTGTGCCAAACTTTTATCACTCACTCACTCAACAGGATTACTTTCATCACAGTCAGAGATACGAGCCAAGTCAGACATTAGGTGTGCCATAGCTTCATCCCTTGTTTGTTGAAGTAACTGCTGAGATGGACACTGCAGGAACCGAATGGAAAGATGAAGGATGGAATCATCAGCGTATGAGTGGATGGGGTTAGATGTACAGCTAAGATCAGTGATGAATAAAAGGAAGAGAGTTGGTGACAGGAGAGAGCCTTGCGGAACACAACTGTTGATAGAAGGTATTGAGTTACCAGAAAGGAAACTGTAGCTTAAGGCACAGATAGAAGGATAGGAACTGTAAAAGGGCAATTTGGGAATGAAAGATTTATCCCAGACTCGGTCGAAAACCATCGAGATGTCAAGTGCAATGGCAAGACTATAGCCAAAGCCCTGAAAGGAGGATGACCAGGTGTCTGAAAGGTAGGTGAGACCACCAGTGGAGCATCCCTGACGGAACCCATGCTGATGATCAGAAAGAAAGTTGTGTTAGAAAAGATGCTTTAAAATATTTGTGTTAAGAATAGACTCAAAAACATTTGAGACACAGGACGTTAAAGCAATTGTGCGATGGTTAGGGGGTTGGGAATGGTCACCCTTGTTTGAGACTGGCTGAATGAGAGCAAACTTCCAGCATGGAGGAAAGGTGCCAGTTATTAATCAAAGGCGAAAGAGTTTACCTAGGAAGGGCGTAAGCACAGAAACACAGTTCTTGAGGACAACAGGAGCGACCACATCAGGTCCATATGCCTTGTTAGTATTAAGGCCAGTGATGAAGAAAATACATCAGTTGAAGAAATTTTAATGTCAGCCATGAGGAAGTCATAGGGGGTAAGTGACAGAGGAACAGCACCAGAATCGTCTAAGGTGGAATTGGAAGAGAAAGTCTGAGTGAAGAGATCTGCTTTATCAGTAGAAGAATTAACTACAGAGCTTCAGATTAGTACAATTATTCCTAGACAGGTGCTATGTGCCCATCGTAGATGTGGAGGGATGCAAGCAGACAGTTCAGGGGAGCAGTGAACATTGAAGTAGCGACAGAAAAGAGATAAAGATGCAACAGTGTGATGAAAAGACAGAGGTCGAAGGGACCCATTAAGAGGAGAGTTACTGAAACAAAAAGCCTTTGACTCCACCATACTGGGAAGAGCTGTATGTGGGGAGCATCCTCATACATGAGAGTTGTACTCTACACAGGGTCGAATAAAACCCGTGTATAAAGTCAACAACTTTGGAGGGGTAAAGATGGTACTGAGTCGGCTTAGCACACCCAGTCTCTTGGATGCAGAGTTTACAAGAGATGTTTTATAATCTTGCCAAGATATATCTCGAGAGAATGAAACCCCAAGTACGTTTAACTCTTTGTGAGCTGAGCCTTTCCAAGTTACATGGGAGGCTGACAGGGTCCCGCTGGACCACAAAACTTTTTTGTGAATATCTGCTTTATACGTAAAGCTACATCATTTATAGTTTGTGCATATGTTGCCCAGGACACAGCATACAGAGTCAATCCACCAATGTCCTTTTTTATTATCCTAAGAAAATTAGTTATTCTAAATTCATCAGAAATTTATTAAAGTTTTAGTATGGATGCACTGAACTTACACCTATTTGAATGTTTGACTGTCAGCACTCATGGGATAGCTTTTTTTTATTTATATAATATCAAGCTTTGGTATAAAGTATGTTACATAATCATAAAATATAGGAGTCCTTATAATATTCAAATTAGACACAAAAATTTTTGTAATGGAGATGAGGTTTCTGAGGAGTATGTGTGGAGTGACGCATATGGATCGACTAAGGAATGATGAAGTGCAAAAAAGAACTGGAGTTGCTCGGGAGATGGCTGATTGAGTTGAGCAGAGGGTGTTGCGATGGTTTGGGCATATGGAGAGAATGGATAATGAGCTATTGGTGAAAAAGATAACTAGGTCTGATGTGAGAGGTGTAAGGCTGAGAGGAAGACCACAAATAGGATGGATGGACAGTGTGAAGAGAGCATTGGATGCAAGAGGGATATCTGTTGAGCAAGGAAGAGTGGCTGTGCATGATAGAAATGAATGGAGAGAAATTGTAAATGAATAAATAATGACGCAGCCCTGAGGGGATATTCTCCCGCATTTGTCTGATCAGCTGATCAGGTCAGGTGTGGGTAAGGGGATGGGTCTATTATAATGCAGCAGGAGTAAACCAACTCTGCTGTCGGGCCCTGCTGTGGATGTCAATGAATCCACTGCGCAGCTGATCCTCGTGCGGTGTGATGCGATGAGGATCTGTCCCTTCTCCCCTTTGGGCTAAGATGCAAATGAATGTGTTTGAGTGGATAAGTAAATTGGGAGTGTGTCGTCCTGTCTCGGCTACTTCCCTTTCCTTGGGGGAAGCAACCTGGGTATACGGATAGATAGATAGACAAATATAAAGAAATTTTACTTTTTATCAGTGGAAAACAACTAACTGATAGTATGTTTCTCATATTCACAAAGACTAGTGACTTCTACAATGTTATTAATGATACTACAGCAGAGTGTTACTATCAGATTGTTCAACCACTTCATATTCATCTGCGTCAGATAATTCACTGCCTGACTCAATATCTTTTTTTAATAATCGGGCTGGTCATTTTCTGCCAACAAATTTCTGCCATGAAACGTTGTTTAGATACTGACATTGTTTTTAGATGTCAAAATTCTGAAATAATGAAAAAGTTACACGGAAGGCGAGGTGGGGTCCCAGCAGACCCCACAAACATGTTTTACACTGTCACTCTTATGTGCTGCAAGCTGTTTTGTCCAAAAATTTTGTGCACATATATTAACAATTTTCAATAAAATTCAGGGACGAGCAGGCCTGAAAATTAAACAATGGCTTAATGGCATCATTTTAAAGACATGCTGGGGTCCATAGGGACCTTATTCGGCTCGCAAAGGGTTAAGGATGATGCAGGATTGAGCTGGATATTATTAGACTTTACTGGGTACTTCTGTGGAAGATTTTGTCTGGTTGAAAAGTGTAAGAACTGAGTCTTAGATGCATAAAAAACAATAGATTACCTTTACCTCAGTCAGAGATACAAACCAAGTCAGACATTAGGTGTGCCATTGCTTCATCCCTTGTTTATTGAAGTAACTGCTGAGAGGGATGTTGTGGAAACCGAATAGGAAGGTGAAGGGTGGAATCATCAGTGTATAAGTGGATGTCAGGACTCTAATATATCATAAATAATAGCTAGTAGCATAGATGTAATCTAGAAGGTTAAGTCAGTCGTGGCTACGACCGGCAGGAAATATCGTCGGCACATTCCCTCTGAAGTATGTGCAGTCTGCACCTCGTGACACCTGATAGGAATACATACATACAAACACACACACACACACAGGCTTCTAGAACATTAGACAACTGTATAATCGACGTGACGGAAGCTCTCATATACGAGAGAGAAGCGAGGAGAAGACAGAAGGAATTAGGAGGCTGGAGAAGAGAGAACGAGAAGGGGGGTCTAGACTTGAGAGAGAAGCACGGTGGTGTTAAAAGGAGGTCAAGCTCACGAAATTATTTTAGTGAAATTTTTTAGATATCCCCTTGAAGAAAATAAACTGCAGTCAAACTCATACTCATTTTTATCTTCTGTCACCGACTACAAGTGAACAGAGGTTATCTCACAAATCTACTAATTATTAACTACAGCTCGGCTACGACTACTATATAATCATTTACAAGACTGATATATTATTTTGGTGGCAGCGGTGGTGTCCTCGGCTGTGACTGCATGTAATCAATTACAAGACTGATATATTATTTTGGTAAGCCTACATTTCTATGAGCCTACAAGTCTAAAATTCTACAATCAAGTAACCACAAGCGAGTATTCAGTAAGAAGAACGAGTTACAAGTGAGGAAAAACAAGCTCTACGATTAAGTACAAATAACAAGTCTACGAGACATCTCTGTCATCTTCTACTCGCACCTACAAGTTGTAGCATTCTTTATACAACAAGTAAATCTCAGTAAGAAAGGACCGAGAGTTAACTCACAACCCACAACCACAACAGCCCCCTCCTAACCCCACCCTTCTCTCCAACCACCCTCCACCTCCAACATCACCACGATGACGCAGGTTTGAAGAGGTCAAACGGAGATGCAGCAAATACCATATACCTCGCTCACCACTCACCGTTACTCGTCGTTACTCAGCATTACTCATCGCTACTCATTTACTCATCACAACTACCATAGTGAGAAGTCGACGTGCTGTGCCAGCACTTTGCTGAGGACACCACAACACGTCAATCAACCCGTGTCTGACAACACCACTCACCGGCACTCCCACCGTCCCCATCATGGTAAAAATCAGTGAGTTACATAGTTACTTCATTTATACCCTGGGAAGAATATAGATATGAGTATGTTCGATATATACTGTGTGTATATATATACAGTAGAGAAAGAGAAAGAGAGAGAGAGAGAGAGAGAGAGAGAGAGAGAGAGAGAGAGAGAGAGAGAGAGAGAGAGAGAGAGAGAGAATGATTAAAGATAAAATGATATGCCCAATAATAGTAAACGAAAACAAAGCAGCCTTTCAGTTGGAAATAAGGAACAGATTTCAGGCTCTAAGTAATGCTGAATGTGACATTGATGAGCTGAATGACAGACTAACAAAAGTGCTAAGAGAATCTGCGGAGGTAGTAGGAAAACCTAATACAACCAAAGCCAAGAAATATTCAGAAAAGACACTCGAACTTATGAAAAAACGAAAGGAAAGGAAAGGAAAAACAAAGAAAGAGGAAATAGAACGAGCGGAATTAAATAAGCTTATGGAATGTGAGAGGAGTGAATGATGAAGTGAGAGAGAGATTGTTCAGGTGCTTGAGGATGCAAGAGTGGATATATGTGGATTGACTGAAACTAAATGGTAAGGTGAAAGGATGAGAGAATGGGAATATGGTTTAGGTATATGTGCGGGAGTTAATGAGAATGAGAGGGCAAGAGAGGGAGTATGTCTGATGATAAGCAAGAAGTGGAAGAATATAAGAGAATATGGAACAGTGGGTGCAAGGATTGTATGGGTGAGGATGAAAGTAGGTATACAAGCGTGGGCGATTGTATGTGTGTATGCGCCGACAGAGGACCGAGTGGCAAGAGTGAAAGATGAGTTTTGGGTGAGAGTAGACGCATGTATAGACAAATCTGAGAGGAGCGAGAGAGTGCTTTTGATTGGGGACACGAATGGCTGAGTAGGGAATGTGCGAGTGGATGGAGTGGTTGGTCAGTGGGGTGTGCCAGCTGAAGTAGATGGGAATGGTAGTGCTTTGATTGACATCTGTGCTGGTAAGGGGTTGGCAATAGCCAACACCTACTCTCAGCATAAGATGATCCACAGGTATACATGGAGAGTAATGAGGAGGATGGATGGTGAACTTGTTGAACGAAAGGCAATGATAGACTATGTGTGTGTGGATGTGTGAATGAGGAGATAAGTGTTGGATGCAAGAGTGTGGACCGGGTGGGGGAATAGAGTTTCGACCATCATTTAGTGATGGCCAAGGTAAAGCTGCAAAGAAAATGGTTGAAGAGACGAAGGGGAAGACAGGAGGAAACAGCTCCTATGAAAAAAGTGGAGAATTTGCAAGATAGTGAGAAAATGGCAGAGTATAAGAGCATAGTGGAAGAAAGATTGGGAAGGTATGAGCTTGAGCAGATGGAAGGGGTGGAAGACGTATGTAAGATATTCACGGAAGAGATAGGCACAGCGTGTGAGGTGGTTTGTGGAGTGAGGAGGAGATGCAGGGGTGTGCAAGGGACAGCATGGTGGAATGAAGAGGTGAAACGAGCTGTGGAACAAAAGAAGAAGGCATATAGTGAATGCTTAGTGAGTATAGGTAGGGAAGAAGATGAGAGAGAGAAGAAACAGGTATATGTGAGCAGGAGAAGGGAGATGAAGAGACTGGTGAAGGAGTAAAAAGGAAAGTGGATGAAGAGTTTGGGAGGAACCCGAGTGTGAAATGGAGGGAGAGTAAGAAACTGTTTTGGAAGGAGGTAAAGAAAGTAAGGCAGTGTGAAAGGGGAAATAGTTGAGGAGTGAAAGACAGGAATAATAGATTGTTGGTGGAGAAGAGAGAGAAATTGAGGAGATGGAAAGAGCATTTTGAGGATTTGTTGAATGTAGAGAGTGAGAGCAGTGCAAGTATAAGTGGTTGGGGAATGGCTGGGAGAAGAATAGATGCGAGGAGGGAGGAAGAGATCAGTAGGGCGGAAGTAGTGGAAGCAATGAAGAAGATCAAGATGGGAAAGGCCCCAGGAAATGATGGAGTGTGAGGTGAAATGCTGAGGTATGGGAGTGAGATACTTGTGGAGTGGATATGGAAGTTGTGTAGATTGGCTTGGGAAGAGGGAAGGGTTCCAGAGGACTGGAAATCAGGTATAATTGTTCCTTTATACAAAGGAAAAAGAGAGAGAGAAGAATGTGGTAACCATAGGGCTATTTGCCTTCTTAGTGTGACTAGTAAAATATATGGTAGAATACTCATTGATATGGTTAGGCATATGACAGAGGTGCTAGTTGGAGAAGAACAAGGGAGATTTAGGAAGGGAAAAGTGTGTGTAGATCAGATATTTGTTCTAAGATGTTTAGTGGAGAAGTATCTAGAGAAGGGAAAGAAAGTGTATGCTGCCTTCATGGACTTGGAAAAAGCTTATGACAGAATAGATAGGCAAGGTATGTGGAAGGTATTAAGAATATATGGAGTGGAGGGGAAATTGTTAAATGCTGTGAAGAGTATGTACGAAGGAGCTAGGGCTACGGTACGAGTGGATGGTGAGCTGAGTGAGTTCTTTAATCTCAATGTGGGATTGAAACAGGGTTGTGTGATGTCTCCATGGCTGTTTAATATATACATGGATGGGGTTGTAAAGGAGATGCAAGGTAGGGCCGTAGATGTAGGGGTGGCTCTAATGAATGAGGGTGAAATTTGAAAGATTCCAGTGTTGCTGTTTGCTGATGATACAGTATTGTTGGGTGAAGATGAATGGGAGTTGCAAGGTTTGGTGAATGAATTTGGGACAGTGTGAAGGAGGAGGAATCTGAAAGTTAATGTAAACAAGAGTAAAGTTATGGTGTTTGAGAGGAATGAAGTCACAGAATGTATAGTGAGGTTGGATGGTGAGGATATGGAGAATGTGAGTGCATTCAAGTACTTGGGTAGTGTGATGGGTAAGGATGGAACTTCGGGGCTGAAGTGCGTGAAAGGGTACAGCAGGGAAGGAAGGTTGTTGGTTCACTGAAAGCAGTGATGAGAAATAGGGAGGTGAGTATGGAAGTTAAGAAGTCACTGCATAGTAGTATTGTGATCCTTACCCTGACGTTTGAAAGCGAGGCGTGGACCTTGCAAGAGGGGAACAAGTCAAGAGTGAGAGCAGTGGAAATGAGTTACTTGAGAGGAGCATGTGGAGTGACATGGAGAGACAGTTTGACGAAGGAAGAAGTGAAGGAACGTTGTGGGGTGGATGTGGATATGGTCGAGAAGATTAGGAGATATACACTGAGGTGGTTTGGACATGTAGAGAGAATGGAGAATGAAAGAATGACTAAAAGGATGTATGTAGGTGAGGTGGAGGGAGGGAGAGGGAGGGGTAGACCGAGGATGAGGTGGAGGGATGGAGTTGAGAGGTATATGGGGGAGGGGGAAGTGAGTTGGGGGAAGGGTAGTCAAATGGTGGTTGACAGAGCGACTTGGAGACGTTTTGTCTGCGGCCACGCTTTGCGGGATTAGGGCGTCGGGCTATAGATAGATAGAAAGATTATTAAAAAAAAAAAAAAAAACAAAGAGAAGAAAAAAGAAAGAGTAACATGGATCAGATCAAAGAAACCATCAAAAATGGTAATAGTCGAAAACAGGTCCGAAGTAAAATGGCACTAGGAAAGCAACAAATGACATCACTGAAAGAAAAGAAAGGTAAAATCATTAAATGCAGAGATAAGATGGTGAGGAAAGTCGAAGAACTTTACAGAGAACTGTATGCATCAAAGACAATAGTACCAATAGCTAACTTTTCAGTTGACACAAGTGAAATACCTGAGGTAAGAGCAGACGAAGTAAATATTTGTCTTAAAAATATGAAAAGAGGGAAGGCTCCGGGAGAAGATGGAATAGCAAGCAGGTGTAGAAGTATAAAATAGCCTTGCTCACTTATCTACCCACTGTATAAAACAGAAGAAAATTCCCAAAACATGGTGTAATGCAACAGTTATTTTACTCTACAAAAAAGGTGACTCAAAAGATCTTAGTGACTATCGGCTCATTAGCTTATTATCAGTCATTTACAAACTCTTCACTAAAGTCCTTACGAACAGAATAACAACAATTTTGGAGGAAAAGCAACCTCGCGACCAGGCAGGATTCCGAAGCGGGTATTCGACCATGGATCATCTACCCAAAATGAATCAGCTAATTGAGAAAACTAAAGAGTATAATAAACCACTGTGCTTAGGTTTTGTTGATTACGAAAAGGTTTTTGATTCAGTGGAGCACATAGCAAATATAAATTCATTGCGAGAACAAGGAGTGAATGAGAACATTGTAAAACTGCTTGAAAACATATATAAAGAGGGAATTGCTACAGTTAAACTACATAAGGACTCGGAGAAAATTAAGACAGAGAAGGGCGTGCGTCAGGGAGATACAATTTCACCAAAATTATCTACAGCATGCCTAGAAAGTATTTTCAGAATGCTAGACTGGGAAAACAAAGGAGTGAACATTGATGGAGAAAAGTTAAACCATTTAAGATTTGCTGATGACATTGTCCTTATCTCAGAAACAACGGAGGCACTGCAAGAAATGTTATATGACCTGAACAGAGAAAGTCTGAAAGTAGGGCTGAAGATGAACAGGAGTAAAACTAAAGTAATGTTTAATCCACAAACACCAAAGAGCGTCATAAGAATATGTGCAGAAATTCTTGAAGGAGTTGAAGAGTACAACTACTTGGGACAAATACTAAAATTAACGAAAGATCATAATACCGGAATAAAAAGGCGCATTACAATTGGATGGAAAGCTTTCGGTAAACATAGAGACATTATGAAAAGTAGCTTGCCAGTTTGTATGAAACGAAAAGTATATAACGAATGTATAATTCCAGCTATGACGTATGGTTGTGAGATCTGGAAACTGACAAAATCAATGGAATATAAATTAATCCGTTCTCAGAGAGCAATGGAAAGGTCAATGTTGGGAATATCTTTAAGAGACAGGAAAAGATCAACTTGGGTGAGAAAGCAGACTAAAGTCAAAGATATTATAGAAGTTATAAAAGAATAGAAATGGAGGTGGGCAGGCCATATAGCAAGAATAAGGGATAACCGATGGAGCAAGAGGCTGACTGACTGGACACCAAGAGATTGTAAGCGTAGCAGAAAATGGCCAGACTGGAGATGGAGAGATGAGATAGAGAAATTTTCAGGGAAAACGTGACAAAGATTGGCTCAATCAAGGAATTCGTGGAAAAGGTTGGGGAGCCCTTTGTTCAGCAGTGGACTAGTAATGGCTGATAATGATGATGATGATGATGATATATATATATATATATATATATATATATATATATATATATATATATATATATATATATATTGCCAGACGCCTCAATCCCGTTTGGGGTGGCCACAAACAAATCGCCTCCAAGTCGCCCTGTCCCCCGCCATTTCGCTGGCCTGCTCCCAACTCACACCACCCTCTCTCATATACCTCTCCACCCCATCCCTCCATCTCATCCTCTGCCTCCCCCTCCCTCTTCCCCCCTCCACCTCACTCACATACACTCTCTTCGTCACTCTTTCACCTTCCATCCTCTCCATATGGCCAAACCACCTCAGTGTGTTCCTCATAACGCTTCCTATCACATCCACATCCACACCACAACGCTCCTTTATATCCTCATTCGTCAGCCTGTCTCTCCATGTGACTCCACAGGCTCCTCTTAAATAACTCATTTCCACTGCTCTCACTCTTGACTTGTGTCCTTCCAACAACGTCCAAGCTTCACTTCCATACGTTAGAGTTGGTATCACAATATTGTCATGTAGTAACTTTTTTACTTCCATGCTCACTTCCCTGTTTCTTATTACTGCTTTCAAAGAACCAGCAACCTTTCTTCCCTGCTGTACCCTTTCAAGCACTTCACCCTCCAAAGCTCCATCCTTACTCATCACACTACCCAAGTACTTAAATGTACTCACATTTTCCAATTCCTCACCATCCAACCTCGCTGTACATTCACTGACTTCACCTCTCTCAAAGACCATCCCTTAACTCTTCCCTACATTCACCTTTAGATTCCGTTTCTTACACACTCTCCCAAACTCATCCACCAAGCCTTGCAGCTCCCCTTCGTCTTCACTCAACAACACAGTATCATCTGCACACAACAGTACAGGGAGTTTCCAAACACTATCCTCTCTCACCAGGGCCACTCCAACATCCACTACCCCACCTTGTACCTCTTTTATTACCCCATCCATGTACAGATTGAACAACCATGGAGACATGACACATCCCTGTTTCAACCCAACTTTCAAAGAGAAAAATTCACTTAGTTCACCATCCACACGCACTGCAGCTTTCGCACCATCGTACATACTCTTCACAGCATTCAACAACTTCCCATCTACTCCATATATTCTTAACACTTTCCACAATCCTTGTCTATCCACCCTGTCATATGCTTTCTCCAAATCCATGAAAGCCGCATACAACTTCTTTCCCTTCTCTAGAAACTTTTCCACTAAAGACCTACGAATGAATATCTGATCTACACAACCTCTTCCCTTCCGAAAGCCTCCCTGTTCTTCTCCAACTAATTTCTCTGTTCTTTCTCTAACTCTGTCAATAAGTATCCTACCATACACTTTTCCTATTATACTAAGAAGACAAATGCCCCTATGATTACCACACACTTCTTTTTCCCCTTTCCCTCTGTACAAGGGAATAATTATACCTAACTTCCAATCCTCCGTGACTCTACCTTCCTCACAGGCCAATCTGCACATCTTCCACATCCATTCTACTACTATCTCTCCCCCATGCTTCAGCATCTCACCACACACTCCATCAAGGCTTTCCCCGAATTAACTTTCTTCATTGCTTCCACAACTTCTATCCTACAGATTTCTTCCTGTCTTCTCACCTCTCTCCTTCTCCCAGCCATTCCCCAGCCATTTATACTCGCATTACTTCCATCCTCTATGTTCAACAATTCCTTAAAGTGTTCTCTCCATCTGCTCACTTTTTCTCCCTTCTCCACTAATAATCTACCATTTTTATCTTTCACTCCCCTGCTAACTTCACTTCCACCCTGTCTTACTCTTTTCACCTCTTTCCAGAACATTTTCTTACAGTCCCTCCACTTTACATTCAAATTCCTTCCAAATTCCTCATCCACTCTCTTCTTACTCTCTCTTACTAATCTTTTCACCTCTCTCTTTCTTTCTACATATAACTCTCTCTTCCGCCTCTCAACTTCTTCCACGCCCCTATTTCTCATCCATTCATTGTATGCTTTCTTCTTTTGTGCCACAGCCTGTCTCACCTCTTCAGTCCAACACGCTGTTCCTTGCACCCCCTCCGTCTTCTCTTCCTTCCAGACACCACATCACATGCTGCACATATTTCTTCTGTAAATATCCTACACACACCTTCCACGTCTCCCATCTGCTCCAATTCATATTTGCCCAATCGTTCCTCCACTTCTCTCTTATACTCTGCCTTTTTCTCATCCTCTTGTAACCTTTCCACTCTCCTTGCAACTACATATATATATATATATATATATATATATATATATATATATATATATATATATATATATATATATATATATATATATATATATATATATATATATATATATATATATATATATATATATATATATAGTGCATCTCCCGCTGATGACTCAACGAGTTGCCTGGAACCAGGGTCTGACTCACTTCTTCATTTCTGCAACATCCGCGTCATTTCCTCTAGCTTTCTCCCTCTTGAGCATTACCTCTCCTCCTCTAAACCTCATCTTCTCTTTTTAACTGAGACTTTGCTGTCTGAGGCAACTGATAGCAAACCCTTCTCTGTATCCATCTAGTTTCTCCATACTCATTTCAAAGCCAAAGTTGGATGTTGCGTATATGTATGTAACGACCTATCTTGCTCTCGTGTCTCTAAACTTCATTCTTCTGAATTCTTTACTCTCTGGCTTCGGCTTTCCCGTCACTCTCTAATTTAGTATATCTTTGCTCTTTACTAATCCTCTAATTCTACTGACTATGAAAAATTCTTTAATTATCTTACTTCTACGATGGAACACATCTTATCCCTGTATACCTTCTCTGAAATCTTCATTCTAGGAGATTTCAATGTCCACCACCACCTTTGGCTCTCCTCTTCTTTCACTGATCCACCTGGTGAGCAAGCCTACATCTTTTCTATTCTTAATGACCTAGTGCAGCTTATACAGCACCCTACCTGTATCCCTGACCGCCTTGGAGTGAGTTCCAACATATTTGACCTTTTCCTTACAACTAATCCTTCTGCTTACGCTGTTAATCTTTCCATTCTGTTGGGTTCTTCCTCTCACAACCTTATCACCTTACTCTGTCCCATCACTCCAGTTCGCCCTATGGACCCTCCATAGAAATGTCAGTTGCACCACTTTGGGGCTGCTGATTGGGAGGCCCTCAGGCAGTACTTGTTTAATTTTTCCTGGAATGATTATTGTTTCCATGACCGGGAGGCATCTGAGTGTGCTTTGCGCAACATGGAGGTTATTCTCTTGGGCATGGAAGCATACATTCCTTTCTCATATCCATCGACTAATGCATAAAAGCCTTGGTTTATCTGCACAAATATATAGAACGTGCTTTATACTTACAACTTACGTACATGCACCTACTCCAGTTATCTACATAATTCAATCACTAAGTAGGCTACTTGCACAAACAATAACAATTATATACCGTGTATATTCATTCATTTATTATAGCATTACCGGATATACATACACAAAATACATGTTTCATACGTAGAACTAAGCAACAATCCATCTGCAGAGTGATAAATAAAATATACTGTCACATTAACCCAGTGAGTGATTAAAAGAACTGGAATAATCAGTTATTAATTAAAGCTACCTAGTTGAACCAGACAAATTAAATTACAAGGAAAACCAGGAAAAGAGAAAAAAAATGGCCAACAGTAGTGAAGTTAGGTAGAATAACCATCCTCTCACACAATCGTGATGACAAAGATTTCCAAACAGTGCTGACGCATAAATTGTCCACCAGAGGTACAAATGAACAAATTATTGTATAATGTTGTGCATAGTATAAATATATATATTTTTATATAAAATAACAAAACATAGGGTTATATAATATCATTTTCAATAATAACTGTGTACAGTCGCCCCAAGAAGTGATGGCAGAGTTTCAGATTGCTTCGGTCACTCTGCACTGCCATACCTTCAGTGAAAACAATGCATATAAGGTAAACATTCAATGCCTTCATCACGTCATATAAAAAAATATATATATATCACGCTAAGAATGATGTAAAATGAATAACAGGAGACAGTGATATATTAGAAGTTAACAGTTACCCCTCCCGGTTTGAATGAATGTGGGATGTATTACTCCGTGCGTTGGGCAGTAGGCCTATAACTCCGTGTTGCTGATTTGTTTCCCAGGATTTCAAATACAGATGCTGTAGTTTTGAAGACCATTTAACGATAACTCTTGTGACTGCAATACACTGCCTTGTTTTCAAGTGTTATGGTGATGATACAGCAACAATTAAGATGCCATAACAATGAAATTTGTCTTCGTAATGATGCCCTACCTGCGGCAGCAGCAAGACTATACTGCCTTTTAATCCGTCTTCCTCTCGCCAATAATAATTATAATTAGCAAGTTTATTCCCAATTGATGCAAAATGATTCTTAGTTGTAAAGAGGTATGACAGATTCTGCCATTTTCTCTTACACTATACAATAAGCAGGACCTAAACATGAGTTCATAATCTCTTGCAATGCAAAAGCACGCACTCTTTACTCATCTTTTAATCTTGATATCCGTCTTTTTAAATAAACTGTAATGTCCTGCTGAACAGAAAATGCTGCTTTGGAAGTTTTGAGCTCAATGATTTGTTTATGAACCTCTGCATTTTATTACTCTTGCTAATCGATTATGCACTGAGGATATCATACTATACCAAGTTAGCATTCTGCATGGAGCTCCGGCTCTAGCCCTTTAACCGGGGGTGTCATCTCAGAATGACATTGCAAAAACTGGACCAAACCGCAGGTGTCATTCTCGAATGTTTGTGAATATTTTGAATACCCCGCGTTTTTTCCGTGCGCCAATTGTTTCAAGGGAGAGTAGCTATTAAGTTCTTTCACTCCAGCCGACCCTCACCTCCCTCCTCCCACCCCCCGGGCCCCCACCTCCTACCCCCCGGGACCCCCACCCCACCCCTGACCAACACTCATCAGTATCTGTTCAGCTGTGTGAGTGACAAGACCCCTGATGTGGCAGTGAAGTGCAGGCAATTACAGTGCCTTTTACCTGCCTCATTGACCACAGAGTGGGTGTTTATCGTATGTGCAGTGTTCATATATGTTTATAGTATTATTATCAGAATGAGGTTGGCATTTGGTAATGGTGTGAGCGAAAAATAGTGATTACAACACCGCTGATGTGGCAGTGAAGTGCGGGCAATTACAGTGCCTTTTACCTGCTCAGTGAACACAGGGTGGGTGTTTATCGTATGTGCAGTGTTCATATATGTTTATAGTATTATTATCAGAATGAGGTTGGCATTTGGTAATGGTGTGTGAACGAAAAATAGTGATTACAACACCGTTGATGTGGCAGTGAAGTGCGGGCAATTACAGTACCTTTTACCTGCTGGAGTGAACACAGAGTGGGTGTTTATCGTATGTGCAGTGTTCATAGATGTTTATAGTATTATTATCAGAATGAGGTTGGCATTTGGTAATGGTGTGTGAGCGAAGGTAATGGTGTGTGAGCGAAAAATAGTGATTTTAGATCGCTCACTTCTAACGGCACTGCCCATCCAGTGATAGTCAACGAAATCATGAAACCTACATCATTGCAAAGCCGAAGGTTAGTACTTTTTAATGGTACCTTATTTTTTGCTCTAGATTTATTCTGTGCAGAGTTATAAAGGTTTAAAGTTTGTTTACATTTTGGCTGAAACCCCCGCGGGAGAGGCCAGTCGGGGCAAGACAATGCCCGCGGGTAAAGGGCTAGGCAAATTTTGAGGTTCTTTTCTTTTTATACTTCTTTCACCGATAGCCCTCTGGCTTATATTAAATAATCCAGAGATTTTTCTTAATGGAAAGGCAGTGTAATAACTGCATGTCTTTGAGTAAATGTTATCTCCATTTGTGCGCTGATCGAAACATTTAAAATAGCTTACTGGCTTACGCAGCCTTCCCGCTTTCGGTCGTCGTCCATGGAGGCATTTGAAACGGAAATTAATAACTTTAAATTATTCCCTAGTATTGTAACAGAAATTATTTTATAAATAATGATTACTAATTTTTAATGTTTATTGCAGCTCCTTTTTGTTCAGTCTTACGTTACTAAAAATTATTCCGTGTTACCATACTAGATTTTAACTCAACAAATTATTCCTGATTGTCCCTGAGCGATAATTGTGAAATTTCAATTAGTTCCGTTTAGGATTTCCTATTATTGTAACTAGCAAACTGCTTCCTATAATTTTGAAATATCCAGGTACGCTGGCATTGATTTACTGTTTTTTGTAACAATTTTACGTATTAGGTTTCACCTCGTAGAGATATAAGGAAGAGTATGTGCACTATCGCTGACCGAAGACTTCTGGAAACTCCGCCGTAACTTCTTAGGCCGACTGTACAATAACTAAGCCGTAAAAACGGTCCCAAGGATTAGCCAGCAATTATGCAACCTCGGACACCACCGAAAAAAAAAAAAAAATCAATTAACTAGCTAATCCAATCATGCCGCGGGCGATGAAGAAGGAAAGGCGCAAGTTGGCAGACAAAGGCTAAAGATTTTACCTTGGCAGGGTGTATGCACAGAAGCACAGTACTTGAGGACGACAGGAGGGACCCCATCAGACCCATATGCCTTGTTAGTACTGAGACCAGTGATGGAAGAGAAAACATCAGTTGAAGGAATTTTAATGTCAGCCATGAGGAAATTAGAAGGGAGGACGTGATGGAGGAATAGCACCAGAATCGACTAAGGTGGAAATGAAGGAGAATCTCTGAGCGAAGAGATCTGCTTCATCAGTAGAGGAAATAGTTATAAAGCCATCAGAGTAGAAAAGAGGAGGGAAGTAAGGTTGTTAGAAAGGTTTATGACCAGGTGCAAGAAGGAGAGCAAAAAATTCAAGTTGGAGAGTTGAGAGCATTTGATACGGATAAGATTATTTTTAGAAGAGTGAAGAACAGACTTAACATGACTGAGCTAGAACATAATAAAATATATGATTCAAGGGTGGGTTGGCTCCGGTACTTTTATAGGTCTTCTGTTGTTGTGGACAGCATTAGAACAAGTGCAATTAAACCAAGGCTATTTGGTATTAGTCGAAGGATATGAGAAAAGAATGTATGTTTCCATGCCCAAAAGAATAACCTCCATGTTGCGCAAAGCACACTCAGATGCCTCCCGGTCATAGAAACAATAGTTATTCCAGGAAAAATGAAAGAAGTACTGCCTGAAGGCCTCCCAATCAGCAGCCCCAAAGTGGTGCAACTGACATTTCTATGGAGGGTCCATAGGCCGAACTAAAGTGATGGGACAGAGTAAGGTCACAAGGTTGTGAGAGGAAGAACCCAACAGAATGGAAAGATTAACAGCGTAAGCAGAAGGATTAGTTGTGAGGAAAAGGTCAAATATGTTGGAACTCTCTCCAAGGCGGTCAGGGATACAGGTAGGGTGCTGTATAAGCTGCACTAGGTCATTAAGAATAGAAAAGATGTAGGCTAGTTCACCAGGTGGATCAGTGAAAGAAGAGGAGAGCCAAAGGTGGTGGTGGACATTGAAATCTCCTAGAATGAAGATTTCAGAGAAGGTATTAACGGATAAGATGTGTTCCATCGTAGAAGTAAGATAATCAAAGAATTTTTCATAGTCAGTAGAATTAGGGGATTAATAAAGAGCAAAGATATACTAAATTAGAGAGTGACAGGAAAGCCGAAGCCAGAGAGTAAAGAATTCAGAAGAATGAAGTTTAGAGACACGAGAGCAAGTCGTTCTGTACATATATGCAACAGCCACCTTTGGCTTTGAAATGAGTATGGAGAATCTAGGTGGATACAGAGAAGGGTTTGCTATCAGTTGCCTCAGACAGCAAAGTCTCAGTTAAAAAGAGAAGATGAGGTTTAGAGGAGGAGAGGCAATGCTCAAGAGGGAGAAAGTTAGAGGAAATGACGCGGATGTTGCAGAAATGAAGAAGTGAGTCAGACCCTGTTCCAGGCAACTCGTTGAGTCATCAACGGGAGAGGGGAGGATGCACTGTATATATATATATATATATATATATATATATATATCCATCCATCCATCAGTCATCCAATCCTACGTTGCCCCATTAGGAGCGTAGGAGCCCAGGGCTAGGCAGTTGGTCCTGACATTTAAGATGAGAGTGACCAACCTCACTCATCGCTGAGTGGCATTACTTTAGCAATAAACTCCAACCACCCCTTGGATATAAACCTTCACCGGCTCAATCCGACTGGAGCACAATAATTACCCACTAAACCACCAGGCGCCAAAATTTGGTTATATGGTTACCACCCAGTGAAGTAAATAGTTTCCTGGTGTACGGGAAACCATTTGGCTTGTCACTCAGTGTAGAGTCACCCATAGGCAGCAGAAGATTTCGAAAGAATGAAGGAATGAAAGACAGAAGAGGGAGTGTACAATCATCCGTTGGCAGAAGGACGAGGAAAGAATGAAAGAAAGAAAGATAGAAGATGGAAGGAAAGAAGGATGGAGGAGAGGACAGGGCAGACACCCGAGAGCAGCACTACATTGAGTGAGCAGATGGTGAGTCCCCCCACCTATATATATATATATATATATATATATATATATATATATATATATATATAATTTCGAACATATATCTATATTCTTCCCTGGGCATCATTGTTTGATTGATCAACTGCATGGTTTCAAATTTAGGTAAAGTCAACTTAATAGGTGTTCTCATGTTTAAATCCATCATAGATAGTAGTCGGAAGTGCTTACGAGTGTGACTGAGGATAGCATAGTGATTTTTTGTAGCTAAGTTGGACAAAGATGGTGTAGGTGCAGCAAAATAGTCAGGTGGTATGTACAAACATAGTGCAAAAGTCTGAGATAGTTGTTTATGAAGACAGATGTGTTATAAGTAAAGTAGAAGAACTGTGAATGACCGATGCACTGATAATGGGTGAGTTTATCTCCAGCAAATGTGAAGTTGCAGTGCTGATGAATGTCATGATTTCTCAAGATAGCCATTTCACGAGGGACTGTTCCAGCTGGCTGAAACGAAAAGTTGTACGCAGGACAAAGGTGAAAGGCATGTAATGATATGCGACATTTACATTCAATTGTTGATTCACTAGCGAAGGTGACAGTATCCTGTTTCTTAGAGACCATGATGAGTCGTGTGTTCGGGTTGATGGTGATCAATGTGTCAACTTTCTTATAAGGGAAAGAGTATATTTGATAGACTTACGAACAGATCATCTGTTAGGAATGGTGCATGAACTATACTGATGTCGGTGTGAGAGTTGCTTCTAAGCATGGATAAAGTAGCATGAGATTCCTTAACTCAAACAACGGCTTCAAACCATGTGTACGTGTGCCATGATTGATTATTTGACGTAAATCGTGGATTGGCAGTAAGCTAATGGTGTTCTTGTCAGTACCAGCGTTGGCATTACCCTTCATGAAACCTAGATAACAAGCCCTGGTACTGTCTAACTGAAGTATTATTATGTCAGTATGTTCCATGACCACTGTGAAGTGTTAGAAAAGTGTCATATTCCCTTCCAGTGCATATATTTTCTCCTTTCTTGATTTGTTTTTCTGCCTCTCTGAGATTTTTCACAATCATCATCATTGCTGAGTTCTGTGTATCAGCTAACTACTGTTGATATGTCAAGATTTGAGCTATGCTAATGAATTTATTTGTTTCTTTAACATCTTTCTCTGTACCCAATCCAAAAATGTTACCTAGAATTGCTCCACTTAGAACAAACCGCGTCTGTCACTTGTATGTGCGATGATGTTTGTTTAAAAGTCTTAGTCCCACGTGAGGGGATATCCTGGATCATGGACAGCAGGAGGGTTTTTGCTTGTTCCAGTTTCCCTTCTGCCAACTTAATGATTTCAGTCACTTCCTTCGTGTGATGAGTTTCTGGCGAAGAGCTTATCACTGCTCCTAAAGTCTTAGGTGGTTTGGCAATGTTCTCCAACATCACTGGTAAGTCGTTGATAGTATCCAAACTTATTTCATTACTCATTACATCCTGTACAATTGCTGTCGAGGCTGTTGGGGCGATAAGGCAGTCTTGCCTTAAGATATGTTGAGGGTGTAAGTGAGCCGATCCTCTTGCTAAATACAGGACAATCCATGGTGTAAGTCTCCTTATTGTTACCTACCGAGAAAATAACTTTAAGTGCAGTAGATAATTCAGTCATGCTGAGGAAGATGATGATGATGTGCATTACAACTGGCTCTCGGAGAACAATAATTCTGCTCTACACTGCTCGATGTTTCACTATATAAGGAGTTTAAATCGATTCCTAGACCATGTAAATGTGTAATGTGGCATTTGGTGTAACAGTCGCACCTGTCTTTGTTTGGTATGGGACCATACTTTATTCCTGGATGTTTTAATTTCTTCTTGTTTATTGTTATCGTATGTGCTACCTTTGTCGGCTGTACTCGTATCTGATGTTTCATAATTGCTGACTAAATTCCTTGAGATCCTTTTTTAAATGATCAATATGAATTTTTTTCCTTTGTCACTTGAAAGCAACTTAACTGCTATTTTATTGGGTGTTTTCTTGATAACTGTATATGGGCCTTCAAATTTTGATGCCAGTTTAAAGTCTCTAGTGTGAATGATGCTATAAAGCAGGTCGCCTGCGTTAATATTTGATTCTTTTGCTTTTTTATTAAATCACTGCGTCATTTCTTCCTTTGACACCGTTCATCGTTTCTTCACTTTTGTGTATATCTCTTGGAATTCATGTAAACAAAGTTTAGGGAAATTGTCATAATTGTATATAGGCAATTCTGCACCTTCCAGTATCTCTTATGGTAAGAGCTTGTCTGTCCCGCAGATAATGATATGGAGTGTGTCTCTTACAGACTTGTTTCATGCATAATTAACTGATACTTCAACTCTAGGAATCCAATTTTCTCAGCTTGCATAACTTTCGTTGAGAATGTGTCCTAGTACGTCCAACACTTTTTTGTTCTGTCTCTCGACCAATCCATTGGACGCTGGATGATATGCCACAGCATTAACCTTTTTTATATTGTATTGTTTACATATCTCTTGTAAGATTTCACAGTTGAATTCACCTTTGTTATCATGTGGACCATCGCGTATTGTTCTTAAAATGTGAGGTAAATTTCTCATTAGGTACCTCTAGTTGTCTGTTAGTTCTTCTGTGATTTCATTGTCTTGGGTTTACCCTATATAAGGCATAGTTTACTATTATAAAATGTTTGAGTGGTACAGATAGCTTGGGCAATTGTATGTCCTCGCCACTCTTCAATTTCTATATAACTTTAGACCACTTGGGATCAAGTCTCTGTGCTTGCGAGATTTCATCATGGTTGGGAAGTGTTTCCCTTAGACTTAATGTAGCGACATGAGTTGTCGTTGGGTTCCGAGATAAGGCATCAGTTGCTGAATTTATTTTGCCCTATACATAGTGAATTGCACATTGCAGTTTTCAACTGTACACCTCCATCTTGCTCTCCTCCCGAGAGGAGTTTTTCCAGAAACATACCCACGAGTGGCTTATGATCTGTATAAAGATGGATTTTGTAACCATATACCAAATCAGGAAACTTTTGTAATACAAAGACGACTGCTAGAGACTCTAGGTCTATAATTCAATCATTTTTCACTGCACCTTATGTTTGTCTGTTAGCGAATGCAATTGGATGATTAATTTCCACGCTTATCTTCTTGCATAAATACGGCCCCTAGTCCTTTAAGAGATGCATCAGTGCAAATTATAAATGGTTTAGTGAAATTAGGATAGACCAAGCAAGGTGCACATGAATGTTTATCTTTTAATTCATTAAATGCTATTTTTTTCCTCCCCCCACTAAAAGCCTGTTTTTTCATTAGTTGGAATAATGGTTCCTATATTTTTGCAAATCCTTGTATAAAAGCACGGAGTCATCACTCGTTTTACGATGAGGTTACGTCAGGTCATACCTTATCGTATACCGATTTTATGGTAAATCGAGAGATTGAAACCCATTATAAAATGGGGGTTACATCAACTCAACTTCCCAAAGTCACCTAACCAAGACTGAACCATAAATGACAACCCACCTTCATTCCTTCCTGTGTTGGTCCAAGTCGCCCCCCCCCCCCGAGGCTGGGGGACAGCCTGTGCTTAAGGCACTAGTGGTCAGCCTCTGAGTCAGACAGGAACAGGTTAGGGGGAGAGGAATCCGGCCCATACCTGGACCAACCTTAGCACTGGGATCCATACCTGCACCAACCATAGCACTGGGGCCTATACTGGCACTGACCTTACCACTGGGCACACAAATCCACAGTTGTAATCCCTTAATTCACTCGAACTTTTTTTCAAGCTATTTCGGATATCCACGAATTTTTCGTACAATAATTAAAACAAAGTTATAGTATTCAAATAAATAATTTTAGTATACGAGAAATAAATAAAATATAAAAATGCCTACCTGCTGCCCGTGTGCATACATATGTGTGTGTGTGTGTGTGTGTGTGTGTGTGTGTGTGAGTGTGAGGTCGGTCTACCACGCACCACAGTCAGTTTGAATCCGACGGTCGAACCGTGCATGACTCGCAAATTGTTATTTGTGGCTTATTTTTCTGCCTTCCAGTGATTACTTGCCTTGTTTGCCAACATGGGGCCTAAGCGTAGTGCTAGTGATGCATGTGGCAACACACCAAATGGACTCGTAAAGTGATGTCACTGACAGAGAAAGTTAAAGTGTTGGACAAACTTAGGGAAGGAATGTCGGCGACAATTCGCCTTTAGGACGATTCCGCATCATTTATTTACATACCAATTTATTTAGCAAGTACAGTACACTAGTTTTTTACTTATATGAGTTATAAAATCCCCCTGAAATTAGTTATTAAAGTATTAATAAATCAATAATAAGTATATTTATAGAATGACGGGGAATCGTCAAGGGTGCGAATTGTCCTGACGGGGAGTCGTCCATGTTTTGATGGTGAATTGACTTGATGATGAATTGTCTCGGAACCGTATGTTTGGGGTGAATGAGTCAATTGTTCGTACAATAAAGAAGGCAGAACGTAGCATACGGGAGGCAGTGAGGGCTAGTGCACCAGACTGTGCTAAAGTGTCTCCACCTATGCCTGTGAATTGTGTCGGAACCGTATGTTTGGGGTGAATGAATCAACTGTTCATACAATAAAGAAGGTAGAATGTAGCATACGGGAAGCAGTGAGAGCTAGTGCACCAGAAAGCTAAAGTATCTCCACCTGCGCTTGTGCCTGGCACTTTCCGATGGCAAAATCCTTATACCGGGAAATTTACTGTAAATCGAATTTTGGGGTGGAACTTTTTTATTATCGTTGTAGCGAATTATCGTAAACCGAATTATCGTAAAATGAGTAATGACTGTAGTAACCTGTTAGACCTCGATATCATTTTACTTCATCCACATCTGTTGGTTCAGGGAAGTCTCTCACTGCTGTTATTTTATCGCCTGAGGTGTGGATACTTTCTGCATCCAGTCTGTCGACAAGGAATTAAATTTCCATACAGCAAAATTTTCATTTTGATAGCTATATTTTTAAACCAGCATTGGCTAGCTTGTGCAGGAGCTGGTGAAATTTATGTAAATGTTTATGTATTGTCTGTGTTGTGATTGTGTCATCCAAATAAACAAAAATACCATCTCCTATCATGCCTGATAAGACACTAGTCATTAATCGTTGAAATGTGCCTGGAGCCGTACGCAATCCCATTAGCATTCTTTCATATTGGTAATGCCCTTTATTTGTAGAGAATGTAGCGTTTTTGTGTGTTATGTCATCTAACTCATTTTGGTAATATCCACTAAGCAAATCGATTGTGGAAAATGCATTATTTTCTGGCCCAATATTTTGAGAGACGTCGCTTAACAATGACATAGGCAACCGTTCTGGGATTGTGTGTTGGTATAATTTGAAATAATCAACAACCGACTAAATTTCACCATTATGCTTGGGCACAAAAAACAGTGGTGCATCCCATGGTGACACTGATGATTCAATAATACCCAGTTTTAACATTTCATCAACATACTGATTTGCTAGGGTATGTTGTGAATGTGCTACCTTATGGGATAGTACATATCTTGGTTTCTCACCAGGTAATGAGACACTCTGTCCGTGTTTTTGTAATCAGTCTAGCAGATCATTATCCACATAAAAAATTCCTGAGTGAATCGAATTCACCATTATGTACTCTCTGTCGTGTATATATTACTTAATATTCCACCTATTGTTATTTCGTGTATAGGAGCTGGACAAGTTTCTAAATTACATATACAAGTTTCTAGATCTGCACTTCTCCATTCATCCGATTAATTAGGAACACATGAATTTCCCCATCGTTATTCATCGGACATAGGGCATTTTCCACAGGGAGTCCTTTCACTATACAAGATTCTTCTAAGACAATAACAGTTATCCCTTCGTACTGTAAGTAAGGTGAGGTGATGAATAGGAAGATTGGGGTCGATGGAGGTTTATTGTGAGACACTTGCTTGACTGAAAAGTTAAAGAGCTTGATGTGACCCACTGTATTGTCAGGATCAGTTTGTGCTGGCTGCCACCCTTCCACTCTCTTTAGCTGATAATCTCCTTTTCCTTCCTTCATCCCTGGCTCTGGCTCTTTTAGGACCTACATGTGATTTCGGGGTATAAATCTACTTCTGAGGCTTCCGGCTCGGTGACGTGTGTGTGTGTGTGTGTGTGTGTGTGTGTGTGTGTTTTCGGCTTGGTGACGTGTGTGCCAGGCACGTTTTCATCATTTGATCATTGACCTCATCCTGTGTTGGGGATACTTGAGAGTCTGAGTACGAAAAATGTATTTAACGACTTCCTGGAAAACTCGGACATAACTATCTGCCCATTACATGTTGTTACATGTTAACAACTGTTACAAAATTATAAATGCCTACTCTATATCTAACTTAATGTTTATATTCCTCGGTCACGCCAAACTGTCGTACCTATGACGTATGCCTATATTACAGGTTTACAAAGCATACAGTAACATGATACATTGATATGAATATATCGAACAAACACTTGAGTAAATACATGTTATTCATCATAATATTGTATTGACACAATAACATTTTAGAAACATAACATGAGGCACTGAGTTCATTACCGGGCTAAGCGCCAAAACCACAAAACGCCAGAAAATGTGTTTAAAGTCTGGCGACTTTAAAACTTTGATATCTCGGTAACCGCTTGTGTTAATTTGATGTGTGTTGTTTTCATATGTATCTTATGGTATTTTCTTTATTGCAATAACCTGTATTTTGTGCTATCTCATTAATCATGATGATATCGTGTGAAGAAGTAAAATTTTGCCCCTCACTGCTGGACTGATCAGCAAAGAAAATATTTTTATCCTACTAATAACTACAGAAATACATCATAAGAATCAATAATATATTAGCATAATGTCCCAGGAATGTCACACTGTGGAATAAAATCAAAGTTCTTTGACATAAGTATTATTATTTTCACAATAATAGCAGTTTAAAGGTCGGAAGCCTTGTGCGTGTTTTTCTCGGCATTTTTAACCACCTATAAACACGAATCACATCACAAACATCAAGAAAAACATAATAAATTATTATATTGCTCATAATAAAAAAATAAGACAGCATTCAATGTATGAGGACATTATTAGAAAACCCCTGTAACATGAATGATAAAAAAAAAAAAAAACGTACCCGGAATAAAATATATATATATATATATATATATATATATATATATATATATATGGGTGAGAGAACAATACTGTCCTTTCTCCTCTCCCCTCCACAGCTGCTGGTGGGAGTTGTGTCAGGCGTCGGCTTATTGGCTAGCTGCAATGCAACCCGACTATCTGATTGGTCAGCTTCAAGGGGGTTAAGGAAAGGGGCTGGGATATAGCAGTAATACTCTCACATTTGCTTCAACACCACGGGGAGTCGACATAAAAAAACAGGACAGGCTGAACTCATAGGAAAAGCGACCATACTTCTGGCAGAATTCTTGACCCAGTCGCCTGCCTTGAGCACTAGTGCGGAACCGGATGGGTTTTTTTGCCGCGTGGCGCGATGGTGCAACACACTTATCTACTTAACCAGGATTTTGACCCCTTTGTATGTTGTTTCTTAGCAATTTTTTACTTCCAACGTATAGAGGGATGGTTTAGCTACTTGTTGGTGCATGTAGATGCTTGGTGGCCATTTTGGCGTTTAGCCCGGTAATGAACTCAGCGCCTCACATATAGTAGTGCTATATTGCCGTACCATAATTGTATATGTATTACAGACATAGGCATATATTTATACAATTGTATTATGATAGCATTACAATGGCAAGTATACAGTAGTCAGTTGTATTAAGAATCAGCTATATGTAATGTACTTGCTATTTGAATACATATATATGAGATTTAATATATTATGTAATGGATATATGTATATTAACTTTTTCTATGTAAGAAAAGATGGAACCAAAGGCCAGGAGCCCACAAACCGTTCCTTCCAAGAAAAAAAAACAACAACTGAGAGCAAAATTCAAGATAACCTCATTTCAAGATGCCTGGACACACTGCATTTGAAAGACTGGAGATCACAGGAAGTACGAAATACAGACAAAGGGAGACAGTTCCAGGGTTGGCCTATTGCATAAATGAAAGACTTGGTGTAACGGATAACTCCTGCATTAGAGAGTTGGAAAAAAAAGGGATGAGAGTTTGTTGTTTGACAGGTGCCATGCCCGCTGTAAAGGTGGAGGGAAGCAAGCAGATAGTTCAGAGGAACAGTGACCATTGAACTAGCGATAGATAAGAGATAAAGATGCAACAGTGCGGAGAAGAGACAGAGGTTGAAGGGAGCCAGTTAGAAGAGGAGAGTTAATGACACCAAAAGCCTTTGATTCCACCCTTTAGAGAAAAGCTGTATGTGGGGAGCATCCCAAACACATGAGAGTTGTACGCTACACGGGCAAATAAAACCCGTGAATAAAGTCAACAACTGTGGAGGGGTAAAGAAGGTACGGAGTTGGCTTTGCACACCCAGTCTCTTGGATTAAGATTTTACAGGAGATGTAATATGATGTTTCCAAGATAAATCCTGGGTGAATGAAACCCAAAGTATGTTCGTGGATGAAAAAAGATTGAACTGGATAATATTAAACAACAGTGGGTTCTCCTGTAGAAGATTTTCTCAGGTTGAAAGGTGTAAGAACTGAGTCTTTGATGCTTTAAAAACAACAAGATTACTTTTACCCCGGTCAGAGATACGAGCCAAGTCAGACATTAGGTGTGCCATCGCCTAATCCCTTGTTTACTGAAGTAACGCTTCAGATGGACGTTGAGATAACTGAATGGGAAAGTAAAGGATGGAATCATCGGCGTATGAGTGGATAGGGTTAGATGTACAGCTTAGATCAGTGATAAATAAAAAGGAAGAGAGTTTGTGATAGGACAGTCATGAGGAACAACACTCTTGTTAGATCTACGAAAAGAATGGGGGCCGTCTACAACAGCAACTATAGAACGGCCAGAAAGGAAGCTATTGATGAAGGCACCGATAGAAGAATAAGCTATAGACGAAGGCACAGATAGAAGGATAGAAACCGTGAGAGGGCAGTTTGGAAATTAAAGATTTATGCCAAACTCGATCAAAAGCCTTTCAGATGTCAATTGCCAAAGTCCTGAAAGAAGGATAACTATGAGTCTGAAAGAAAGGTGAGAAAATAGCCAGTGAAGCGTCCCTGACGGAACCCATACTGACGATCAGAAAGTTGCGATAGGAAAGATGCTTTAAAATTTTTCTGTTAAGAACAGACTCGAAAACTTTTGAGACACAGAATGTTAAAGCAATTGTGCGATAGTTAGAGGGTTGGAAATGATCACCCTTCTTTAGGTCTGGCTGAACGAGGAAACTTCCAGCAAGAACGAAAGGTGCAAGTTGATAAACAAAGGCTAAAGAGTTTACCTAGGCAGGGTGTAAGCAAAGAAGCACAGTTCTTGAGGACAACAGGAGGGGTCCCAGCAGGCCCATATGCCTTGTTAGTACTAAAGCTAATGATGGCAGAGAATACATCAGTTTAAAAAATTTAAATGTCTGCCATGATGAAGTCAGAGGGGGGAAGTGATGGAGGAACAGCACCGGAAACGTCTAAGGTGGAATTGGAGGGGAAAGTCTGAGAGAAGAGATCTGCCTTATCAGTAGAAGAAATAGCTACAAAGCCATCAGAGTAGAAAAGAGGAGAGAAGGATGATGAGGTAAAGTTATTAGAAAGGTTTTTGACTAGGTGCCAGAAGGAGTGAGAAGAATTCGAGATGGAGAGTTGACAGCATTTAGTATGGATGAAATTATTTTTAGCAGAGTGAAGTATAGACCTAGCACGATTCCGGACAGAAACGTAAATAAAGGAAAAAAATGTGATTCAGGGGTGGGTTGGCTACGGTACCCTTTATATGCCTTCTTCTTGTGGACAGCACTAGATCAAGTGTGATTAAACCAAGGATTTTTTTCATTTGTCAAAGGATATGAGAAAGAAACATATGCTTCTGCGCCCCAAAGAATAATCTCCATAATGCGCAAAGTACACTCAGATGGCTCCTGGTCATGAAAACAGGGAAAATAAAACAAGTATATACAGCCTGAGGGCCTTCCAATTGGCATCTCCAAAGTGCCACAATCGACTTTTCTTTGGAGGGTCCGTAGGCCGAACTGGAGCGATAGGACAGGTTAAGGTAATAAGACTGTGATCGTAGAAGCCCAACTGAAAGGAAACATTGACAGTGTAAGCAAATGGGTTAGTTGTAAGGAAAAGGTCAAGTATGTTGGAACTCGCTCAAATGTGGTCAGGGGTACGGGTAGAGTGCTGTATAAGCAGCAATAGGCCATTATGGATAGAAAAGATGTAGGCTTGTTCTCCAGGTGGATCAGTGAAAGGAGAGGAGATAGAAAGGTGATGGTGAACATTGAAATCTCCTCGAATGGAGATTTCGGAGAAAGGGGCAACAGATAGGATGTGTTGCATCGTAGAATATAGTGAAAAAAAGGTTTAATAGTCACTAGAATTAGGGGATAAGTAAACAGCACAGATATACTGTATTTAGTCTGAGAATGACAGGAAAGCCGAAGCTAGAGAGTAGAGAACTCAGAAGAATCAAGTTCAGGAACGCGAGAGCAAGATAAGTCATTGCGTACATATACACAATAGCCACCTTTGGATTTGAAATGAGTATGAAGAAGGTACGACGATACATAGACGGGTTTGTTATCAGGTGCCTCAGACAGCCGAGTCTCATTTAAGAAAAGAAGGTGAGGTTCAGCGGATGAGAGGTGGTGCTCAACAGAAAATTATAGGAAAGGCTACGAATGTTGCGGAAATGAAGAAATGATGTTCCAGGCAACTCATTTAGTCGTTATCGGGAGAGGGGCGGATGCACTATATATATATATATATATATATATATATTGGAAGCAGATTTTACAAGAGATGTAATATGATCTTTCCAAGATAAGTCCCGAGTAAATGAAACCCCAAGCATGTTCAAGGATGATGTAGGATTAAGCTGAATATTATTAAACATTAGTGGGTATACCTGTGGAAGATTTTGTCGGGTTGATAGGTGTAAAAACTGAGTCTTAGATGTATTAAAAACAACCATATTATTTTTTGCCCCAGTCAGAGATACGAGCCAAGTCAGACATTAGGTGTGCCATAGCCTCATCTCTTGTTTGTTGAAGTAACTGTTGAGATGAGCGTTGCGGGAACCGAATGGAAAGGTGAAGGGTGGAGTCATCAGTGTATGAGTGGATAGGGTTAGATGTACAGCTTAGAAGATCATTGATGAATAAAAGGAAGAGAGTTGGTGATAGGACAGAGCCCTGAGGAACACCACTATTGATAGATCTAGGAGAAGAACGATGGCCGTCTACAACAGCGGCTATAGAACGACCAGAAAGGAAGCTAGCGATGAAGACACAGATAAAAGGATAGAAACCGTAGGAGGGCAGATTGGAAATTAAAGATATATGCCAGACTCGATCGAAAGCCTTTAAGATGTCAAGTGCAATGCCAAAGCTTTCGCCTAAGTCCCGAAAGGAGGATGACCAGGAGTCTGAAAGGTAGGTGAGAAGATCGCCAGTGGAGCGTCCCTGACGGAACCCGTACTGACGATCGGAAAGAAGGTTGTGATAGGAAAGATGCCTTAAAATTTTTCTATTTAGAATTGACTCAAAACTTTTGAAATACAGGACGTTAAAGCAATTGGACGATAGAGGGTTGGGAATGGTCACCCTTTTTTGGGACTGGCTGAATGAGAGCAAACTTCCAGCAAGAAGGAAAGGTACAAGTTGACAGACAACGGCAAAAGAGTTTGCCTAGGCAGAGTGTAAGTACAGAAGCACAGTTCTTGAGAACAACAGGAGGGACCCCATCAGGCCGATATGCCTTGTTAGTACTGAGGCCAGTGATGACAGAAAATACATCAACTGAAGAAATTTTAATGTCAGCATTAAGGAAGTCAGAGGGGGGAAGTGATGGAGTAACAGCACCGGAATCGTCTAAGGTGGAATTGGGGGAGAAAGTCTGTGCGAAGAGATCTGCTTTATCAGTAGAAGAAATAGCTACAGAACCATCAGAGTAGAAAAGAGGAGGGAAGGATGATGAGGTAAAGATGTTAGAAAGATTTTTGGCAAGGTGCCAGAAAGAGCGGGAAGAATTCGAGTTGGAGAGTTGAGAGCATTTAGTATGGATGAAATTATTTTTAGTAGAGCGAAGAACAGACTTAGCACGATTCCGGGCAGAAACGTAAAGATGATGTGATTCAGGGGTGGGTTGGCTCCGGTACCTTTTGTAGGCCCTCTCCTTGTTGCGGACAGCATTAGAACAAGCATGATTAAACCAAGGCTTTCTTGCGTTAGTCAAAGGATATAAGAAAGGAATGTATGCTTCCATGCCCGAGAGAATAACCTCCGTAATGCGCAAGGCACACTCACATGGCTCCCGGCCATAGAAGCAATAATCATTCCAGGGAATATATATTTATATATATATATATATATATATATATATATATATATATACATACATATATATATATATATACATATATATATATATATATATATATATATATATGTATAAATATATATATGTATATATATATATATATATATATATATATATATATATATATATGTATATATATATATATATATATATATATATATATATATATATGTATAAATATATATATATATATATATATATATATATGTATATATATGTATATATATATGTATATAGATATATATATATATATATATATATATATATATATATATATATATATATATATATATATATATATATATATATATATATACATAAATATATATATATATATTGTTACATAGCCTATGATTTCATCATCCTTTGTGTAATTTTAACGCACAGTATGCTGCATGTTTCATCACAAGCGTGTTCTGCCTCAGTTCCCCCCTTCTACCGTTATAGTAGAGTAAGTCGTCATTTCTGTTGTTTCAGTGCGGGATTTTCATCTCTTTGTCCCCATGGCTTCATTTGCGCGTCCTTCTTACAAGTTGTATCAAGCTCTGCTGGCCCCTATATAATGAACTCAGTCTCTGCATCATGGCCACTTAGATCTGCTCCTCATTTTGCTCACATCTCTGTCCTCCCCTGTACAGTTATTATTATTGTGAGTGCTCAAGAAATCTCCAAACATCTAGCAGCTGTGTGTAATTTGAGTATTGCTGTTATTGCATTTTTTCTTGTACTGTGTAGCATAAGGTTGATTCTTGGGCCTGGTGGGGTTTTTGATTAATGTTGGGTTATGTCAGTCATTTTTTATAATAGTTTGTATCTGTAATAATTTATCTGGCATTCACTGAGTATTATCTGGTATCTCATTTTATCAGGGCTGACTTAGATAAATTTACTCTTGCTAATTTCGTGTTAATAGAGGCTATTGCAGTTAACCATATATTTAACCTGTTTATTTGCCATTACATTATCCTTATGAGTCCTGAATGTTTTGTTCTTAGTTTGAGCATTAAACTTTAACTTGTAATTTTACCTAACTCTTTTGTTTTGAACCTGGAACTTTACGGGACAGTAGTGACTCTTAGTATTCTCACTTAAAGGGTACATTATCTTTCTCTGTTCCGTAACATAAATTTGGCGACCTCATATCAGGATATTCAGGATATTATCATAAGGATATTGCTTGATATTTTGTGACTGTTACTTATTAATTATGTCTACTGTTACTACACTTGATGAAGCCAAAGATTTTTTGTCAAATGTGCAAACAGTGTGTGATATAGAAAACAGAACAAAGAATGAACTTAAGCTTGTTGCTCAACAATTGGGAATTGCTGTTCGCTCTCATCATTCTAAAGATCAAATTGTTGACATGATTAATGAAAGCTTGTTTAATGTAACTCCTCCAAATGAGCAAACGCAGATTGAATTAGCTAAGTTACAGCTAGCCCTGCAGGAGGCTTGCGTTAAGGAGGCACAGATACAGGCTCAGGCACAAGTTGAACTTGCCAGGATTCAGGCAGACCATGAGTATCGCATGAAACAAGGTGGAACTGGATCATCTAGCTCTGATGATTTTGATGTGGCTAAAAATGTTAAACTTGTCCCTCCTTTTAGTGAATCTGATTTAACCAAGTATTTTCAGTTGTTTGAGAGGGTAGCTACAGGTTTTAATTGGCCCAAAAAGTATTGGCCAGTACTCCTTCAAACTGTTCTCACCGGTAAAGCTCAAGTAACTTATGCATCTTTGCCTCAGGATCAATCTGATAATTATGATGTAGTTAAGAGCTTGATTCTTAAGGCCTATGAGCTTGTTCCTGAAGCCTACAGAGTAAAATTTAGGACAACTTACAAGCAAGATAAGCAATCCCATGTTGAGTATGCAAAAATCAAAGAAGATCTGTTAGAGCAGTGGTTAAATTCTAAGAATGTGGATTCTGATTTTGACAAATTTAAGCAGATGATTTTGCTGGAGGACTTCAAAAGGTGTATTTATAAAGATGTAAGCCTATATCTTGATGAGAAAAGAATAGATAATTTGTCTGATGCTGCAGTTTTAGCTGATGAGTATGTTCTCACTCACAAGAGATATTCTAGAGAAAAAGGGAAAGCTGAGAGTAAGTAAGAAAGAGAATAAAGATGATGTTTCTCAGGAAGTAAATACCAGCTTCACCTCTAGATTTCAGAAAAGTAAATGTACTTATTGTAGTAAGCTTGGTCATACTACGGAGAGATGTTTCAGGAGACAGCGTGATGTGAACAAAAAGGAGTCTTTAAATATTCAGTCAATTGGTCTAGTGTCCACTCTTGAGAGTTCCCAGAATTCTTTAACTGAGTTAACTGAACCTGCTTTGAGGGGTAACTTAAATTCTCATGATGGAGCTCCTCTTTTGAGCAGTAGCGTGGGTGACACTCTCAAGAGTTCATGTGCTAATTTCCTGTCTGATGGTTTTGTCAGTCCTCTGGACAGTAATGACAGGAAATCAGTTCAAATATATCGTGATACAGGTGCTTGCCAATCCCTTATGCTGACCAGTGTTCTAGGCTCTAATGTTAATTCCTCTGATGAAACTGTAATCTTACAAGGTGTAGGGAATAATTACTTCTCTGTCCCTCTGTGCAGAGTGAATTTAGAGTCTGGTTTTGTTAATGGTTCCGTTATGGTTGGGTTGGTTGAGACACTCCCAATGTCAAGTGTAACTTTCTTACATGGAAATGATATTGGTGGAAGTCAAGTGTGTCCAGCTCCTCAGTTGTCTAGTGAGCCAGTGGCTGCGTCCCAGGATTGTGATGTCCCTGATGTGTTCCCTGCATGTGCTGTCACTAGGGCTAAGTCTAAAGTTACTGGTGATTTAGAGGATAATGATGATGATGATGTTATCCTAGCTGACACTTTTCTTGCTAATTTGGACCACTCACCAGATGAGGCAGTACCCCGTAGTGTTGATAATTTGTCTCGTCAAGAGTTGGTTGAGTTGCAGGTTGCTGACCCTGAGTTGAAAGGTCTAGCTAACTCTGCTTACAGTGAAGAAGAGTCAGCCGGTGCTTCTACTTGTTATTATGTAAAGTCAGGAGTACTTATGAGGAAGTGGAGACCCCCAACAGCATCAGCCGACTGTGAATGGGAGGTTGTACATCAAGTTGTCATCCCTCGTGTTTGTAGGCAGGATATCATTAGAGTGGCTCATGATTCCAGTTTGGCAGGACACCTTGGAGTGAGGAAGACTGTGGCACGCATTTTGAAACACTTCTACTGGCCAGGTATCTTCAGGGATGTTTCCTGGTATTGTAAGTCTTGTCACACCTGTCAAGTTGTGGGGAAGTGTAATCAGACCGAAAAGGTTGCACCTCTAGTTCCCATTCCTCCTTTTGAGGCGCCTTTCACCCGTGTGTTGGTGGATATTGTGGGCCCTCTTCCTAAGACTTCTTCAGGATTTTCTTATGTGTTGACCCTGATTGATATGGCTACTCGTTATCCTGAAGCCATTCCACTTAGAAATATCTCAGCAAAGAACGTGGTTAAGGAAATGCTAGGGTTCTTCAGAAAGTTTGGTCTGCCCAAGGAGGTAGAGTCAGACCGGGGAAGTAATTTCATGTCGAATGTTTTCAAGCAGTCTCTGAAAGAGCTGGGCATCACCCAGATCACGTCTTCAGCTTACCATCCCCAGACCCAAGGAGCGTTGGAGAGATATCTTCAAACACTCAAATCGATGCTCAAGAAATACTGTTTGGAACATCAGAAAGACTGGGATAAAGGTCTTCCATTCGTTGTGTTTGCCGCAAGAGAATCTCCAAATGAATCACTGGGCTTCTCACCTTTTGAACTACTGTTTGGCCATGAAGTAAGAGGACCCCTTAAGTTACTCAAGGAATGCTGGCTGTTGGAGGAAGATGACGTCAACCTGCTGGAGTATGTGATGAAGTTCAAAGAACGGCTGTCCACTGCTTTACAGCTGGCGAGAGAGAATTTAGGAGCTGCTCAGAAGATGAAGACTTGGTATGATAAGAAGTCCAGGTTGCGCCACTTTCAGCCAGGAGATCAGGTTTTGATTCTGCTACCAGTTCATGGGCAACCTCTTCAAGCCAAGTTTAGTGGTCCTTATTTCGTGGAGAAGAAACTCAGTGATGTCAACTATGTCATCGCCACACCAGATCGTAGAAAGAACAAGCAACTATGTCACATCAACATGCTAAAGTTATATCACATGCGGGACGAAAATAATCCAGTCTGCACAGTAGCTGTTCCACCCGAGTCTGCAAGTGAAGCTCTCCCATGCAGTATGAGCCTGAGTGATAGTTTGGGGAAGAATCCTGATATCATGAATGATCTCCAGACTAAGCTTTCTCATCTAGCTCCCGAGGAAAGGCAGGAGTTTTCGGCATTACTGCAGGAGTACCCGCAAGTGTTCCGTGCTACTCCAGGAAGAACCACTGTGTTGATGCATGATGTCGATGTTGGAGACGCAAAGCCAATTAAATTGCCTCCTTACCGTGTGAACCCAGTGAAAGTTCCTCTCATCCAGAAGGAGCTTGGCTACCTGTTGGACCACAAGATGATTGAGCCCTGTCAGAGCGAGTGGAGTTCTCCTGTCACTCTAGTCCCTAAGCCAGGTGGGTCACAGCGGCTTTGCATTGACTACAGACGTGTTAATCAGATAACCAAAACAGACACCCTCTCCCTCGTGTGGAAGATTGCATAGACAAGATCGGAAAGGCTAGGTACATAAGTAAGTTTGATTTGTTAAAGGGATACTGGCAAGTACCTATGACTGAACGTGCTAGGGAGATCTCATGTTTTGTAACACTAGGAAAGGCTTTTGCATGTTCGGTAATGCCATATGGTATGAAGAATGCACCAGCCACATTTCAGAAGCTCATGAATGTTGTAACAGAGGGTTTGGCAGGGTGTGTTGTTTATATTGATGATGTATTAATCTTCAGTGACAACTGGAAAGATCACCTATGCCATGTCAGTAAATTTCTTGAGCGTTTGGTTCATGCTAATCTTGTAGCTAATTTATCAAAGTGTGAGTTTGGTCAAGCTAAAGTTCAGTACCTTGGGTATGTAATTGGTGATGGACATGTTGCACCACCAGGAGCTAAGGTTCAGGTTATAAGTGATCTTCCCAGACCTAAAAGTAGGAAGGAGCTACAAAGATTTTTGGGAATGGTAGGTTATTACAGGAGATTTGTTCTTAACTTTTCTATTCTTGTATCACCACTTACAGACCTACTGAAAAAGGGAGTTAAATTTGTCTGGACTGATAACTGTCAATCCTCTTTCAACAAACTTAAAGCTATTCTATTAAGTCAGCCAGTGCTGGCTACTCCAAATTTTGCTAAGCCTTTTAAGATGGCTGTTGATGCAAGTGATACAGGAGCTGGGGCTGTTTTGCTGCAAGAGGATGATCAGGGTATTGAACATCCTGTATCTTATTACAGTAAGAAGTTCACTCCACCTCAAAAGAACTACTCAACTATTGAGAAAGAGCTTTTGGCCTTGATTTTGGGTTTACAGCATTTTTCATTTTATTTGTGTTCTGGTTTTGACCCCATAGTCATTTATACCGATCATAACCCACTGAAATTCCTTAGTAAGATTAAAGATAAAAATCAGAGATTGACAAGATGGAGTCTACTTCTTCAGGAGTATTCATTAGACATACAACATGTCAAGGGGAAAGAAAATGTTATTGCAGATTGCTTATCTAGATTTTAGACAGATTGTTTTAGAGTAATAAGAAATTTCCTTTGTAAATTTCTTTTTTCTTTGTGGGGAGGTGTTACATAGCCTATGATTTCATCATCCTTTGTGTAATTTTAACGCACACTATGCTGCATGTTTGATCACGAGTGTGTTCTGCCTCAGTTCCCCCCTTCTACCGTTATAGTAGAGTAAGTCGTCATTTCTGTTGTTTCAGTGAGGGATTTTCATCTCTTTGTCCCCATGGCTTCATTTGTGCGTCCTTCTTACAAGTTGTATCAAGCTCTGCTGGCCCCTATATAATGAGCTCGGTCTCTGCATCATGGCCACTTAGATCTGCTCCTCATTTTGCTCACATCTCTGTCCTCCCCTGTACAGTTATTATTATTGTGAGTGCTCAAGAAATCTCCAAACATCTAGCAGCTGTGTGTAATTTGAGTATTACTGTTATTGCATTTTTTCTTGTACTGTGTAGCATAAGGTTGATTCTTGGGCCTGGTGGGGTTTTTGATTAATGTTGGGTTATGTCAGTCATTTTTGATAATAGTTTGTATCTGTAATAATTTATCTGGCATTCACTGAGTATTATCTGGTATCTCATTTTATCAGGGCTGACTTAGATAAATTTACTCTTGCTAATTTCGTGTTAATAGAGGCTATTGCAGTTAACCATATATTTAACCTGTTTATTTGCCATTACATTATCCTTATGAGTCCTGAATGTTTTGTTGTTAGTTTGAGCATTAAACTTTAACTTGTAATTTTACCTAACTCTTTTGTTTTGAACCTGGAACTTTACGGGACAGTAGTGACTCTTAGTATTCTCACTTAAAGGGTACATTATCTTTCTCTGTTCCGTAACAATATATATATACATATATATATATATATATATATATATATATATTTATATGTATATATATATATATATATATATATATATATATATATATAAAATGCGTGGCTTGAAAAACCGTGCCCCCGGAGAATACCATAGTACCCCTGACGACAGGGCAAGACAAGAACAGCGTAGTGTGCCCACAGATACGCCGACACCCCCACACGGACCCCACGGGGTGGCCGCCACCAGCCACCACCACTCCGGGCAACAGCAACACATCTCAGCCCGGGCCGTGCGCCCCTGTGACATACAGCCACCACGCCACCGCCACCGTAGGAGAAGGACACTACCTTCGCGTAGTGGAATTGCTGAGCCGGCTAGGGGTGGAGTTAGAAACTATACTCCAGACGGTGCCCCTCTGGTAGAGACGATCTATGGTCGCTCCTAAAGTGTTCCGGTAGAGACAATCTATGGTCGCTCCCAAGGTGTTCAGGTAGAGACGATCTAAGGTCGCTCCCAAGGTGTTCCGGTAGAGACGATCAATGGTCGCTCCCAAGGTGTTCAGGTAGAGACGATCTATGGTCGCTCTCAAAGTGTTCCGGTAAAGACGATCTATGGTCGCTCCCAAGGTGTTCAGGTAGAGACGATCTATGATCGCTCCCAAGGTGTTCCGGTAGAGACGATCAATGGTCGCTCCCAAGGTGTTCAGATAGAGACGATCTATGATCGCTCCCAAGGTGTTCCAGTAGAGACGATCAATGGTCGCTCCCAAGGTGTTCAGGTAGAGACGATCTATGGTCACTCCCAAGGTGTTCTGGTAGAGACGATCTATGGTCGCTCCCAAGGTGGTCCGGTAGAGATTATCTATGGTCGCTCCCAAGGTGCTCCGGTAGAGACGATCTATGGTCGCTCCCAAGGTGCTCCGGTAGAGACGATCTATGGTCGCTCCCAAGGTGTTCCGGTAGAGACGATCTATGGTTGCTCCCAAGGTGTTCCGGTAGAGACGATCTATGGTCGCTCCCAAGGTGCTCCGGTAGAGACGATCTATGGTCGCTCCCAAGGTGTTCCGGTAGAGACGATCTATGGTTGCTCCCAAGGTGTTCCGGTAGAGATGATCTATGGTCTCCCCCATCCTCGTGAGACGATCTATGGTCGCTCCAAAAGTGTCGTGGTAGAGACGACCGATTGTCGCTCCCTTCCTCGTGAGATGATCTATGGTCGCTCCGAGGGCGTGCAGAATAGAGAGATGTCCCCACGGCAGGAGACTGGAGCCCAGGCTTCCTGTGCCAGAGTGACCCAGACAGGCCTCCCAGCCTCCCCTGGTCTTTGTACCCTATGCCTGGCTCTAGAGCAGACGCACCTGATGGACCCCAGTTGAAGTCGCTGCTGCAGCTCTCCCCTGTCGGCGCCCCTAGACGCTGGAGACCGCAGTCCACAGTCTCTCTCGGCTCTCCCCAGGACACCCGGGCGTGATCTCTTTATGCCCCCACGATGCTGGGACCTAACACAGAGGTTCCTGGAGCTATTCGGCCCCAGTCCCGAGGGCCACACGCCGGAGCCAAGTCCGGAAGCCACGGGAAGTCCAGGACGCGAGAGGACGCCCTTACGAGCTATCCTGTGCCCTCTCGGCACGCCTCGCATTGACGGTGCCCCTAGCCCAGCATGATCACCGATGACATGTTCCTGCCTATCCCCCTGATGAATACGTGTGATATTGTAGCACGAGTGATTTAGGTTAAGTGTGATTTCTCCTAATGTAAGTATTGTGCAGTGATTTCATATAGTGAATATCGGGGTAATCAGATCACAGAGAGAAGTTAAAGGACAAGAGTGTGGAACAAGATCTGATTGACTATACGTGTGAGTGACATCTCTGTTATACAGTTAATAAGCCTGTGCATATAAAGACGTACCCCCATTACTGTGAAGGAATATTGCGAAAGGAAGTATTAATAGTATTCTCTCCTTCCCCCACGCTGTGGAACAAGATCTGATTGACAATACGTTATACAATTAATAAGCCTGTGCCACTAAAGACATACCCCCATTACTGCGAAGGAATATTGTGAAAGGAAGTATTAATAGTATTCTCTCCTTTCCCCACGCTACCTGTAAATCTTGTTTACCACCCGTTCTCACTCCCATTTCTCAAGTAAGTGGAATCAAGGAAAAAATCAATTACCAAAGTATTTTGGCTAGTGGAAACCATATAAACTTCACGGCTAATATCTGCCGGCTTCCAGTATTACCATAATTTTCCCCTAGCCATCACAAGTCACTCCCCGCACCTGTCCTATCTCCTCCTAGTGAGTCTCAACCCCTTTCCCGCGCCCCCGCTCACGCGCCTATATTTACTGCACTCCTGATACACTAGGATTGTTTGTGTTGTCATTAGTATCAGAGAAGCAAGTATCCTGCGAGATACACATATCCTAGATAAGGTTTTATATTGCTATATATTGTGCTGTAATATCTACTGATTTGTCCTGTGTCTGACTGTGGTAATATATGTGTAAAGGTTGTTGCCTAGAGTTTTTCTGTCCTGCCTCTCTTTATTGCACTAGCTCCGGTCTCAAAAGAGGACCCCGCTCCACGTTAGGTGAAATAGGAACAAGAAGTCGAGCCTAATTTCACCTAGCATTACACTGGTGGCCAGCGGTGGTTTTAGACCCGGGCATAAGAGAGAGGTAATCAGGAAATATTTGGCAAAATGGCAACTAAACCACACGTTCAGTTACCCAAGTTTGACCCCGACCAGTATGATATACACACATATCTGGCAATAATTAAACCCTTACTGGATATTGGCTTTGAAAATGACCAAGAAAAAACTTCAGTCACACTACCACTGTTGGGTAAAAAGGCGGCGAACATAGTGCCGAAAATCGTCCCAGAACTTACCTGGCAGAACTTTACAAAGTTCACTGTACAAGCCATCACCCCATCATTGGGGAAAGTAGTGGCTCTATCCAAATTGGATAGCTTTTCATTCGACGGGGATTTAGATAATACCCTGATACAGGCAAGACGCCTGGTTACTGCTGCCTACCCGGAGGCAGATGATGAAACTCGGGATCAGCATACATTTAATACTCTGCTCAGAGTACTCCCAAGTGTTGTGAGACAACACTTCACTATCCATGATCCAACAGGAGACATGGATAGAGATATCAGTTTAATGAGGCGCCTTTTAGCCGTCCATGCCACCCCTCAACACATCAGCGAAATAAATCAATTCCCCGTTGACCTCATCACCGTCAACCTGTGGGAATTTTGTCCGTGCTACCACGGATGCCCGATCCACGACATCCGTGAGCAGCTAGAAGCTGCCCAGTGCAGCCAAATGACACGAGGGCGCTTACAAATCTCCCCACCATAAGCAAATTCCCCTAAGCCTCAGGGGAAGAAAATACAAAAGGGGAAACACAAAAAGTGCCCCTCCATTGCCCCCGCATCCCACCGTAATGACGGGGGCCACCTCACCTCTCCCCCAGTCTACGACAGGGGAGAACGTTATCCTTCCTTTTCCTCCCCTCTCACTATCTCTTCTGTTCTACCTTCCCCTATTCCTGCCCCTAGTTCTAACATTCCCACCCCACACACCACTATACCCCCTCAACACAAAACCGGCCTCCCTCTTCACAGGCCTCCTAGGACCCTCTCCTCATCTTCCCCTAACCTACTTCCTAAAACCACCTCCCCCTGTCTACTGCCTTCCACCTCCCACCCCGCTCCACCCACCACCATCACTTCACCACTGTTCGCTTTCCCCGCCCACATAGTTAACTCATTCACCTTCCCTATCACACCCTCCCCCTCATCACTGAGCATTCAAACAACTCCGCGAGGCCGCATCTCCCCTACCACCTCAGCCTCCACTGCCTCCACCACTCCCCGCACCTCACCTGACATCTCACCCGCCAGCCTCGCTCACCCTCCCCCTTTCCCTCCACCGCCTCACCTTTTCCACCCAAGCCCACATGCGCCACCCACCCCTCCACCCCCGCAGGACAACCCACTGCCACCGCCCTCTCCCTTCCACACCTACGCACGCCCACTCCGATGATCTCACCTTCTCCCGTGCCCTCAACACGCGCGACAGCCTGTGCTAACCAACCCCGCCCACCCCGCATGCCTACTTCCCCACCCACACCCACCCTCAGCACCACCACCACCACCCCCTCCGGCCGAATCTCATGCCCACCCACCCGATACACACACACACCCCTACACCGCCCACCTCTCCACGACTTCACACCATCAAGCTACATCAGGCCCAAATCTCCTCTACCTATACTCCCCAGAGACTCAACGCCGCATTACCACGGCATAAAATCCGGCCCTTACCCGCAGTATCCAGCATTCAGCTCCCAACCACACTGACAGCCACACCAAGCAAGATAAGAGTGAAGCAGGCCATATGGGCACCTACCCTTGGCAGGAACCACAGACTCCGTGGGCCACACCACCTGCTAAACCTCCTCCAGTCTACCAACGCCACCTCCACACTCTTCCTCATCTACGACCCAGCACAAGAAGGGAACTCCTACACTGTCGCCTGGCGAACTACTCTCCAACACCTCCAGCCCATCTACACCACCTCCAGCACACAAGCGTTCTACCTCCAGCCACGGGGACGTGACTTTTTACAGGGGAAGAGTGGTAAAATGCGTGACTTGAAAAACAGTGCTCCCGGAGAATACCATAGTACCCCCGACGACAGGGCAAGCCAAGAACAGCGTAGTGTGCCCACAGATACGCCGACACCCCCACACGGACCCCACGGGGTGGCCGCCACCAACCACCACCACTCCGGGCAACAGCGACACATGTCAGCCCGGGCCGTGCGCCCCTTGACATGCAGCCACCACGCCGTCGCCACCATAGGAGAAGGGCAATACCTTCTGGTAGTGGAATTGCTGAGCCGGCCAGGGGTGGAGTTAGAAGCTATACTCCAGACGGCGCCCCTCTGGTAGAGACGATCTATGGTTGCTCCCAAAGTGTTCCGGTAGAGACGATCTATGGTCGCTCCCAACGTGTTCAGGTAGAGACGATCTATGGTCGCTCCCAAAGTGTTCTGGTAGAGATGATCTATGGTCATTCCCAAAGTGTTCTGGTAGAGACGATCTATGGTCGCTCCCAAGGTGTTCCGGTAGAGACGATCAATGGTCGCTCCCAAGGTGTTCAGGTAGAGACGATCTATGGTCGCTCCCAAGGTGTTCCGGTAGAGACGATCTATGGTCGCTCCCAAGGTGTTCCGGAAGAGACGATCTATGGTCGCTCCCAAGGTGCTCTGGTAGGGACGATCTATGGTCGCTCTCAAGGTGTTCCAATAGAGACGATCTATGGTCGCTCCCAAGGTGTTCCGGTAGAGACGATCTATGGTCGCTCCCAAGGTGCTCCGGTAGAGACGATCTATGGTCGCTCCCAAGGTGTTCCGGTAGAGACGATCTATGGTCGCTCCCAAGGTGTTCCGGTAGAGACGATCTGTGGTCTCTCCCATCCTTGTGAGATGATCTATGGTCGCTCCCAAGGTGTTCCAGTAGAGACGATCTATGGTCGCTCCCATCCTCGTGAGACGATCTATGGTCGCTCCGAGAGTGTCGAGGTAGAAACGACCCATTGTCGCTCCCTCCCCCGTGAGACGATCTACGGTCGCTCCGAGGGCGTGCAGAGTAGAGAGACATCCCCACGGCATGAGACTGGAGCCCAGGCTCAAGTATTAATAGTATTCTCTCCTTTCCCCACGCTACCCTTAAATCTTGTTTACCACCCGCTCTCACTCCCATATCTCAAGTAAGTGGAATCAAGGAAAAAATCAATTACCAAAGAATTTTGGCTAGTGGAAACCATATAAACTTCACGGCTAATATCTGCCGCCTTCCAATATTACCATAACTTTCCCCTAGCCGTCACAAGTCACTCCCCGCACCTCCCCTATCTCCTCCTAGTGAGTTTCAACCCCCTTCACGCGCCACCGCGCGCGCGCCTATATTTACGCACTCCTGATACACAAGGATTGTTTGTGTTGTCATTAGTATCAGAGAAGCAAGTATCCTGCGAGATACACATATCCTAGATAAGGTTTTATATTGCTATATATTGTGCAGTAATATCTGCTGATTTGTCCTGTGTCTGATTGTGGCAATATATATGTAAAGGTTGTTGCCTAGAGTTTTTGTGTCCTGCCTCTCTTTATTGCACTACCTCCGGTCTCGAAAGAGGACCCCGCTCCACGTTAGGTGAAATATGAACGAGAAGTCGAGCCTAATTTCACCTAGCATTACAATATATATATATACACACACACATATATATATATATATATATATATATATATATATATATATATATATATATATATATATATATATATATATATATATATATATATATATATATATATATATATATATATATATATATATATATATATATATATATATATATATATATATATATATATATATATATATATGATATATATATATATATATATAATATATATATATATATATATATATATAATGAATATATATATATATATATATATATATATATATATATATATATATATATATTTGTGAGTGCTCAGGAAGGTTCCAGCCATCTAGCTTCTGTATAATTTGAGTATAAGTGTTGTTGCCATTTTTCTAGTACTGTATGGCCTGGGGCGTTGGTTCGCAGGCCTGGTAAGGTTTTTGTGATTCATGTAAAGTTTTTCCTGTCAGCCAATGTTAGTAATATTTTGTATCTGTAATAATATATCTTGCTTTAACTGAACATTATCCGGTTTTCTCACTTATCAGGGCTGACTTAGATAAATTTGTTCTTGCTAAATTCGTGTTAATAGAGGCTATTGCAGTTAACCATATATGTAACCTGTTTTGCCATTACATTATCCTTATGAGTCCTGAATGTTTTGTTGTTAGTTTGAGCATTAAACTTTAACTTGTAATTTTACTTGACTCTTTTGTTTTGAACCTGGAACTTTGAGGGACAGTAGTGATTTTAGTATTCTCACTTGAATTGTTCATTATCTCTCTCTGTTCCGTAACATATATTTGGCGACCTCTTATCAGGATATTCAGGATATTATCATAAGGATATTGCTTGATAATTTGTGACTGATTTATTCATGATGTCTACTATTACCACTCTTGATGAAGCCAAAGATTTTTTGTCAAATGTGCAGTGTGTGATGTAGAAAACAGAACAAAGAATGAACATAAGCTTGTTGCTCAACAACTGGGAATTGCTGTTCGCTCTCATCATTCTAAAGATCAAATTGTTGACATGATTAATAAAAGCTTGTTTAATGTAAGTCCTCCAGATGAGCAAACGCAGATTGAAATAGCTAAGTTACAGCTAGCCCTGCAGGAGGCTCGTGCTAAGGAGGCTGAGTCTCAGGCTCGTATTCAGGAGGCACAGGCACAAATTGAAATTGCTAGGATTCAGGCAGACCATGAGTATCGCATGAAACAAAGTGGAACTGGATCATCTAGCTCTGATGATTTTGATGTGGCTAAAGATTTTAAACTTGTCCCTCCTTTCAATGAATCTGATTTAACAAAGTATTTTCAGTTGTTTGAGAGGGTAGCTACAGGTTTTAATTGGCCCAAAAAATATTGGCCAGTACTCCTTCAGACTGTTCTCACCGGTAAAGCTCAAGTACCTTATGCATCTTTGCCTCAGGATCAATCTGATAATTATGATGTAGTTAAGAGCTTGATTCTTAAGGCCTATGAGCTTGTTCCTGAAGCCTATAGAGTAAAATTTAGGACAACTTACAAGCAAGATAAGCAATCCCATGTTGAGTATGCAAAAATCAAAGAAGATCTTTTTGAACAGTGGTAAAAATTTAAGAATGTAAATTCTGATTTTGATAAATTTAAGCAGATGATTTTGCTGGAGGACTTCAAAAGGTGTATTAATAAAGATGTAAGCCTATATCTTGATGAGAAAAGAATAGATAATTTGTGTGATGCTGCAGATTTAGCTGATGAATATGTTCTTACTCACAAGAGATATTCTAAAGAAAGGAAAGCTGAGAATAAGTACGTTGCCTCTACTCAGAGTACAGGTAACAGGAAAGAGAACAAAGATGATGTTTCTCAGGCAGAAAATACCAGCTCCACCTCTAGATTTCAGAAAAGTAAATGTATTTATTGTAGTAAGCTTGGTCATACTATGGAGAAATGTTTCAGGAGACAGCGTGATGTGAACAAAAAGGAGTCTTTAAATATTCAGTCAATTGGTCTAGTGTCCACCCTTGAGAGTTCCCAGAATTCTTTAACCGAGTTAACTGAACCTGGTTTGAGGGGTAAATTAAATTCTCATGACGAAGCTCCTCTTTTGATTAGTGACGTGGGTGACACTCTCAAGAGTTCATGCGCTAATTTCCTGTCTGATGGTTTTGTAAGTCCTCTGGACAGTAATGACAGGAAATCAGTTAAAATATATCGTGATACAGGTGCTTGCCAATCCATTATGCTGACCAGTGTTCTAGGCTCTAATGTTAATTCCTCTGATGAAACTGTAATCTTACAAGGTGTAGGGAATAATTACTTCTCTGTCCCTCTGTGCAGAGTGAATTTAGAGTCTGGTTTTGTTAATGGTTCCTTTATGGTTGGGTTGGTTGAGACACTCCCAATGTCAGGTGTAACTTTCTTACTTGGAAATGATATTGGTGGAAGTCAAGTGAGTTCAGCTCCTCAGTTGTCTAGTGAACCAGTGACTGCGACCCAGGATTGTAATACCCCTGATGTGTTCTCTGCTTGTGCTGTCACTAGGGCTAAGTTTAAAGTTACTGGTGACTTAGAGGATAATGATGATGATGATGATGATATCCTAGCTGACACTTTTCTTGCTAATTTGGACCACTTACCAGATGAGGCAGTACCCCGTAGTGTTGATAATTTGTCTCGTCAAGAGTTGGTTGAGTTGCAGGTTGCTGACCCTGAGTTGAAAGGTCTAGCTAACTCTGCTTGCAGTGGGGAAGAGTCAGCTGGTGCTTCTACTTCTTATTATATAAAGTCAGGAGTACTTATGAGAAAGTGGAGACCCCCAACAGCATCAGCCAACTGTGAATGGGAGGTTGTACATCAAGTTGTCATCCCTCGTGTTTGTAGGCAGGATATCATTAGAGTGGCTCATGATTCCAGTTTGGCAGGACACCTTGGAGTGAGGAAGACTGTGGCACGCATTTTGAAACACTTCTACTGGCCAGGTATCTTCAGGGATGTTTCCTGGTATTGTAAGTCTTGTCACACCTGTCAAGTTGTGGGGAAGTGTAATCAGACCGAAACGGTTGCATCTCTAGTTCCCACTCCTCCTTTTGAGGCACCATTCACCCGTGTGTTGGTGGATATTGTGGGCCCTCTTCCTAAGACTTCTTCAGCATTTTCTTATGTGTTGACCCTGATTGATATGGCTACTCGTTATCCTGAAGCCATTCCACATAGAAATATCTCAGCAAAGAACGTGATTAAGGAAATGCTAGGGTTCTTCACCAAGTTTGGTCTGCCCAAGGAGGTACAGTCAGACTGGGAAAGTAATTTCATGTCCAATGTTTTCAAGCAGTCTCTGAAAGAGTCGGGCATCACCCAGATCACGTCTTCAGCTTACCATCCCCAGACCCAAGGAGTGCTGGAGAGATATCATCAAACACTCGAATCGATGCTCAGGAAATACTGTTTGGAACATCAGAAAGACTGGGATAAAGGTATTCCATTCGTTGGATTTGCTGCAAGAGAATCTCCAAATGAATCACTGGGCTTCTCACCCTTTGAACTACTGTTTGGCCATGAAGTAAGAGGACCCCTTAAGCTACTCAAGGAATGCTGGCTGTCGGAGGAAGATGACGTCAACCTGCTGGAGTATGTGATGAAGTTCAAAGAACGGCTGTCCACTGCTTTACAGCTGGCGAGAGAGAATTTAAGAGCTGCTCAGGAGAAGATGAAGACTTGGTATGATAAGAAGTCCAAGTTACGCCACTTTCAGCCAGGAGATCAGGTTTTGATTCTACTACCGGTGCATGGGCAACCTCTTGAAGGTAAGTTTAGTGGTCTTTATTTCGTGGAGAAGAAACTCAGTGATGTCAACTATGTCATCGCCACACCAGATCGTAGAAAGAACAAGCAAGTTTGTCACATCAACATGTTAAAGTTATATCACAGGCGGGACGAAAATAACCCAGTCTGCACTGTAGCTGTTCCACCCGAGTCTGCAAGTGAAGTTCTCCCATGCAGTATGAGCCTGAGTGATAGTTTGGGGAAGAATCCTGATATCATGAATAATCTCCAGACTAAGCTTTCTCATCTAGCTCCCGAGGAAAGGGAGGAGTTTTCGGCATTACTGCAGGAGTACCCGCAAGTGATCAGTGCCACTCCAGGAAGAACCACCGTGTTGATGCATGATGTCGATGTTGGAGACACAAAGCCAATTAAATTGCCTCCTTACCATGTGAACCCAGTGAAAGTTCCTCTCATCCAGAAGGAGCTTGGCTACCTGTTGGACTACAAGATGATTGAGCCCTGTCAGAGCAAGTGGAGTTCTCCTGTCACTCTAGTCCCTAAGCCAGGTGGGTCACAGCTGCTTTGCATCGATTACAGATGTGTTAATCAGATAACCAAAACAGACACTTACCCTCTCCGTCGCGTGGAAGATTGCATAGACAAGATCGGAAAGGCTAGGTACATAAATAAGTTTGATTTGTTAAAGGGATACTGGCAAGTACCTATGACTGAACGTGCTAGGGAGATCTCATGTTTTGTAACACTAGGAAAGACTTTTGCATGTTCTGTAATGCCATATGGTATGAAGAATGCACCAGCCACTTTTCAGAAGCTCATGAATGTTGTAACAGAGGGTTTGGCAGGGTGTGTTGTTTATATTGATGATGTATTAATCTTCAGTGACAACTGGAAAGATCACCTATGCCATCTCAGTAAATTTCTTGAGCGTTTGATTCAGGCTAATCTTGTAGCCAATTTATCAAAGTGTGAGTTTGGTCATGCTAAAGTTCAGTACCTTGGGTACGTAATTGGTGATGGACACGTTGCACCACCAGGAGCTAAGGTTCAGGTTATAAGTGATCTTCCCATACCTAAAAGTAGGAAAGAGCTACAAAGATTTTTGGGAATGGTAGGTTATTACAGGAGATTTGTTCTTAACTTTTCAATTCTTGTATCACCACTTACAGACCTACTGAAAAAGGAAATTAAATTTGTCTGGACCGATAACTGTGAATCCTCTTTCAGTAAACTTAAAGCTATCCTATTAAGTCAGCCAGTGCTCGCTACTCCAAATTTTGCTAAGCCTTTTAAGATGGCTGTTGATGCAATTGATACAGGAGCTGGGGCTGTTTTGCTGCAAGAGGATGATCAGGGTATTGAACACCCTGTATCTTATTACAGTAAGAAGTTCACTCCACCTCAAAAGAACTACTCATCTATTGAGAAAGAGCTTTTGGCCTTGATTTTGGGTTTACAGCATTTTTCATTTTATTTGTGTTCTGGTTTTGACCCCATAGTCATTTATGCCGATCATCACCCACTGAAATTCCTTAGTAGGTTTAAAGATAAAAATGAGAGATTGACAAGATGGAGTTTACTTCTTCAGGAGTATTCATTAGACATACAACATGTCAAGGGGAAGGAAAATGTTATTGCAGATTGCTTATCTAGACTTTAGACAGATTGTTTTAGAGTAATACGAAATTTCCTTTGTAAATTTCTTTTTTTTTGGGGGGAGGTGTTACATAGCCTATGATTTCATCATCCTTTGTATAATTCTAACGTACAGTATGCTGCATGTTTGATCACGATTCGCTTCGTGGCTTCCATAGTGACCAGGCTTGCGTGTTCTACCTCACTCCCCCCTTCTCCCCCTTATAGTAGAGTAAGTCGTTCTTTCTGTTGTTCAGAGCAGGACTGTCAACTCTTCCTCCCCTGTGCCTTCATTTCCGCATCCTTCTTGCAAGTTGTATCAAGCTCTGTCAGCCCCTATATAATGAGCTCAGTCTCGGCATTAATTGCCACTTAGATCTACTCCTCATTTTCTTCACATCTCTGTCCTCCCCTGTATAGTGTATTATTATTTTTGTGAGTGCTCAGGAAGTCTCCAGCCATCTAGCTGCTGTATAACTTGAGTATAAGTGTTGTTGCCATTTTTCTTGTACTGTATGGCCTGGGGCGTTGGTTCGCAGGCCTGGTAAGGTTTTTGTGATTCATGTAAAGTTTTTCCTGTCAGCCAGTGTTAGTAATATTTTGTATCTGTAATAATATATCTTGCTTTAACTGAGCATTATCCGGTTTTCTCATTTATCAGGGCTGACTTAGATAAATTTGTTCTTGCTAAATTCGTGTTAATAGAGGCTATTGCAGTTAACCATATATGTAACCTGTTTTGCTATTACATTATCCTTATGAGTCCTGAATGTTTAGTTGTTAGTTTGAGAATTAAACTTTAACTTGTAATTTTACCTAACTCTTTTGTTTTGAACCTGGAACTTTGCGGGACAGTAGTGATTTTAGTATTCTCACTTGAATTGTTCATTATCTCTCTCTGTTCCGTAACAAAAAATATATATATACAGTAGTGATTTTAGTATTCTCACTTGAATTGTTCATTATCTCTCTCTGTTCCGTAAAAATATATATATATATATATTTATATATATATATATATATATATATATATATATATATACATATATATAATGGACAACACTGCATGTATAATATATCAATACGGTACATAATCTGAATCCTAAACATAAGATGAAATGCCACTGACCTCTTTACTGTACCAGTTTGATTAGCTGGTGCTTAGTTTTCGGAAGGTATGCTCCATTTATTGTGAAGGTAGTCCACGGCTGATTCAGACTACAACACCCTGCTGCAGATTCCCCCACGGCCCCCATGTGCTGGTGACAGCCGACGAGTTCCCTCCAAAGTCGGTGGTCATGGTAGACGACCCAATGATACCTGTCGGCAAGTGGCTTGCTTTTACGGGTATAGCGGGGTTTATCATGGAAGTACTGTCCAAGGCTTTGAACTTTACGTGAGCTGTTCCTGCAACGTCCATCTCAGCAGTTACTTCAACAAACAAAGGATGAGGCTATGGCACACCTAATGTCTGACTTGGCTCATATCTTATATCTTGTTTTTAATGCATCAAAGACTCAGTTCTTACACCTATCAACCCAACAAAATCTTCCACAGGTGTACCCACTAATGTTTAATAATATTCAGCTTAATCCTGCATCATCCTTGAATATGCTTGGGGTTTCATTCACTCGGGACTTATCTTGGAAAGATCATGTTACATCTCTCTTAAAATCTGCTTCTAAGAGATTAGGTGTGCTAAGCTGTCTCCGTTCCTTCATTTCCCCTGCACAATTGTTGACTCTATTCACGGGTTTTATCCGCCCCCGTGTGGAGTACAACTTTCATGTGTGGGGAGGCTCCTCACATACAGCTTAGTGATGTATCGGATATCTGCCTCCACCTCCGCCTCCGTGAAGCCTCAGCAGTGAAAACAACGTCCGCATCACTATCCGCGTCCGCGTCTTCAAACAACAAAAGCTCCACATCATTATCCGTCACCCGTTTTCAGATAATAAAACCTCCGCATAATAATCCGCCTCCGCGTCAAAGAACCGCAGAGGTTGCTGATCTCCACCCATCCAATATTTTTCCATTTTCTTTTTGTCATAATTCTTTCATCCACAGCTCTCCTCTCCGTTCTTCTCACCTACCAGTCCCTGTTCCTCTTTCTGTTTTCTTTATTAGCTCTCTTCCACCCTCTCTCTCTCTCTCTCTCTCTCTCACAATAGTTACACGTGCTATGTTAATATATAGGCATATCTGGACTAAAGCCAATACTATTTCTCAGAGTTTTGTTATTTCTTTAAAGTTATAAATTTATCAAAAGATATACAGTATTCACTTCTTTTATTGTATCTCTCTAATTTATTTTTCGCTTTTATATTCTTTCTTTCACTCCTCTCGCTCTTTGTTTAACTGCATAAATGTACTGTAATATGTGTAAAAAAAAATCTGTCCGCGTCCACAACCGGGGACATTGAGATAAAAATAATCCACAGTTGTGTCTGCGTCCACAAAAATTAATATCTTAACCTCGCAGTTCTACCCGCAACCGCATTTTATGAGAAACAGATATCCGGCTTCGCCTCCACCTCCGCGGAGCTCTAAAATTAGGCATCCAATACATCACTACTGAGTCTTCTCAATAGGGTGGAGTCAAAGGCTTTTCGTCTCATTAACTCTCTTCCTCTTACTGCTTCCCTTCACCCTCTGTCTCTTCGCCGCACTGTTGCATCTTTACCTCTTTTCTATCCCTACTTCAATGGTCACTGCTCCTCTGAACTGTATGCTTACATTCCTCCACTTCTTCGACGGGTGCATAGCACCCGTCTAGTAACAAACTCTCTCTCCTTTACTGTCCAACTCTCTAATGCAAGAGTTAACCGTTACTCCCATTCCTTCATTTATGCAACATCTCAGCTCTGAAACTGTCTCCCTCTGTCTGTATTTCCTGCTAGCTATGATCTCCAGTCTTTGAAACGCAGTGTGTTCAGGCATCTCGAAATGATCGGATCTTGAATTTGGCTCTCTATTGTATTTTGTTTTTCTCTTGGAGGGAACGATTATTGTGGGCTCGTGGCCTTTGGTTCCTTCTTCCTAGCATAAAAAGAAAAAAAAATTCTTATATAAAAAGCTGTTTTCTTGGAAGTGGTAAAAGACTTCGTAACACTTGTTCCTTATTGAATTATGTTGCAAATCACAGTTTAGTATTCTTTTGTGTTATTAATATTTTTATTGTATGGACTGAGTCTGCATCAATAACATACAGTAGGACATTAAGGTGTAATTGTTCATTAGATTCGCAAAAGAGGTGTTCTGATAATCTTTAAAGCCATTTATAGTATGGCCCATAGTGCTTTTTAATGGCGGTAAGGAACGAGGACCTATTGATAAATCAAATACTTTGTAAGTGCTTTCAAAACTCTCTGCCAGGTACACATGCTTGAGAGCCCAGGACAACAGCTGGGGCTTGCAGAGAATTCAATGAACACTAAAAACCGCATGATGAAGATTAAGGCAGGAGACTCCAGAAACCTGTCTCCATTATGCTCATCATCCTTAACCCCTCCATATCATTTAATGATATTATATGAATTAGTCTGTTAGTGGCGAACACTGAGTAACCTACTGTACTGTTGTGTCCAGGAATTTCGTAAAATAATATTGTCTGGTAACTGTAATGAGGCTGTGGATCTTCTCTGAGTGAAAAACTGTGCTTCCTGTCAATGGCCTCCTAGTTCTTTAAAAGACAAGGCTGTTGTTCAGTGCTCTTTACCTGGGTTGTATCAGAGTAGCAACTACCATACTTATTCATACATACCAGTATGTCTTTAATGTTGGAAATCTCCTTGACCACTGTAGCTGAAGTTTGATTTATTACTTTGTCCATTCTTAGCTTAAAAACAATACAACATATCTGCAAGCAAAACTCCAACCCACCCAACCAAGCTGTCACACTTGCTAACCGTGACGTACACAAAAGAATACACATTTTAGCTACTTCTGCTCTGTATAACGTTGTACGCTAGAAACTGTTTATCTGATATTTGATATCTGTATAAGTATTATCTTCATGTGGAGGATATGGCATTTGTAATATAAAGTCGCACCATAGAGAGCGTTAAGGCTTGAGGGTATACTCAGGCAGGTATTTTACTCTTTGATTTATTTACTGTGACAAAACATTTCAGGAAGCTGAGCTCACTCCTGGACCATTTTTCCTGGATCTCACTAGATGCCAGTGGATGGAATACTCTGCATATATGTTCATTGGTGGGTACCATGTTGTAGTTGCTAGTGGTCATCCTAAACAGGACCCGTGGTGTTTCCTAGTGCCTCTTCCACCAGTGGTTTGGGCAACTTTGTTAATTGCATTGTTCACCGTGTGCTCTGTGATGCCGCTCCCTCCTTTCTGCTTTCCTACCCACACACAAGAACCAGACAGCGTAGATGCTAACACCTTTAACTATGTGCGCGATCTCCTGCAAGAAGGTACCTGGTTTAGCTTTTTCAAGCTATCAGTGATTTGACATTAACATATGGAAGGCAGTGTTAACTTAGGATATTTAACGTAAGGATTTTACATGGATATGTTAGTGTACTTGTTACGTTTGAAGTAGATCATTTCCTCTAGGCATGGAAAAAAAGGCCAGTTTTTTCTTTTGGTTTATAATCTTCAATCAGTTTGATAAAGATACATTTTATTGGGTGTTTCACACTCACACAGCAAAGAGGCTAAGTCATTATTAAATATGGTTGACCATCAGCTGCTATCAGAATCTCAATTATGTGTTAACATATTCTTTATCATCATAACAGCTATAAATAGAACTAAAAGTCGGTGGTGGTGGGATCGTGCGATGCTGGGGGTGTGGATGTTGATGATATTTGTGCTGACACAGAGCTATGTTGGCAACCTCATGTCCCTCCTGGCAATCTTTACTAACCTTGGCAGGGGCTTGATGACGTTCGTAACAACTCCAACGTTGGGATAATTCTTGTTCAGAGCACTTTGATCATCCAGTATCCTAAAGTGAGGAGTTGTTTTTGTCATGTAGTTGGCAGTCATTTACAGTAAACCCTATTTATACACGAACAACTGGGGGGAAGCCCAGTCTGATAAAGCTGATAATCTGCAAGAGTTCGATAGTCCTCCTCTGAAGAGGGGACGATACCAGCCAGAATGTCCCAGTACTGAAACTTGATTCTCCCGAAATTGCCCACTTAAAATACAGACAAGATACGTAAATTCCATCCTAGACATTTTACCTACCAACAAAGCTCCAGGCCCAGATGGAATTCCGCCAATTGTTTTGAAAAAGTGTTCCCCTGAACTTGCCTCTGTCCTAGCTAAATTACTCAGACTATGCATACGTACTTCTTTATTCCCAAATTCATGGAAACAAGCCAATATCCACCCAGTTCCGAAGAAAGGAAGTTCCTCTGACCTCTCTGATTACACACCAATAGCTGTCACATCTTCTCTTGGTAAGGTATTTGAAACTTTAATTAATAAGCACATTGTTAAACATCTTGAATCCAACAACTTATTTAGTGATAGACAATACGGTTTTCGCCACGAAAGATCCACCATTGACATACTCAATCTCTTAACTCATACCATCCATCAATCAACTGATCTTTTTGGAGAAACTCATGCAATAGCTCTTGATATCTCTAAAGCTTTCAACAGAATATGGCACTGTCCCCTGCTGTCCAAACTCCCTTGCATTGGACTAACGTCTTTTGTTCCTTTGATTTCTTCATATCTTAGTGACAGGAAAATAAGACTAAAAGTAGATGATGTATATTCCAATTTCCACTCAATTAACGCCGGCGTGCCGCAGGGATCAGTTCTGGCGCCAACCCTATTTCTAGTTCATATTAATGATCTCTTATCTGTCACCCACAATCCCATTCACTCATATGCAGATGACTCAACACTACATAGTTCATTCACACTCAGACATCCATTTACAAAGTCTAATATGTCTACCTCTCAACTCAGTACAGCCATCTCCATAAATCAAGATCTATCTACAATCAGTGAATGGGGACAAAACAACCTTGTCTCTTTTAATGCTAGTAAAACTAAATATATACAGTTTACTAATAGACAGATATTGCCAGATTCGTACATTACCTTCAGTGCTACTAATATTCCCATCTCCAAAAGTGTTGAAATTCTTGGTGTCTCACTTAACAGTGCCCTCAGTTGGACCTCTCATGTCAGATCACTTGCTAAAACCGCCTCAAAGAAACTTGGATTATTGTACAAAGTCCGTAACTTCTTCGTCGATGAGCAGTTAGCTATAATTTATAAGAGTCATGTGCGCTCTCATCTTGAATATTGCTCACCCTTGTGGAATGGTTGTGGAGAGGTTGCATTAAGACAACTAGACAAAATTCAAAATAAAGCTGTTAGAATCATTAACATCCCTGCCATTACATATAAACTACCTCCCCTGCAAGTAAGAAGGAATGTTGCCTCCCTTGCATTAATTTACAGATATTTTTTTGGCAAATGCTCAGACGAAGTTGCGTCCATGGTGCCACCTCTCCATGCCTTCCCTCGTGCTACACGGGCATCTGGTAGCGCTCATGACTGGAATGTCACTCAGCCATATTGCAGAACTTCTGCCTATCAGAATTCTTTCATTCCCCGAACTGCATCTCTCTGGAACTCGCTTCCCCAGAGTTGTTTTCCTCCAAATTTCAACCCACAACTGTTCAGGTCTAACTGTTACAGATATTTTATGAACAGAGGACACCAGTAATCTGGTCTATGGATTATTTTTTTTACTCACTTGTTTTTCCTTCCTCCGTTCTGTTGTTTATAAAAAAAAAAATCAAAGGAAATTAAGGAGTGAAATAGCTTTTTCAAGTACTAAAAATGAAAAGTATACCCATTTTACACTAACTTGGCCCATACTCACACCCTTGTCACAGCACTTCTTCTTGATTCGCCCAAACAGGTAAGAAAACCCGCCTTCAGAAAGTTGGCAACTGCATTCTGAGTCACTCCTGGCATGGGAGGCAGTCTGATTTGATGTGATAGCTCAAATTGTCTGGAAGGTCTGCGTGTTTTTTCCCATTTGCGGAATGCCGGTATCCGGTATGTACGACTGTTCTTCCGGTGACCTTAAAGTGTTCATTAAGTCTTAAATTCGGTCTAGCGGGGAATGGTAAGTGGAGGGTTTATTTTACCATTATTTGTTTAGTGCCAGCGAATTTTTAGGCCGTCAACAAATGCTACCCAGGTTATGTACAGCCAAACCAGTACTACATGAAATAGTGTCTAATCACTCATGAAGCATTCTATTCACTTCTTTAATATTTCATTGGCAACAGAATGGCATACGTTTAAAACCATTCTTTCCATCAGGAAACTATTGACAAAACATTATTTTTTTTTAAATCAGTCCCTCAATACTTGTAGAGGAAGCAAATTACTTACTGGTGTGTCCTGTTCTGAACAGCCAATTGACGTCCCAGTCCTAATCACCACTTATCTTCAAGGTATGCCATACAAGTAATTATCGGGTAAATATTCACAACTACTATGTGCAGTGGAATCAAATAGTTTTCCTAAGTTTTACCTCATTATGTAATCGAAAGCTTTCAGTACAGTTGAGGATTACTGACAAGCATCTGCATTTCAGACGGCCACGTCAGGTCCACCCTGCAAGACGAGGAACCTGATGGGCACAAAACGAGTGACTTACATATCGTTTGCTGAATTGCCCCAAAGCCTGGAGACCGTTGTACAGGATGGCAGTCATGCCGTGTTTGATATGGACATCATCTATAATCACATGATGCCACTGAGTTTTTCCCGCACAAGTTCTAATGTATTTGTCATGTTCATAAGAATTATTTATGGTCATACCTTTCTAGAAATCTGTACTATAAAATGTAGCATATCTACTCTAAATCTCATGTCAGTAGGGAAAGGGGCTCATTTGGCTTGTTTAATTAGAAAGCATTTTAAATATCAATCATTGCTCTGGCGTTTGATAAATGGCATTTTGTAATTCTTTTCAATAATGACTCCCTTATTCTAATTCACAGCATAATAATCCTGTCACTACATCATCAGTAAATATTTTGACAGGTACTTGTGAATTTTACATGTCCCGGAGCGGGTACGTCACCACTCGTCTAGGCATGCTGGCTCAGAATAGCCCCTTTATGCCAAGGTTAAATCAGCTGTAAGTACAGAACTGTTTGCCAGTAACTAAATAATGTAGAAAACGGTGGTCATGTGTGTTTGCTCTTACCCAAAAGAAAGTGAAAATACTTCATAATTACTTCACCATCGAAAAGGACCGAGAAATTATTGTTATCGCATACACTTACTGATGTGTCGAACATAATACTTAAAACAGTTTTATTTTCCTCGATAGGGCTTATACACTGGTGGAATCTGGCATATATAATAAATAGGTGAAATTCTCACATCCGAATCTCCAGCACCTTCAATTAGAACCCACCAAGGATCATCACCGTCACCTCTGCCTTCTCATTCAGCAACCTGTGGGTAGGTCCTGCCAAGGACTTCTTGGATGGCCTCGAAAAACCCTAGTTTGTTAGATTTTACTTCTTAACTACCCTATGCGCTAAGAGACTTTGTGTGAAATATGTAATAATAAATCTTACAGATTTACATTTGCATTAAACATGTCACTTATTCCCTAGATAGGATTTAGGTTACTGATGTTAATGGAATATTGTGGGATAGTTGATAAAGGGAAGGATTACAGCATTACATTTCATGTTACTCATTTTCAGGGCATGTTCGTGGTGTTGGGGGTTGGACTTTAAGTGGCCGTTGTGGTGCTGATGGTGGAACAGATGTGTGGTGGGGCCATGTGGGGATTGCGTGGCCAAGTGGACACTGAAGACACACACACCACCACCACCACCTCTGACCACACATATCACCAATACTAACCACAAGCTTCGTATGAAATTCATACATCACTTTAAGCCTTCAAATTTATAACAATGCACAGGTCATAAAAATATTGCTTAATTGGTAAATACATAGTGATTTTAATACGAATGACAAATCCTTGCAGTGTCATTCACCGTGATATATATATATTTTTTTCATGGATGGCTGCATCCCCCCTGTATCATTTCCCAAAACAAATGTATTAACAAATATTTGAAGTATGATGGCAAGATACAAAAAGAGTATGATCTGTCTGACCATTAAATAATAAAAGAGAAATTACATGATAGATATGAGAGTATTTCATGCCAATAAACCAAAGATAAAATCATTGACTTTTTGTAAAGGTGCATAACCCTTTGATTCTCTGCTGAACAAAATATTTTGTTACTAGTCAGAATGAAATTCTTAACCGTATCAGAATCACTTGACGTTGTTTCCAAGGTCTTTCAGTAGTTAGGAAAAAAAAATGACTTTATAATTATGCTTTTCAAATTATTTTTCACCTATCTTCTAATGACAAACATTTATCACATAAGCTTTCTAAACTACTGGCTGCATATATCATGGCTTTACGGATTTGCTAGAGTTACACTATGACTACAAAGATTAATAGGACACAAATTTCACTACTTGAAGAATTACTAAGGACAATGATTATTTTAAGGTATGGGCTACAGCAAAAGTTTTGCTTGAGATATCTTATGTCAGCATTTCTACTGCAGTCTAATATGTAAATTGTAAAAAAATAAAAATCTATTACTGTTTCAGTTGTAGAATTTAATAATTTCATGAAATAGATTGGTGAGATAGATGTGCACTAGCAGAACTGTTGAGAGGGAAGGGGAAGATGTTCACTGACTGGCGTGATGAGAAGGGAGGGGGAGGTATTAACTGGCTGGTGTGGTGAGAGGGGAGGGGGAGATGTTCACTGGCCATAAAGGGTCGGAGAAGACCAGTCTCCACTCAGTGCTCAGCTGCTGCTTCAAGCTGTTGGTCCCATTCCAGTCTCACCTGCACCCCCACACCCTAATGGTGAGTCATGTGGCACACTGTTAAGTAACCATAAGCAGTAGGTCGGTGTTAGTAATCTCTGTCACATTTACACTACTGTGTAGCTTACTTTTCCAAATGAGATCTTCTATGATCATAATCGGATGAATGATTCACAGTTGTATTTTCCATTTCCCAGAGATAACTGGCGTTTGGTAAACTTAGCCACTGACAATTAATTTCTAGTTCCATAATAAATGCAAACTAGTCGTCAAAGTAGTTCATTAGCTGCGGATCATTAAACAGAACAGACAGGAAGTCCATTTATATTCCACTGTCGATAACTGGGGAAAACGTGCCATATTGAAAGAGTTACGATACGAAACCTCCGACTGGCTCGTATACATAGTGAAAAACTTCATACACAAGAGGTACTGCTGAAGGAAACTGAGAGTTTTCACTGCTTGCCTCAGTGATTTTCCAGAAACTTAGATTGTGATGTCAAAGAAAGATGTAATGGCAAAACTCAAGTACAGTTTTTTGACTAAGCATTTTATAGTACAGTGCAATAAGCATATGGCTTCAATATAATGAGATTATGCAGTTTCGTATGGGAGAGTGAAACTTATATTTGCTACCAAACTGCCCTCTGAAATTCGATACAGCAGTCTCCAGGTGGTATTATACATTTAACTAGAATTCTAATGATATCATATATATATATATATATATATATATATATATCCGACTCTGGGCAAAGGCTTCAGGGCCTATATCTCAGGGGCAGTAGCCTATCCCAAGGCCCAGTAGTCCTCCTACACCTCCACATGTCACCACTTCGGCGTTAACACCCACCGTTCGTATTGAATACACGCTAGGGCTGTCTCATACAGGACTGGTGTACTAGTATTAGCGGGGGTATTTTTACGACATTTCGGCGGATCATCTGGTAGATTAGGAAAGTCTGCTTTTTATGAAGTTCAAATCCTTAAGCTGTCCCCTGCCCCAGCCGGGATTCGAACCTGGGTCCGTCAGGACAGCAGGCCGCCTCTCTACCGATTCAGCCACAGCCTCCCCCAAATATTGGCTGTTGCTTGGAATAAGTCTATGATTTTGTGATATATAAAACAGTTATAGCTGAATATTCAACATCACATACCTTCCCTCCCCCGCCAACCCCGTTGACACTCAAACTGTAGTATCTCGCATAATGCACCAGACACAATGATTTGCTTAAAGTGGAGTTGTAGATGTCCCTCAATGGTAACATAGAATTGTATGTGAAAGCCATGTTAACAGTATTCTTATCGCCCTTTTAGTGAATATACTGTATATGGTCATCTATGCAGCAAAGTTGCATATTTTGTCGAATAATTTTCAGAACATGGGAGCACACCGGTCATGCCGATCAACCTCCCTGACAGAACGCAGCAGCTTTATCTGGATGTGGGTGGGGGGCCTGTCAGCTCGTGCCATAGCTAGGGTAACCGGGTGTAGCGTCACCACAGTCTGCAGGTGGCTTAATCGGTGGAAGCAGGAGGGACACATTGAGAACAGGCAGCGCTCAGGTAGACCTAAAGGGGAAGAACAATGCAAAATCATTCATAACCGGATCAAAACCTGGCATCCTCTAGCACTCCACTCTGATGGATTAAGCATATTTGACATGAATCGCAGAACAGTACATTCAGCGTTTCAGCATAACTGTGGATGTATTGAGTATCCTAATCTAAATTACTGCTGAGCTTCACACAATGGCGGACTAAAGAACGCTTTCGTAGAAATATTATTCCTATCCATATTTAGCTTTGGAAACTGCTAAAAATTTGAAATACCCCAGTGAACAGAATCAGATAGGCTTCTACCCAAACGAGGACCTCATAACGAAAGAAATATGATGTATCCACGGCAAGAACACTCAAGTAGAAGACATGAGAACGGTATCAAAATGTGAACTACAATAACTTTAGTTCCTGTTAATAAAGGGCTAATTTGTCATTCAGTTGATCTGAATGTAAATAGAATCACCAAAAAAAAGTGTGCCCAGACAGTTTGATAGCCTTTAACAAGATTAGACAGTTATCTTGTGAATTAGGATAATTACAGCTGATCATTCTTTGGAAAAATTGCTGTTACATTTATGTACCAGTAAGTTAAGGTGTTTGTCACACATTCCTTTTAATTATCCCGCTTACATTCATGGAAACCTATGTTTTAGATTTCTTGCAAGGACGGGACCGAATATGTCATGGTTAATTAAGAAAGCTGTGTACGTCTTAAATTATAGCTCATTTTGGTTTGCCTGATTCTTAATTTCAATGTTAATTTTTTACATACCAGTCTTTAAACTGACATTCAAGTTTTCTTAAACTGATAAAAATAAATACTATAAAGACTGCAATGTGACTTTCATTCACCTGTAACATCGCACCACTTTCTTCCCTTACTTCTTACCATGTAGATTATCTTACACGACGGGAGAAGTGGCTTCGTATGAAACAGACAGGCTTGTCAAATACATTCTCCCAAATAGATCGGGTTTCCCCCAATTAATTCGGTATAGGGAGGGTCTTCTAATCTTCAAATGCTCCCAAATCACTGTCTCCCAAACTGCTGAGAAAACAATAGCCAGATTTTCCACGCATTCCTTTTAACATTAACTAAAAATGAATTTTCTTGTCTTCAAGTAGATGTTCCACATAAAACAACAAAACTGGGGTCACGTTTGAAAACTCAGTGGTTTACATTTCTGATTAAGACTCGAGTACGAGTCACACACACACACACACACACACACACACACACACACACACGCACAAAGCATCATATGTGTGAAAATATTAGCTGCCGATGAGATCTGCACTTTCAGTGCATCCTGGCCACATAAAATACTTGTTAAAATAAACAGTAAAAATTGTGGTAAGTTTCTGAGTTTTGTAACCCACTTGTTTAAACGGCTGTACAACAGTTCAGTGCTTAGTACACCATGGGTGTCTTGTCGATACTTTTCTCTGTCTTACATTGTCCAAAGAATATAGGTCCTTAACATGCAGTAACTGTACAAAACATACAACACTATTTATACACAGAAATTTTTCTCTAGAAGTTTATGGTGGTGTGATGGCGGCTGGTGCAGGGACATTGTGGCTAAGTCTGGGAGTTACGTGCCTTCTGGTACACGCCCGCCTGCCTCATACCTCAGGCAAGTTTACCCTAGGTTTAATCAAAGGGAATCGACGTTATTAATCATTTTATTATTGCTGTCTTAGCTTACCTCAATGTGTATAATCAAAACAGATGTTTTGGATTGTATGTAATTATTTCAGATTATTTACTGTCATCTGGTACAGATAAACCTGCTCTTCTTGGTCTCGATTCCATTAAAAAAAAAAAAAAAAGTATTCTTGAGCTGTGAGAAAAATGAAGGATGAGAACAATTTTAATGTAAAAGAAGTGCTTCGTTTCGGGAAATACCAATTTGAAAAGTTTGCTTTTCCATACCAAAGCTGCCTAATTAACTGTAATCTACTGCCTAATCAAGCATGAAATGCATACCCGAAGATCAACAAATTTTAGTATGTGTTCTTCATTCAAAATTCTTTTGCACGACATTTCAGTGGATAAAAGAGAATGCTACGTGTTGTGAATGTACCAATATAGATCATTCTACATATTGCAAATATATATTCTTTAATATTTTCTTGGGAAATTGGCATGTGTTGGTGTATTCTTCTTGGGGTTAGAATAGCTCAGTTGTAGCGCTCGTATTTCACGACCATAGGGTTGGCAGTTCGAGCCTGAACCATGGTATCGTATTGCTGGTGAGTGATGTAGCGATCTCTTTCATTGCCTTCCAGACCTATATGGTCCATTGGTCCTAGGTAGGGGGATTCGCCCTCTGGCTATAATCTGACAATTATATCTAGAATTTGACAATCCTTCTGAGGTTCAAGATCAGTTAATAATACCAGTCATACACAGGTACTGCATTTTCCTATTGAGTGCCCTACCTCTATACTTACTGTAAATTCATCTTTGTATTTGTCAGATAAAACTCGAGGATCGCTGGACAGTCGCCGAGCACTTGATGTCATGTTGGCCACAGAGCAGTGTTCCCGCTCCTCCATCATGCTGGTGACAGACGACTCTCCATGGGCGTTCTCTGTGATGCAAGTGCGTCAGTGTTAGCATTCAGCAAACGTTGAGCATTTCTAAAATGGATTAAGGAAGTTAGTCTGGAATATACAGTAAAAATAAGAATTATCCCTGAGATATGTAACAGATACACTACTTCACAAATTTTCAGGTACAGATCCTAAGAACAGACTGAATCTTATCTCAGCTTGGCAGGTGAATGTGGCTGACCTATGGAAGTGCTGATATGGAACTGTATGGCTCTAGGTAACATAAAGTCAGCTGTTGTGGAAGATGTTTTCAAGGACAGGAACTTGCAAAAACGTTCTCTCCAAAGAATATCAGCCAAATTCAAGATGCATTCATTGTTACGCGCTTTACATTGACTGGAGTCAGAGGCGTTAAATGGGTACAAATCATCACCATGCATTCTTTTTCAGGATCTAACTGACCTACAAGCTCCGTGGGGAGTCGGAGTGTTCGGGGTGACAAATAATGAACAAAACGCCAACATGACCCGTGAAAACCTCTCCCAGGCTATCGCCACTGCTCGAGGGGTAAGTCGACGGGTAAGTGGCTACAGCACGTAAAGGCTGATACAATAACATGGGAGGCAGACTAAGGACATTTGTTTGTGTGTGTGTGTGTGTGTGTGTGTGTGTGTGTGTGTGAGTAATAACAAAAACAGATTATAAGCAGACCTATTAAGAGTAATGAGGTGAAAACTCAAACGGTTTGTTGATAACTTTTTTGACATTAGCTTCTTGCTGCGTCGTGGTGGGTGACGGTGGTGGTAGTGAGCGATGACCCAACCTTCCTCTCTGCCTTCGCTGACTTCTCCTTCAAGAACCATCTCCTGTCGGTGTACACAACGAGGCTACTCGCCTTCACTCGCCTCCCTCTCCATTGTCTCCACACCCTCCACCACCTTCACAAGACTCTATCACGCACCAGCGCTCTACTCGCTGTTGTTGACGATGCTTCACCAGTCCTTAGGTAGTAAAAATTTTCTGTGGATAAGAACTCTTAGTTGAGGTGATATCCCTTAACTTGATACATTGGCTTTATTCATATTTATCTATTTTCTTATCTTTTCATTTTTTGTCAACAGGACCAGAGTGCTCTCATGGCTACCCTTCACTGATCCAGAAACTCGGCCTTTACAGGTAGCATCGTGGACCACTGACCAAAATCTAAGTCTAGTCTTCCCACCAAATCTTTTTCCCAAGAAATTTTTACGGTAAGCTCTTTTTGTCTGTAACTCTCGACGATCCTTGAAATAATATATGAATGGTTTTATCATAATGTCTTTGTTAAAAATATAGCAGAGTTCATCATTTTTCACGTAATGTGACTGTGGATGCGGTAAGCTGGTATAATGGACAACATTGCATCTATAATATATCTTACATAATTTGAATGCTAGAATACAGGATGAAAAGCCACTGACCTTTTCACTGTACCTGTTTGATTAGCAAGTGCTTACAGTAGTTTTTGGAAGGCATGCCCGGTTTTTGTAAGGGTAGTCCATGGCCGCATCAGGCCTCAACCTCCTGCTGCAGGTTCCCCCACCGACCACATGTGATGGTGACAGCCGAGGAGTTCCCTTCGCAGTCGGCGGTCATGGTAGACGACCCAACGGTACCTGGCAGCAAACGGCTTAGTTTTACCGGTGCAGCCGGGTATATCATGGAAGTACTGTCCACGGCTACGAACTTTACGTGAGCTATTGGTTGTACACATTCTTATATACGCAGCTGTTTTCTTGGATGTCGTAAAAGACTTCATAGCACTTCTTAATTACTGAATTATGGTGCAAATCACACTTCAGCATTCTCCTGTGTTATTTATATTAGTATTGTATGGGAATAGTTTGCATCAATAATATACAAGGTGACATTAAGTTATAGTATTCAGAAGAATCGCAAAGGAGATGTTCTGATAATCTTTAAAACCACTTACAGTATGAACCATAGTTCGTTTTAACGACAGTTTGCAACAAGGACCTAATGGTAAATAAAATATTTTATTGTAACTGCTTTCAAAACCCTTTGACAGGTACACATACTTGAGATCCCCTGACAAAAGCTGGGGTCTGCAGAAGGGTGATGGGACTTGGTCTGGCATGCTGGGACTAATCACACGTGAGGTGAGTTACTACATTGAATCATTCTTATAAACTTATATACTAGTAATTCCTAAACTGAGTAAAAGAATATGGTAGAAAAAGGATCAGATTCAAAATATATGTCAGTCTTTATTTTTAATGCTTCTTCGAAGTACTGCTACAACCATTATTTTAAGAAAATGATCTTATGTTCGGACGCAATCAGTCGTGCCAGTTTCTGCCAATTAGATCCAGCCAGGGTTATTCATAAAACAATTTTCAGGTTATTGTTCTCGCTGTCAGTCATCTGCTAGATGTCTAGAATGAAGAGTTGTTGCTCACTGCTCTCTCGCTGGATTATCGTGGTAACAACTGCCACACTCATTGATACATAAATTATGAATGTCTGTTGTTGCGAATCTCCCTGACCTTTGTAGGTGAAATTTTGTTTATTATTTTCTCCACTCCTAGTTTAAAAGCAGTACAACATATTCTCAAGCAACACTCCAACCTACTCAACCAAACTGCCACTAATTTTAACTGGGAAACAGTTTTAAGATATTTATTTTAGCTACCTCTGTCCTGCTTAACTTTGTAAATAGAAAACTGTTTATCTGGTATTTGGTATTTGCTTAAAATAATCATGTGGAGGGTATGGCGTCAGAATTGTGAAGTGGCACCACAGAGAGGGTTAAGGGTTGGTACAGAATAGACATCTCGAAGGTATATCCTGACAGGTATTCTATTCTCATTTGATACATTTACCCCGACAATACATTTCAGCAAGTGGAGTTCACCCCTGGACCAATTTTACTGGATTTTAGTAGAAGCCAGTGGATGGAATACTCTGCATATTTTTTCATGGGTGGGTACTATATTCTCGCTGCCCTTGGTCGTCCTGAGGCGAACCCGTGGGGCTTCGTACTACCTCTTTCTCCAATTGTTTGGGCAACTTTGTTAATAGCACTGTTGGTTGTGTGCTCAGTGATGCTGCTTCTGCCTTTCTGCTTTCCTGCCCACACACAAGAACCAGGGAGCGCAGACGCCAACATCTTTAACTGCCTGCGCGTTCTCCTGCAAGAGGGTAACTATAGCCTATTTGATATGTTCTGAGAAGAGATAAGCCTACTGGCAGCTGATTTGTTGTCCGATTGCATTCATTATTAACAATGCATTTTAAATCATTTTTATTTTATGGGTTTCAGTAACCATTTGATGAAAAGATTGCCCAAATAAAATGTTATGTATAGTTATCTGCATCGATTAAAAAAAAAACGGCGCCTTACAAAGATCATCTAATGGCCAGGATAAGTGTGAAATTATTAGTCCGCGGGACAAAACTAAATACGTCCAGGTAAGGTTCCAGGAGTACCTTGACTTTTAGCCCCATGTTCAGGTAAATTAAGGTAAATTATTTCATTAGTGCAACATTATGTAAAATCTAACCTGGTAAAATATCGGAATTCCAATAAAAAATGGCTGGTAGACACATGTGAAGAAGTTATATTTCACTGTCACTTTAAAACATTTTGCAGCTTATAACTTGTTGCAGCTCGGTTGCAAGTAGCAACTAGATATTCGAAACTAAAAACATAGAAAACTTACCGATGTGAAAGTAGAAAGCATGGTGCAAATTGATGTGACAAGAAAACTCTCTCAAGTTAATCTAAATAATCATCTGCTTAGTCAAGTGGGACATCCGATGAGTGGCCTAACGCCCCCCCCCAAAAAAAAAAAAAAATCTATCTTTCATTGAAATTCAGAGGATATTTTATATTTCATTGCAATTCTGATGTTTTACCAGGTTATAATTTACAAACTGTTGCAGTAATAACATAATTTACCTTAATTTCCCTGAACATAAGAAAATAAATCAAGGTACTTGTGAAACTTTACCTGTCCGTGTTTTGATTTGTCCAGAGAATTCAAAATGTCACATGTATCTAGTCCATCTGATAAACTTAGTAAAGCCCCGATTTGAAATGAATCTATGCAAAAAACTATAGGCTGTAGTTTAGCCTTTTCAAGGTATCAGTAATTTGATATTAACTTACGGAATGCAAGTTAATTTAGGACACTTAAAGGTTATGCACAGTTTAATTAGGCTAGTGCACTGGTATTATTCGAAGTAAATCATTTCTTCTAGGCATGGAAAAAAGCCACTTTTCTGTTTTGATTTATGATGTCCACTCAGTTTGAAAATGTTAAACTATATCAAGTGCTTAATAATTTTACAGGGAAAAAGCTCTCAGTATTAGACATGGCAGGCCATCAACTACTGTTGGGATCTCTATTCTGTGTTACTAAGTTCTCTTTGTCGTAACAGATTTACAGAGAACTAAAAGTCGGTGGTGGTGGGATCGTGTGATGCTGGGGATGTGGATGCTGATGATGGTTGTGCTGACACAGAGTTATGTCGGCAACCTCATGTCCCTCCTGGCGGTCAGATACATCGACCAACCATACCAGAGACTTGATGACGTTCTTGACAAGTCTAATCTTGGAATAATTCTTGTCCAGAACACACTGATCGTCCACTATCTTAAAGTATGCAATTGTTTTTGTAATGTAATTGAAAATCATGTACTATTTTTTGTTCAGTGTTCAAGAATGTTTAGGTTGTCAATAAAGCAACTCAAGATATTTTTAGCCAAACCAGTACTGCAGGAAACAGTGTCTAGTCACTCACAGAGTGTTCTGTGAGCTACTGACATTTATTGATAAAAGAATGCCCTACTGCGAAGACCATTCATTCAGGAAAGTACTGGCAAAAGTGTTTTTTATCGGTCCTTCAGTATTCGCAGAACAAGCAGTTAACTTACAGTTGGCCCCTGTTCTGAACAGTTCATGTACTTCCAAACCCTGACCGCCAATTATTTTCACATTATGCTGGAGGGGTAATTGTTATCTGCTACAGCTTCACAACTACTATGTGTTACAGAAAGTTCAAATGATTTTCCTAAGATTCACCTAATTATGTAATCAAAAGCTTTCAGTAAAGCTGAGGATCACTGACAGCCTTCTGTACTTCAGACGGCCAAGTCAGGTCCACTCTGCGAGCTGGGGAACCTGACAGGCACAGAACGAGTGGCTTACAGATTGTACACTGCAGTACCCCAAAGCTTGGAGACCATTGTACGGGATGGCAGTCATGTTGTGTTTGCCCAGGACATCCTCTATAACCTCGTATTGCCAAGGAGCTTTTCTCGCACAGGTTATAATGTGGTTGTCATGTTCATTAGAATTATTTATGGCCATACCTTTCTAGTCTGTGCTAAAAATGTAGCATATCTGTGCTGAATTTCATGTCAGTGAGGGGAGGGGCTTCATTCAACGTGAGTAATTAGAAAGAATTTTAAATGAAAATCACTGCCTGTTTTTAGACAAAGGGCAATTTAAAACCCTTTTCAAGAAGGACTACTTTATTCTCATTAACAGTATAATAGTCCCATCACTTTATCATCACTAAATACTTTGACAGGTACCTGTGATTTTTATGTGTCCCGGAGCAGTTACCTGACCACTCCTCTAGCCATGCTGGCCCAAAAGAACAGCCCTCTTATGCCAAGACTGAATAAGATGTAAGAAATGAGCAGTTTGTCAGTAGCTAAAATATTAAAGATAAAAATAGTCCTGTGTGTTTTTACAAAGAACTTGAAAATACTTGATATCTACATCGAAGTCGAAATAGGTATGAGAAATAATTACTATGGTAGGTATTGACTGGCATGACGAATATAATGTTTTAACCACTTTATTTTCTAAGACAGGGCTTATTCATTGGTGGAATCTGGCCTGTATGATAAATGGATGAAATTCTCACATCCCAACTCCAGCACCTGCAAGAACCCACCCAGGATCATCACCGTCACCTCTGCCTTCTCACTCAGCAACCTGTGGGTAGGTCCTGCCACGGACTTCTTGGATGGCCTGGAAAAGCACTAGTTTGTTAGATTTTACTTCTTAACTTCCATACGTGTTTGAAAACTTTGCATTAAGTATATAACTGTAAATTTTATTTGTAAATTTACTGCAACCATCACTAATGATCTGCATTAAACATGTCACTTTTCCCTACGTAGGATTTAGTTTACTGATGTTAATGGAATATTGTGTGTTAGTTGATAAAGGAAAGGATTACGACCCTACATGTAATACTGCTCATTTTCAGGGCATGTTTGTGGTGTGGGGATGTGGGTTTCTAATGGCCGTGGTAGTGTTGGTGATGGAGCAGATGTGTAGTTGGGCCAAGTGGGAGAAGCAGGGCCAGGTGGACACCCAAGACACACACAGCACTATCATCACCACCATCACCACCACCACCGCTGGCCACGCGCTTTATTAGTACTGACGACAATTTCTAATGAAATTCATACTTCACTTCAAGCTTCCAAACTTGTAACAACGCAGAAGTAACAAATTTATTGGTTAATTAACAAATACACTGATATTAATACAAAGCATGACAGATCCTCCAATTGTCATTCACTGTAATGTTTGTTTGTTTTCCTGGAGGTCAGTATTCACCTCTCATTAAGTATGTAGGTAAATATAATCCGAATCTTGAAGGAAAGTCAGTGGTTTGTCGTGTATACTTCCGGATTATGAGACTAGTTGCAACAGGGGTATAATCTGTCTGACTTTTAAACTATAAAACAGAAATAAGATGACTGATATGAAAATATTTGATGCCAATGACCCAAAGTTAAAATCAGTTAAAGTTTGGTAAAAGTGCATAACCCATTGACTCTTGACAGGGCAAAATTGCCTGGTACGAGCCTAAATGAAATTCTTAACTGTATCAGGGTCGCCTGACATAATTTCTGAAATTTTTGAATGTTAATGTTTCTCCCAGGTGAACTATTTCCGTCTTTCCTGGGAAAGAAATAATGTGTGTATGTACTTATTCTATTATTTTGTACAGACAAAGACACAAGTATCTTCCATAAGTTTGACGAATATACGGCGGATAAATCGAACCGTTTCACTCTCTCACTAGTAGGGACAGGGTTATCATTGTATTTCGCCAGGTTTAAATTTTCTTTAGACGGAACTAGGAAGATAGTTGTGTCTTTGTACACATTTCCTACCGACAAACAGTTATCACATAAGCTTTCTAAACTACTGGCTACATAAATCTCTTTACAGTACTGAAGAATTACTATGGAAAATGACTATTTTATGGTATGATTACGGCCACTGAAGGAGTTGTTCTTGTGAGATATCTTAGATCACCATTTCTTCACCAGCCTAACTTTTAAATGGCGTAAAATAAACTTAATTACCTATTCTGTTGAACAGTTTAATAATTTGGTGAGATAGACTGGTGAGACGATGCGCACTGACTGGTGTGGTGAGAGGGGAGGGGGAGGTGTTCACTGGTGTGGTGTGAGGGAAGGGGAAGGTGTTCACTGGTGTGGTGTGAGGAAACGGGAGGTGTTCACTGACTGGTGTGGTGAGAGGGGAGAAGAAGGTGTTCACTGATTGATGTGGTGTGAAGGGAGGGGTCGGTATAGAGTGGGTGCCAGTGGTTATAAAAAGGCTGCAGAAGCCACTCAGCCTTCATTGTTCATCTGCTGCTCCAGGCTGTAAGAGTACTACTCTCACCACATTTGCCTCAGGACCTTGACTGTGAGTCATGTGGCACTGTGTTGTTCTCAGGTTTGTGGCACTCTGCTGTTGTCAGTCATGGGAACGTACTTATTCCTACTCACTTACACAATTTGTGTCAAAGGTAACCAGATGTCACAAATATGTAGCCTTGATCTTTTTATTATAGAGAGAAGGTTTATTATCTTGTCTGGTCAATCGGAGAGACATAAGAGGAGGGAAAGAATAATGTTGACGTTGTAGGGGAACTTCAGGGTTGGCCTTCTCTTTCTATCTCTTCGTTTTGTAAGTGAGGTGAGGTGATGAACAGGAAGACTGGGGTCGATGGAGATTTACTATGAGACAGTTGCTTGACTGGAAAAATTATTGAATTTGAAGTCATCCGTTGTATTGTCAGGGACAGTTTGTGCAGGTTGCCGCCTTCCCACTCTCTCTAGCTGTTACTCTCCTTCGCCTTCCTTCTTCCCTGGCTCTCTCAGATCCTAAGTGTTATTTCGGGATATAAATCTAATGCCCAGGCTTCCAGCTCGGTCATGTGTGTGTGTGTGTGTGTGTGTGTGTGTGTGTGTGTGCGTGCTTCCGGCTTGGTGACGTATGCGTTGGGCAGGTTTCCGTCACTTGATCATTGACTTCATCTGGTGTTTGGGATACTTGAATGTCTGGCTACGGGGAAGTGTATCTAACCTCTTCCTGGATAACTCGGACATAACTAACTGTCTATTACATATTGTTACATGTTAACAACTGTTACAAAATTATGAATGCTATAACTTTTTTAACGCTTCTATATTGCTCGGTCACGCCAAAGTGTCGTACCTATGACATAAGTCAATATTACAATGTTACAAAACATATAGCAATGTGATCCATTGTTATAAATATACTGAACAAACATTTGAGTAAATACATGGTATTCATTATCATAGTGTAGTGACATAATAACACTGTAAAAACCTAACATATACAGTAGTAGCGATATAATACAGCAGAATATTTATGTATGCATAACAAACATATACATATATTTGTACAATACATGGTATTGTACAATACATGGTATTCATTATCATATTCTAAAGACATAATAACACTGTAAAAACCTAACGTATACAGTAGTAGTGATATAATACAGTAGCATAATTATGTATGTATAACACACATATACATATATTTGTACAATGGTAATACGATAGGAATACAATGGCAAGTCTACAGTAGTCAGTTGTATTAAGAATCAGGTATATGTAGTGTTCTTGCTATTTGTATACATATATTGTATATGAGATTTATCAATATTTTTGTATATAATGGATACATGTGTATTACTTTTTTTTCTATGCAAGGAAGAAGAAACCAATGACAAGGAGCCCGCAAACCGTTCCTTCCAAGAAAAGAAAAAAACAAAACAGAGAGCAAAATTCAAGGTCCATTCATATCCAGATGTGTGGACACACTGCGTTTGAAAGACTGGAGATCATAGGAAGTAGGAAGTACAGGCAGAGGGAGACAATTCCACAGTTAACCAGCTCGTAAATGAAGAACTGGGAGTAACAGTTAACTCTTGCAATAGAGAGTTCGACAGAAAAGTGATGTAAGGAAGAAGGAACCAGAACCAGGAGCCTGCAAACTGTTCCTAAAAAAAAAAAAAAAAAAAAAAAAAGTACAACAGAGAGCCAAATTCAAGATCCGTTCATTTCGAGATGCCTGGACACACTGTGTTTGAAAGACTGGACATTATAGGAAGTAGGAAATAAAGACAGGGAGACAGTTCCAGAGATGACCTGTTGCATAAAAGAAGGACTGGGAGTAACAACTAACTCCTGCAATAGAAAGTTGGACATAAAAGAGATTGGAGTTTATTGCTAGAGGGGTGCTAAGTGCCTGTCGTAGAAGTGGAGGGATGCAAGCAGACACTTCAGAGGAGCAGTCACCATTGGAGTAGCAACAGAAAAGAGATAAAGAGGCAACAGTGCAGCGAAGAGACGGAGGTTGAAGGGAGCCAGTAAGAGGAGGAGAGTTAATGAGATGAAAAGCCTTTGATTCCACCTTTTTGAGAAGAGCTATATGTGGGGAGCCTCCCCACACTTGAGAGTTGTACTTTACCCACGGGTGGATAAAACCCGTTTATAAAATCAACAACTGTGGAGGGGTAAAGATGGTATGGAGTCGCCTTAGCACACCTAACCTCTTGGAAGCAGATTTTACAAGAGATGTAGTATGATCTTTCTAAGATAAGTCCCGACAGAATGAAACCCCAAGTATGTTTAAGCATGATGCAGGATTGAGCTGGATATTATTAAACATTAGTGAGTACTCCTGTGGAAGATTTTGTCACGTTTATAGGTGTAAGAACATAATATTTGATGCATTAAAAACAAGATCACTTTCACCCCTGTCAGAGATATGAGCCAAGTCAGTCATTAAGTGTGCCATAGCTTCATCCCTTGTTTGTTGAAGTAACTGCTGAGATGGACGTTGCGGGAACCGAATGGAAAGATGAAGGATGGAATCATCAGTGTATGAGTGGATGGGGTTAGATGTACAGCTAAGATCATTGATGAATAAAAGGAAGAGAGCTGGTGACAGGACAGAGCCCTGCGGAACACAAATGATGATAGAAGCTATAGAACGACCAGAAAGAAAGCTGTAGATGAAGGCACACATAGAAGGATAGAAACCGTAAGAGGGCAGTTTGGAAATGAAAGATTTATGCCAGACTCGATCGAAAGCCATCGAGATGTCAAGTGCAATGGCAAGGCTATAGCCAAAGTCCCGAAAGGAGGATGACCAGGAGTCTGAAAGGTAGGTGAGATCGCTAGTGGAGCGGCCCTGACGGAACCCATGCTGACGATCAGAAAGAAGGCTGTGTTAGGAAAGATGCTTTAAAATATCTGTGTTATGAATAGACTCGAAAATTTTTGACACACAGGATGTCAAAGCAATTGTGCGACAGTTAGAGGGTTGGAAACGGTCACCCTTCTTCGGGACTGGCTGAATGAGCGCCTACTTCCAGCACAAAGGAAAGGGACAAGTTATTAGACAAAGGCGAAAGAGTTTACCTAGGAAGGGTGTAAGCACAGAAACACAGTTCTTGAGGACAACAGGAGAGACCCCATCAGGTCCATATGCCTTGTTAGTATCGAGGCCAGTGATGAAGAAAATACATCAGTTGAATAAATTTTAATGTCGGCCATGAGGAAGTCAGAGGGGGTAAGTGATAGAGGAACAGCACCAGAATTGTCTAAGGTGGAATTGGAAGAGAATGTCTGAGTGAAGAGATCTGCTTTATCAATAGAAGAATTAGCTACAGAGCCTTCAAAGTACCGGTAGTATATTTATTGCTAGACGGGTGCTATGTGCCCAACGTAGATGTAGAAGGATGCAAGCGGACAGTTCAGAGGAGCATTGACCATTGAAGAAGCGATAGAAAAGAGATAAAGATGCAACAGTGTGATGAAAAGACAGAGGTAGGGAGCCATTAAAAGAGGAGAGTTAATGAAACGAAAAGCCTTTGACTCCACCTTACTGGGAAGAGCTGTATGTGGGGAGCATCCCCACACATGAGAGTTGTACTCTACAGAGGGTTTACACAGGATTACACAGGAAAGCAAACAGCAATAGACCTTGTGGTCCTTTCGAGGCTGCTTGTTACAGAGAAAATTATGCCTGCAAGATCCAACTCTACACGCTGAAGGATAAGGATAGTTAAGCAAGAAGGCTCCCCCCACCACCAAACCCTCCAGGAAAAAGTGAGAAAAACCATCATGCAGCATGGAAAAACTGACATGGAAATTTTATAGGAAACACTAGAAAGGAAAACTCACAATCTATAATACTTTATCTATAAGCTACCCGATTGAGTAACCTGAAAGAGAAAGTAACAAATAAAATAATAGTTACAGCATGACATTATAAACCGGTACATTGAGTTAATGGAAGTCTGTGGACATAACGTGGAAGCTACACACTGCACAGTGTGGATGTTTAGGGAGGTGCGGCAGCCTTGCCTGGCGCTTTTAAGGTAGGCAGCAGTCAATCAGGCCCTAGCTCCGTTCGCTCCACTGAGACAAGGAACTCTCCCATGTGGGACAAGTACACAAGTTTCATCCTGAAGCAGTGACCCCTGGTACATTAAAAAAAATCCCGATGGTGGTCACTTGACTAACAGGGACCCTCAGTGATCCACAGCCCATCACAGGTCGAAAGTAAGAGTAGTGACCATTAACTCAGGGTTATCTGTGCAGATCCTAATCTGTGCTTATATTGCTTTCTTTGCATTGGAAAGATTGAAAAATATATAAGACGGGTGTCTTAGATAAAAGGGGACTGCACAGTGAACAGTGTGATGTGCAATGCACAGAGTGGATGTTCAGGGGTGGTGCGGCAGCTTTGCCTGGTGCTTTTTAGGTAGCAGCAGTCAATCAGGCCCTAGCTCTGTTCACTCCACTGAGACAAGGATCTCTCCCATGTGGGACAAGTACACAAGTTTCATCCTGAAGCAGTGACCCATGGTACATTAAAAAAATCCCGATGGTGGTCACTTGACTAACAGGGACCCTCAGTGATCCACAGCCCATCACAGGTCGAAAGTAAGAGTAGTGACCGTTAACTCAGGGTTATCCGTGCAGATCCTAATCTGTGCTTACTGTATATTACCTCATTTGCTTTGGGTAAATCGAACAACATATAATGACGTGACGTGACGCTATGTTAAGTTTTCTGGGTGTCCTGTAGACACGAGGGGACTGCACAGTGTGGATGTTTAGGGGTGGTGCAGCAGCCTTGCCTGGTGCTTTTAAGGTAGGCAGCAGTCAGTCAGGCCTTAGCTCCGTTCACTCCACTGAGACAAGCAACTCTCCCATATGGGACAAGTACACAAGTTTCATCCTGAAGCAGTGACCCCTAGTACATTCAAAAAAATCCCGATGGTGGTCGCTTGACTAACAGGGGCCCTCAGTGATCCACAGCCCATCACAGGTTGAAAGTAAGAGTAGTGACTCGTGTGGAGGGGTAAAGAAGGTATGGAGCCGGCTAAGCACACCAAGTTTCTTGGATGCAGATTTTACAAGAGATGTTTTATAATATATCCCGAGAGAATTAAACCCCAAGTATGTTTAACTCTTCGTGAGCTAAGCCTTTCCAAATTACACGAGAGGCTGACGGGGTCCCACTGGACCTCAAAACTATTGTGTGAATTTCTGCCTTATACGTAAAGCTACATCATTTATAGTTTCTGCATATGTTGCCCAGGACACGGCACGTGGAGTCAATCCACCAGTGTCCTTTTTTTTTTATTCTAAGAAAATTAATTACTCTAAATTTATCAGAAATTTATTAAAGTTTTAGTATGGATGCATTGAACTTACACCTATTTGAAAGTTTGACTGTCAGCACTCATGGAATAGCTTTTTTTTGTACATAATATCAAGCTCTGGTATAAAGTATGTTACATAATCATAAAATATAGGAATCCTTTTAATGTTCAAATTAGACACAAACATTTTTGAAATGGAGATGAGGTGTCTGAGGAGTATGTGTGGAGTGACGCATATGGATTGAGTGAGAAATGATGAAATGTGAAGGAGAACTGAAATTATGCGAGAAATATCTGATTGAGTTGAGCAGGGGGTGTTGCGATGGTTTGGGCATATGGAGAGAATGGATAATAAGTGATTGGTGAAAAAGATAACTAGGTCCGATGTGAGAGAAATAAGGCTGAGAGGAAGACCACAAATAGGATGGATGGACAGTGTGAAGAGAGCATTGGATGCGAGAAGGATGTCTGTTGAGCAAGGAAGAGCGGCAGTGCATGACAGAAATGAATGGAGAGAAAGTGTGAATGAATAAATGATGACACAACATTGAGGGGATATTCTCCCACATTTGTCTGATCAGCTGCTCAGGTCAGGTGCAGGTAAGGGGATGGGTCTATTATGATGCAGCAGGGGTAAACCAACTCTGCTGTCGGGCCCTGTTGCGGATGTCACTGATTGCACTGTGCAGCTGATCCTCGTGTAGTGTGATGCGGTGAGGATCTGTCCCTTCTCCCCTTTGGGGCTAAGATGCAAATGAATGTGTTTGATTGGATAGTAAATTGGGAGTGTGTCATCCTGTCTCGGCTACCTCCCTTTCCTTGGGGGAAGCAGCCTGGGTATACAGATAGATAGATAGACAAATATAAAGAAATTTTACTTTTTATCTGTGGAAAATAACTAACTGATAGTACCTTTCTCATATTCACAAAGACTAGTGACTTCTACAATGTTATTAATAATACTATAGCAGAGTGTTACCATCAGATTGTTCAACCACTTCATATTCATCTACATCGGATAATTCACTGCCTGAATCAACATCTTTTTTTAAAAATCGGGCTGGTCATTTTCTGCCAACAAATTTCTGCCATAAAACGTTGTTTAGGTATTGACATTGTTTTTAGATGTCAGAATTCTGAAAAAATAAAAAAGTCACACGGAAGGCGAGGTGGAGTCCCAGCAGACCCCACAAACATGTTTTACACTGTCACTCTTATGTGCTGCAAGCTGTTTTGTCCAAAAATTTTGTGCATATATATTAACCATTTACAATAAAATTCAGGGACAGGCAGGTCAGAAAATTAAACAATGGCTAATCGCATCATTTTAAAGACATGCTGGGGTCCATAGGGACCTCACTCGCGAAGGGTTAAGGATGATGCAGGATTGAGCTGGATATTAGACTTTACTGGGTACTTCTGTGGAAGATTTTGTCTGGTTGAAAAGTGTAAGAACTGAGTCTTTGATGCATTAAAAACAACAGATTACCTTTACCTCAGTCAGAGATATAAACCAAGTCAGATATTAGGTGTGCCATTGCTTCATCCCTTGTTTATTGAAGTAACTGCTGAGATGGATGTTGTGGGAACTCAATAGAAAGGTCAAGGGTGGAATCATCAGCGTATGAGTGGATGTCAGGACTCTAAAATATCATAAATAATAGCTAGTAGCATAGATGTAATCTAGAAAGTTAAGTCAGTAGTGGCTAGGGCCGGCAGGAAATATCGTGGCACATTCCCTCTGAAGTATGTGCAGTCTGCACCTCGTGACACCTGATAGGAATACATACATACACACACACAGGCTTCTAGAATATTTGACAACCGTATAATCCACGTGACGGAAGCTCTCATGTACCAAAGAGAAGCGAGAAGAAGACAGAAGGAATTAGGAGGCTGGAGAAGAGAGAACGAGAAGGGGGGTCTAGACTCGAGAGAGAAGCACGGTGGTGTTAAAAGGAGGTCAAGCTCACGAACTTAACTTAGTGAAATTTTTGAGATATCCCCTTGAAGAAAATAAACTGCAGTCAACCCCAGACTCATTTTTATCTTCTGTCACCGACTACAAGTGAACAGAGGTTATCTCACAAATCTAATCATTATTAACTACCGCTCGGCTACGACTACTATATAATCAATTACAAGACTGATATATTATTTTGGTGGCAGTGGTGGTGTCCTCGGCGTGACTACTATATAATCAATTACAAGACTAATATATTATTTTGGTAAGCCTACGAGTCTTCGAGCCTACAAGTCTAAAATTCGACAATCAAGTAACCACAAGCGAGTATTCAGTAAGAAGAACGAGTTACAAGTCAGGTAAAACAAGCTATACGATTAAGTACAAATAACAAGTCTATGAGACATCTCTGTAATCTTCTACTCACACCTACAAGTAGTAGCATTCTTTATACAACAAGTAAATCTCAGTAAGAAAGGACCGAGAGTTAACTCACAACCCACAACCACAACAACCCCCTCCTAACCCCACCCTTCTCTCCAACCACCCTCCACCTCCAACATCACCACGATGACACAGGTGTGAAGAGGTCAAACGGAGATGCAGTAAATACCATAGACCTCACTCACAACTCATCGTTACTCATCGTTACTCAGCATTACTCATCGCTACACATTTACGCACCACAACTACCATAGTGAGAAGTCAACGCGCTGCGCCAGCATTTTGCTGAGGACACCACAACTCGTCAATCAACCCGTGTCTGACAACACCACTCACCTGCACTCCCACCGTTCCCATCATGGTAAAAAGCAATGATTTACATAGTTACTTCATTTTTACCCAGGGAAGAATATAGATATGAGTTTGTTCGATATACATATATATATATATATATATATATATAGTGCATCCTCCCCTCTCCCGTTGACGACGTAGCGAGTTGCCTGGAACCGCTGTATGACTCATTTCATTTCTGCAGCATCCGCGTCATTTCCTCTAACTTTCTCCCTCTTGAGCATTACCTCTCCTCCTCTAAACCTCTCCTTCTCTTTTTAACTTAGACTTTACTGTCTGAGGCAACTGATAGCAAACCCTTCTTTGTATCCACCTAGTTTCTCCATACTCATTTCAAAGCCAAAGGTGGATGTTGCATATATGTACACAACGACTTATCTTGCTCTCGTGTCTCTAAACTTCATTTTTCTGAATTCTTTACTCTCTGGCTTCGGCTTTCCTGTCACTCTCTGATTTAGTATATCTCTGCTCTTTACTAATCCCCTAATTCTACTGAATATGAAAAATTCTTTGATTATCTTACTTCTAAGATGGAACACATCTTATCCGTGTATACCTTCTCTGAAATCTTCATTCTAGGATATTTCAATGTCCACCACCACCTTTGGCTCTCCTCTCCTTTCACTGATCCACCTGGTGAACAAGCTTACATTTTTTCTATTCTTAATGACCTAGTGCAGCTTATACTGCACCCTACCCTTATCCCTGACCGCACTTGCGAGAGTTCCAACATACTTGACCTTTTCCTCACGACTAATCCTTCTGCTTACACTGTTAATCTTTCCATTCTGTTGGGTTCTTCCTCTCACAACTTTATCACCTTACTCTGTCCTATCACTCCAGTTCGGACTACGGACCCTCCAAAGAAATATCAGTTGTACATTCTTCGGGCTGCTGATTGGGAGGCCCTCAGGCAGTACTTCCTTCATTTTTCCTGAAATGTTTATTGTTTCCATGACCGGGAGGCATCTGAGTGTGCTTTGCGCAACATGGAGGTTATTCTCTTGGGCAGGGAAGCATACATTCCATTCTCATATCCTTCGACCAATGCATAAAAGCCTTGGTTTAAGTGCAAAAACATATAAAACGTGCTTTATAGTTACAACTTACGTACATACACCTACTTCAGTTATCTACATAACTCAATCACTAAATACTTGCACCAACAATAACAATTATATACTGTATATATTCATTCATTTATTATAGCATTCATTTATTCTTAACGAGTGTTACCCTTTATACATACAGTACATAAAATACATGTTTCATACGTAGAACTAAGCAACGATCCATCTGCAGAGTGATAAATAAAATATACTATCACATTAACCCAGTGAGCGATTACAAGAACTGTAATAAACAGTTATTAATTAAAGCTACCTAGTTGAACTAGAGAAATTAATTTACAAGGAAAACCAGGAAAAGAGAAAAATATGGTCAACGCTAGTCAAGTTAGCAAGAATAACCATCCTCTTTCACACAATCGTGATGGCAAAGATTTCCAAACAGTGCTGACACATAAATTGTCCACCAGAGGTACAAATGAATAACAAATGATTGAATAATGTTGTACATAGTATAAATATATATTTTTTATATAAAATAACCAAAAATGGGGTTATATAATATCATTTTCAATAATAACTGTGTACAATACCTAAGCCGTAAAAAGGGCCCCAAAGGATTAGCCAGCAATTATGCAAGCTCGGACACCACCGAAAAAAAAAAATCAATTAACTAGCTAATCCAGTCATGCCGCTGTCGATGAAGAAGGAAAGGCGCAAGTTGGTGGACAAAGGCTAAAGAGTTTACCTTGGCAGGGTGTAAGCACAGAAGCACAGTACTTGAGGACAACGGGAGGGACCCCCATCAGGCTCATATGCCTTGTTAGTACTGAGACCAGTGATGGCAGAGAAAACATCAGTTGAAGGAATTTTAATGTCAGCCATGAGGAAATCAGAAGGGGGACGTGATGGAGGAACAGCATCAGAATCGACTTAGGTGGAAATGGAGGAGAAAGTCTGAGCGAAGAGATCTGCTTTATCAGTAGAAGAAATAGTTATAAAGCCATCAGAATAGAAAAGAGGAGGGAAGGATGATGATGTAAAGTTGTTAGAAAGGTTTATGGCCAGGTGCCAGAAGGAGCGCAAAAAATTCAAGTTGGAGAGTTAAGAGCATTTGATACGGATGAAATTATTTTTAGCAGAGTGAAGAACAGACTTAACATGACTCTGAGCTGAAACTTAAAAAAAAATATGATTCATGGGTAGGTTGGCTCCGGTACTTTTATAGGTCTTCTCTTTGTTGTGGACAGCATTAGAACAAGTGCGATTAAACCAAGGCTTTTTTTTGCATTAATCGAAGGATATGAGAAAGGAATATATGCTTCCATGCCCAAGATAATAACCTTCATATTGCTCAAAGCACACTCAGATGCCTTCCGGTCATGGAAACAATAATAATTCCAGGAAAAATGAAGGAAGTACTGCCTGAGGGCCTCCCAAACAGCAGCCCCAAAGTGGTACAACTGATATTTCTTTGGAGGGTCCATAGGCCGAACTGGAGTGATAGGACAGAGTAAGGTGATAAGGTTGTGAGAGGAAAAACCCAACATAAAGGAAAGATTAACAGAGTAAGCAGAAGGATTAGTTGTAAGGAAAAGGTCAAGTATGTTGGAACTCTCTCCAGTGCGGTCAGGAATACGGGTAGGGTGCTGTATAAGCTACACTAGGTCATTAAGAATAGAAAAGATGTAGGCTTGTTCACCAGGTGGGTCAGTGAAAGGAGAGGAGAGTCAAAGGTAGTGGTGGACATTGAAATTTAGAATGAAGATTTCAGAGAAGGTATAAACGAATATGATGTGTTCCATCATAGAAGTAAGATAATCAAAGAATTTTTCATATTCAGTAGAATTAGGGGATTAGTAAAGAGCAAAGATATTCTAAATTTGAGAGTGACAGGAAAGCCGAAGCCAGAGAGTAAAGAATTCAGAAGAATGAAGTTTAGAGACACGAAAGCAAGATAAGTTGTTGCGTACACATACGCAACATCCACCTTTCGCTTTGAAATGAGTATGGAGAAACAAGGTGGATACAGAGAAGGGTTTGCTATCAGTTGCCTCAGACAGCAGAGTCTCAGATAAAAAGAGAAGGTGAGGCTTAGAGGAGGAGAGGTAATGCACAAGAGGAAGAAAGTTAGAGGAAATGGCATGGATGTTACTGAAATGAAGTGAGTCAAACAGTGGTTCCAGGCAACTCGTTGACTCGTCAACGGGAAAGGTAAGGATGCACTAAGTATATACATGTATATATATATATATATATATATATATATATATATATAATGTATATATATATAGATAGATAGATAGATAGCCCTCCACTATCCGATGTAATAGAGCCAAAGGCATGTCCGGAAAGTGGTCCTGTCCGGATAGAGGTCACCTGCCTACTGGACTGGTACTTCAGGGCCCCTAATCCAGCCTAACTTTGAAAGCCTCCTAAATAACTCCCTACCGGACATGCATAGCACCTATTTAAACCTATTTAAGACCCTGTTCACACCAATAATGGACATAAAGCATGAAATAAATGAAAAGGAACCAAAGAATGAGGAATTAGAAGTGACTGTACCACAGCCAGGGTACTTACAGCACGTCTATGGCCACCTTCTTAAGGCTTTGGCAGTGGAGAAAATGTTCTTGAAGCACGTACAGTAATCCAGTGTCGTGCTGCACTTACAGTAATTCTTTGCACTGCGAGTTATAATCGTTTAACACTGCACATTGTTGATTGCCCCACGCCAGTTTTAACCACCATTTTCAACTCCATAGTTAATCCTTTGCACTCTAAATTCTAATTTCTCAACACTGCACAACACTGTAAGTTCCCGTGTGTTCTAGTGGCGAGGTATTGCATTTTATAAAAAAAAAAAAAAAAAAAAAAAACGAGTACCTGTGGCATCCACTACGATAAGCATCCCACCCGCCATCGAAGTTAAGCAGTCACTGTTATGGACGGGGAAACACAGTTATATATATATATATATATATATATATATATATATATATATATATATATATATATGTATATCAAACATACTCATATCTATATTCTTCCCTGGGCATCATTGTTTGATTGATCAACTGCATGGTTTCAAATTTAGGTAAAGTCAACTTAATAGGTGTTCTCATGTTTAAATCCATCATAGATAGTGTTCGGAAGTGCTTATGAGTGTGACTGAGGATGGCATAGTGATTTTTTGTAGCTAAGGTGGAAGAAGATGGTGTACGTACAGCAAAACAGTCAGGTGCTATGTATAAACATAATGCAGAAGTCTGAGATGGTTGTGTATCTGGGCAAATTATGAAGACAGATATGTTATGAGTGAAGTAGAACAACTGTGAATGACCGATGCATTGATAATGGGTAAGTTTATCTCCAGCAAATGTGAAGTTGCAGTGCTGATGAATGTCATGATTCCTTAAGATAGTCATTTCATAAGGGACTGTTCCAGCTGGCTGAAACGAAAAGATGTACGCAGGACAAAGGTGAAAAGCATGTAATGATGTGCGACATTTACGTTCAATTGTTGATTCACTAGCGAAGGTGACAGTGTCCTGTTTCTTAGAGACCATGATGAGTCGTGTGTTAGGGTTGATGGTGATCAATGTGTTATCTTTCGTAGAAGGGAAAGAGTATATTTGATAGACTTACGAATAGATCATCTGTTAGGAATGGTGCATGAACTATACTGATGTCGGTGTGAGAGTTGCTTCTAAGTATGGATAAAGTAGCATGAGATTCCTTAACTCAAACAACGGCTTCAAACCATGTGTACCTATGCCATGATTGATTATTTGACGTAAATCGTGGATTGGCAGTAAGCTAATGGTGTTCTTGTCAGTACCAGCATTGGCAATACCCTTCATGAAACCTAGATAACAAGCCCTGGTACTGTCTAACTGAAGTATTATTATGTCAGTATGTTCCATGACAACTGTGAAGTGTTAGAAAAGTGTTATATTCCCTTCCAGTGCATTTATTTTCTCCCTTCTTGATTTGTTTTTCTGCCTCTCTTAGATTTTTCACAATCATCATCATTGCTGAGTTCTGTGTATCAGCTAACTACTGTTGATATATCAAGATTTGAGCTACCCTAATGAATTTAATTACTTCTTTAACATCTTTCTCTGTAGCCAATCCAAAAATGTTACCTAGAATTGCTCCACTTAGAACTAACAGCACCTGTCACTTGTATGTGCGATGATGTTTGTGTCTCTAAATGTCTCAGTCCCACGTGAGGGGATATCCTGGATCATGGACAGCATGAGGGTTTTTGCTTGTTCCAATTTCCCTTCTGCCAGCTTAAAGATTTCAGTCACTTCCTTCGTGTGATGAGTTTCCGGCGAAGAGCTACTTATCACTGCTCCTAAAGTCCTAAGTGGTTTTATCAGTGTTCTCCAACATCATTGGTAAGTCGTTGATAGTATCCAAACTAATTTCATTACTCATTACATCCTGTACAATTGCTGTCGAGGCTGTTGGGGCGATAAGGCAGCCTTGCCTTAAGATATGTTGAGGGTGTAAGTGAGCCGATCCTCTTGCTAAATACAGGACAATCCATGGTGTAAGTCTCCTTCTTGTTACCTACCGAGAAAATAACTTTAAGTGCAGTAGATAATTCAGTCATGCTGAGGAAGATGATGATGATGTGCATTACAACTGGCTTTCGGAGAACAATAATTCTGCTCTACACTGCTCGATGTTTCACTATATAAGGAGTTTAAATCGATTCCTAGACCATGTAAATGTGTAATGTGGCATTTGGTGTAACAGTCGCACCTGTCTTTGTTTGGTATGGGACCATACTTTATTCCTGGATGTATTAATTTCTTCTTGTTTATTGTTATCGTATGTGCTACCTTTTTCGGCTGTATCTGATGTTTCATAATTGCTGACTAAATTCCTTGAGATCCTTTTTAAATGATCAATATGAATTTGTTTTCCTCTGTCACTTGACAGCGACTTAACTGCTACTTTACTGGCTGTTTTCTTGATAACTGTATATGGGCCTTCAAATTTTGATGCCAGTTTAAAGTCTCTAGTGTGAATGATGCTATAAAGCAGGTCGCCTACGTTAATATTTGATTCTTTTGCTTTTTTATTAAATCACTGTGTCATTTCTTCCTTTGACACCGTTCATCGTTTCTTCACTTTTGTGTATATCTCTTGGAATTCATGTAAACAAAGTTTAGGGAAATTGTCATAATTGTATATAGGCAATTCTGCACCTTCCAGTATCTCTTATGGTAAGAGCTTGTCTGTCCCGCAGATAATGATATGGAGTGTGTCTCTTACAGACTTGTTTCATGCATAATTAACTGATACTTCAACTCTAGGAATCCAATTTTCTCAGCTTGCATAACTTTCGTTGAGAATGTGTCCTAGTACGTCCAACACTTTTTTGTTCTGTCTCTCGACCAATCCATTGGACGCTGGATGATATGCCACAACATTAACCTTTTTTATATTGTATTGTTTACATATCTCTTGTAAGATTTCACAGTTGAATTCACCTCTGTTATCATGTGGACCATCGCGTATTGTTCTTAAAATGTGAGGTAAATTTCTCATTAGGTACCTCTAGTTGTCTGTTAGTTTTTCTGTGATTTCATTGTCTTGGGTTTACCCTATATAAGGCATAGTTTACTATTGTAAATTGTTTGAGTGGTACAGATAGCTTGGGTAAGTGTATGTCCTCGCCACTCTTCAATTTCTATATAACTTTAGACCACTTGGGATCAAGTCTCTATGCTTGCGAGATTTCATCATGGTTGGGAAGTGTTTCCCTTAGATTTAGTGTAGCGACATGAGTTGTTGTTGGGTTCCGTGATAAGGCATCAGTTGCTGAATTTATTTTGCCCTATACATAGTGAATTGCACATTGCAGTTTTCAACTGTACACCTCCATCTTGCTCTCCTCCCGAGAGGAGTTTTTCCAGAAACATACCCACGAGTGGCTTATGATCTGTATAAAGATGGATTTTGTAACCATATACCAAATCAGGAAACTTTTGTAATACAAAGACGACTGCTAGAGACTCTAGGTCTATAATTCAATCATTTTTCTCTGCACCTTGTGTTTGTCTGCTAGCGAATGCAATTGGATGATTAATTTTCACGCTTATCTTCTTGCATAAATACGGCCCCTAGTCCTTTAAGAGATTCATCAGTGCAAATTATAAATGGTTTTGTGAAATTAGGATAGACCAAGCAAGGTGCACATGAAAATTTATCGTTTAATTCATTAAATGCTATTTTTTTTCCTTCCCCCACTGAAAGCCTGTTTTTTCATTTGTTGGAATAATGGTTCCTATATTTTCGCAATTCCTTTTATAAAAGCACGAGAGTAACCTGTTAGACCTCGATATCATTTTACTTCATCCACATTTGTTGGTTCAGGGAAGTCTCTCACTGCCGTTATTTTATCGCCTGAGGTGTGGATACTTTCTGCATCCAGTCTGTCGACAAGGAATTTAATTTCCATAAAGCAAAATTTTCATTTTGATGGCTATATTTTTAAACCAGCATTGGCTAGCTTGTGCAGGAGCTGGTGAAATTTATGTAAATGTTTTATGTATTGTCTGTGTTGTGATTGTGTCATCCAAATAAACAAAAATACCATCTCCTATCATGCCTGATAAGACACTAGTCATTAATCGTTGAAATGTGCCTGGAGCCGTACGCAATCCCATTAGCATTCTTTCATATTGGTAATGCCCTTTATTTGTAGAGAATGTAGCGTTTTTGTGTGTTATGTCATCTAACTCATTTTGGTAATATCCACTAAGCAAATCGATTGTGGAAAATGCATTATTTTCTGGCCCAATATTTTGAGAGACGTCGCTTAACAATGACATAGGCAACCGTTCTGGGATTGTGTTTTGGTATAATTTGCAATAATCAACAACCGACTAAATTTCACCATTATGCTTGGGCACAAAAAACAGTGGTGCATCCCATGGTGACACTGATGATTCAATAATACCCAATGTTAACATTTCATCAACATATTGATTTGCTAGGGTATGTTGTGAATGTGCTACCTTATGGGATAGTACATATCTTGGTTGTGTTTCCTGGAGTACATTAATCTTGTGTTTGATCAGGTTAGTACCACCTAATTTATGACCAGGTAATACGACTGTCTGTCAGTGTTTTTGTAATCAGTCTAGCAGATCATTTTCCACATAAAAAATTCCTGAGTGAATCAAATTCACCGTTATATACTCTCTGTCTGTCGAGTATAAATTATATTACTTAATATTCCAACTATTGTTATTTCACATATAGGAGCTGGACAAGTCTCTACATTACATATACAAGTTTCTTTCTTGATCTGCACTTCTCCATTCATCAGATTAATTAGGAACACATGAATTTCCCCATTCTTATTCATCGGACATAGGGCAATTTCCACAGGGAGTCCTTTCACTATACAAGATTCTTCTAAGACAATAACAGTTATCCCTTCGTACTGTAAGTGAGGTGAGGTGATGAATAGGAAGATTGGGGTCGATGGAGGTTTACTGTGAGACACTTGTTTGACTGAAAAAGTTCAAGAGTTTGAAGTGACCCACTGTATTGTCAGGGTCAGTTTGTGCTGGCTGCCACCCTTCCACTCTCTTTAGCTGATAATCTCCTTTTCCTTCCTTCATCCCTGGCTCTGGCTCTTTTAGGACCAACATGTGATTTCGGGGTATAAATCTACTTCTGAGGCTTCCGGCTCGGTGACGTGTGTGTGTGTGTGTGTGTGTGTGTGTGTGTGTGTGTGTGTGTGTGTGCTTCCGGCTTGGTGACGTGTGTGCCAGGCACGTTTTCATTGTGTGTGTGTGTGTGTGTGTGTGTGTGTGTGTGTGTGTGTGTGTGCTTCCGGCTTGGTGACGTGTGTGCCAGGCACGTTTTCATCATCTGATCATTGACCTCATCCTGTGTTGGGGATACTTGAGAGTCTGGGTACGAAAAATGTATTTAACATCTTCCTGGAAAACTCGGATATAACTATGTGCCTGTTACATGTTGCTACATGTTAATAACTGTTACAAAATGATTAATGCCTACTCTATATCTGTCTTAATGTCTCTATATTCTTCGGTCACGCCAAACTGTCGTACCTACGATGCATGCCTATATTACAGGTTTACAAAGCATATAGTAACATGACACACTGATATAAATATATCGAACAAACATTTGAGCAAATACATGTTGTTCATCATAATATAGTAGTGACACAATAACATTGTAGAAACATAACATATAGTAGTGCTGTATTGCCGTAGCATAACTGTATATGTATTACAGACATATGCATATATTTATACACTGGTAATACGATAGCACTACAATGGCAAGTATACAGCAGTCAATTGTATTAAGAATCAGCTATATGTAATATACTTCATATTATATACATATATATGAGATTTATTAATATTATATTATGTAATGGATATATGTATATTGGTTTTTTCTATGCAAGGAAGAAGGAACCAAAGGCCAGGAGCCCACAAACCGTTCCTTCCAAGAAAAAAAAAAGAGAGCAAAATTCAAGATAAGCTCATTTCGAGATGCCTGGACACACTGCGTTTGAAAGACTGGAGATCATAGGGAGTAGGAAATACAGACAAAGGGAGACAGTTCCAGAGTTGGCCTATTACATAAATGAAGGACTTGGTGTAACGGACAAGTCTTGCATTAGAGAGTTGGAAAAAAAAAGGGATGAGAGTTTCTTGCTCGACAGGTGCCACACGCCCGTCGTAGAGGTGGAGGGATGCAAGTAGATAGTTCAGAGGAACAGTGACCATTGATCTAGTGACAGATAAGAGATAAAGATACAACAGTGCGGCGAAGAGACAGAGGTTGAAGGGAGCCAATTAGAAGAGGAGAGTTAATGACACCAAAAGCCTTTGACTCCACCCTTTTGAGAAAAGATGTATGTGGGGAGCATCCCTACACATGAGAGTTGTACTCTACAAAGGGGCGAATAAAACCCGTGTATAAAGCCAGCAACTGAAGAGGGGTATAGAAGGTACGGAGCTGGTTTTTCACACCCAGTCTCTTGGATGAAGATTTTACAAGATATGTAATATGATGTTTCTAAGATCAATCCCGAGTGAATGAAACTCCAAGTATGTTCATGGATGATAAAAGATTGAACTGGATAATATTAAACATTAGTGGGTTCTCCTGTGGAAGATTTTGTCGGGTTGAAGGATGTAAGAACTGAGTGTTTGATGCATTAAAAACAACAAGATTACTTTTACCCCGGTCAGAGATACGAGCTAAGTCAGACATTAGGTGTGCCATTGCCTCATCCTTTGTTTACTGAAGTAACTGTTCAGATGGACGTTGTGATAACCGAATGGGAAGGTAAAGGATGGAATCATCGGCGTGTGAGTGGATAGGGTTAGATGTACAGCTTAGATCATTGATAAATAAAAGGAAGAGAGTTTGTGATAAGACAGTCATAAGGAACAACACTGATGATAGATCTATGAGAAGAATGGGGGCCGTCTGCAACAGCAGTTATAGAACGGCCAGAAAGAAAGCTATTGATGAAGGCACCGATAGAAGGATAAGCTATAGACGAAGGCACAAATAGAAGGATAGATACAGTGAGAGAGCAGTTTGGACATGAAAGATTTATGCCACACTCGATCGAAAGCCTTTGAGATGTCAAGTGCAATGGCAAGGCTATAGCCAAAGTCCTGAAAGGAGGATGACCAGGAGTCGGAAAGAAAGGTGAGAAAATCGCCAGTGGAGCATCCCTGACGGAACCCATACTGACGATCAGAAAGCTGCGATAGGAAAGATGCTTTAAAATTTTTCTGTTAAGAAGAGACTCGAAAACTTTTGAGACACAGGATGTTTAAGCAATTGGGCAATAGTTAGAGGGTTGAGAATGATCGCCCTTCTTTGGGTCTGGCTGAACGTGGAAACTTCCAGCAAGAACGAAAGGTACAAGTTGATGGACAAATGCGATAGAGTTTACCTAGGAAGGGTGTAAGCAAAGAAGCAACGTTCTTGAGGACAAGAGGAGGGACCCCATCAGGCCCATATGCCTTGTTAGTATTGAGTCTAGTAATGGCAGAGAATACACCAGTTGAAAACATTTTAATGTCTGCCATGAGGAAGTCAGAGGCGGGAAGTGATGGAGGAACAGCACCGGAAACGTCTAAGGTGGAATTGGAGGGGAAAGTCTGAGAGAAGAGATCTGCTTTATCAGTAGAAGAAATAGCTACTGGGCCATCAGAGTAGAAAAGAGGAGAGAAGGATGATGAGGTAAAGTTTTTAGAAAGGTTTTTGAATAGGTGCCAGAAGGAGCAGGAAGAATTCGGGTTGGAGAGTTGACAGCATTTAGTATGGATGAAATTATTTTTAGCAGAGTTTAGAATGGAATTAGCACGAATCCAGGCAGAAACATAAAAAAAAAAAAAAAATGTGAATCAGGGGTGGGTTGGCTACGGTACCCTTTATATGCCTTCTTCTTGTGGACAGCAAGAGTGATTAAACCAAGGCTTTTTTGCATTAGCCAAAGGATATGAGAAAAAAATATATGCTTCTGCTCCCCAAAGAATAATCTCCATAATGCGCAAAGCATACTCAGATGGCTCCCAGGCATGAAAACAGGGAAAATAAAACAAGTATATACTGCCTGAGGGCCTCCCAATTGGCATCTCCAAAGTGCCACAACCGACGTTTCTTTGGAGGGTCTGTAGGCCGAACTGGAGCGATAGGACAGGTTAAGGTAATAAGACTGTGATCGTAGAAGCCCAACTGAAAGGAAACATTGACAGTGTAAGCAAATGGGTTAGTTTTAAGGAAAAGGTCAAGTATATTGGAACTCACTCCAGTGCGTTCAGGGGTAGGTGCTATATAAGCAGCAATAGGTCATTAAGGATAGAAAAGATGTAGGCTTGTTCTCCAGGTGGATCAGTGAAAGGAGAGGAGATCCAAAGATGATGGTGAACATTGAAATCTCCTCGAATGGAGATATCACAGAGGGAATACAGATAGGATGTGTTGCATCGTAGAAGACAGTCAAAAAATGTTTAATAGTCACTAGCGTTAGGGGATAAGTAAACAGTACAGATACACTGTATTTAATCAGAGCATGACAGGAAAGCCGAAGCTAGTGAGTAGAGAATTCAGAAGAATCAAGTTCAGGAACACGAGAGCAAGATAAGTCATTGCATATGTATACACAACAGCCACCTTTGGCTTTGAAATGAGTATGAAAAAGATAGGACGATACAAAGAAAGGTTTGTCATCAGGTGCCTCAGACAGCTGAGTCTTATTTACCCCGCGCCGTCCCGAGGACGTACTTCCACGTCCTCATGTTTTGTCACAGCTAATCCCGAGGACGTAGTTCAATGTCCTGCAATTGCAAGGTTCATAATTTCCACAATTTTCAATTTTCGCGAGTCATTTTTGGTACGTATATACGGGACACCTTCCTCAACAAGATGCCAGGCAGAGACAATGCCTTACCCAGCATGACCTCCTCCCCCCCCTGCATGCCCTTTTCTCAGCAATTCACCTGTTATCAGTGACCTGGCCAGTATAGCCATGTCATGCCACGGTACGAAATTCAGGGCCAGAGTGATTCCCCAATCAATGACAATGTGGAGGACAAACTTTACATAGCATTAGAGGAAGAAACAGAAATGATGATCAGGTAATGTGGCAAAAAAAGGTCAGGTATTAATGAGTGAAACAATGCTTATAATGCCTATATTGCTGCTTGAAAACCAATATACTCTTGTATTACATATAAATTCGTAACAGTAAATAAATAAATACCGTTTATGAGTGGTGTGAAATAGTTATCCTCCCATAGAACTCGTTTTCTTTGGTGCCAGCCTGATAGAAAACCCAGTAAGGTAAGGAGGCTCTCCTACCTGTAATGAGTATTTTAAATCTCAGGTGAGCGATTTCTCTATGAATTTTCGATGTTTCTCACCAAAAGCGAAAGTTTTAGCAAAAAAAAAAAGGGTCGAAAAATAGTCGGGATTGGGGGGTACCAGTGGTCAAAAAGTGGTCGGGACGGGGCGGGTTAAGAAAAGAAGGTGAGGTTTAGAGGAGGAGAGGTGATGCTCAACAGAAAGTTATAGGAAAGGCCACGAATGTTGTGGATATGAAGAAGTGAGTTTGACATTGGTTCCACGCAACTCATTGAGTCGTTATCAGGAAAGGGACGGATGCACCCCAAACGGGATTGAGGCGTCTGGCAATATATATATATATATATATATATATATATATATATATATATATATATATATAATCTCATCTTATCTCATTAGCCGTTTGTGTGTCCACTGCAGGTCCGGCCTATCTTGACCGAAGTCAGGACGATACAGCCAATGTATCTCTACCAAGTAGCTTAGGCTGTCTAGTAGAGATTGTATGTAGGGTGAGAAATGCTTGTAAGTGTAATTGTAGTGTTGGAGTGCCTTTGGATGTGTGTGTAGTCTGTGAACCAAGTGTAATTGGCCCGCACAAGCCGACTGGGTGCAAGCATACTTTATAGTATCTGACACTGGTTCAGCCACAGCACCCCCTGTGTCCGCCAATGCAGTATGTGGCCAGAAGAAAGCTCCCAAAGTTTATTACCTTGGCAGGGCGCGAACCCTGGTTCTTCAGTGTACAAAAACGCACACTTTACCACTGGACCACAGAGGCTCCAGTTAATATGTGACCCAATAATTTCATATATATATATATATATATATATATATATATATATATATATATATATATATATAAGCAGTTTGAGTGTCCACTGCAGGACATGCCTGTCCCTACCGAAGTGGGGACGGTAGGCTACAGCCATTGTATCTCTACCAAGTGGCTTAGGCTGTCTAGTAGAGATTATATGTAGGATGAGAAGTGCTTGTAAGTGATTGTTGTGTTGGAGTAGCTTTGGAGTGTGTGTAGTCTGTGAACCAAGTGTAATCGGCCCGCACAAGCCGACTGGGTGCAAGCATACTTTAGTATGAAAGATTGGTTCAACCATAGCACACCTTGTGTCCGCCAATGCAGTACGTGGCCAGAAGAACGCTCCCAAAGTTTATTACCCTGGCGGGGCACGAACCCTCGTTCTTCAGTGTATGAAAACGCACACCTTACTACTGTGGTTATGTATATATATATATATATATATATATATATATATATATATATATATATATATATATATATATATATATATATTTATATATGTATGTATCTATCTATCTATATATATATATATATATATATATATATATATATATATATATATATATATATATTGTTACATAGCCTATGATTTCATCATCCTCTGTATAATTCTAACGTACAGTATGCTGCATGTTTGATCACGATTCGCTTCGTGGCCTCCATAGTGACCAGGCTTGCGTGTTCTACCTCACTCCCCCCTTCTCCCCCTTATAGTAGGGTAAGTCGTTCTTTCTGTTGTTCAGAGCAGGAGTGTCAACTCATCGTCCTCTGTGCCCTCATTTGCGCGTCCTTCTTGCAAGTTGAATCAAGCTCTGCCGGCCCCTGTATAATGAGCTCAGTCTCTGCATTAATTGCCACTTAGATCTACTCCTCATTTTGTTCACATCTCTGTCCTCCCCTGTATTATTATTTTTGTGAGTGCTCAGGAAGTCTCCAGCCATCTAGCTGCTGTATAATTTGTGTATAAGTGTTATTACCATTTTTCTTGTACTGTATAGCCTAAGGCGTTGATTCGTAGGCCTGGTAGGGTTTTTGTGATTCATGTAGAGTTTTTAATGTCAGCCAGTGTTAGTAATATTTTGTATCTGTAATAATATTATATCTTACTTTAACTGAGCATTATTCGGTTCTCTCATTTATCAGGGCTGACTTAGATAAATTTGTTCTTGCTAAATTCATGTTAATAGAGGCTATTGCAGTTAACCATATATGTAACCTTTTTTGCCATTACATTATCCTTATGAGTCCTGAATGTTTAGTTGTTAGTTTGAGCATTAAACTTTAACTTATAATTTTACCTAACTCTTTTGTTTTGAACCTGGAACTTTGCGGGACAGTAGTGATTTTAGTATTCTCACTTGAAGTGTTCATTATCTCTCTCTGTTCCGTAATATAAATTTGGCGACCTCTTATCAGGATATTCAGGATATTATCATAAGGATATTGCTTGACATTTTGTGACTGTGATTTATTCATGATGTCTACTATTACTACTCTTGATGAAGCCAAAGATTTTTTGTCAAATGTGCAAACAGTGTGTGATGTAGAAAACAGAATAAAGAATGAACTTAAGCTTGTTGCTCAACAATTGGGAATTGCTGTTCGCTCTCATCATTCTAAAGATCAAATTGTTGACATGATTAATAAATGCTTGTTTAATGTAACTCCTCCAGATGAGCAAACGCAGATTGAAATAGCTAAGTTACAGCTAGCCCTGCAGGAGGTTCGTACTAAGGAGGCTGAGTTTCAGGCTCGTGCTAAGGAGGCTGAGTTTCAGGTTCGTGCTAAGGAGGCTGAGTTTCAGGCTCATGCTAAGGAGGCTGAGTTTCAGGCTCGTGCTAAGGAGACTGAGTTTCAGGCTCGTGCTAAGGAGTCTGAGGCTAAAGAGGCTGAGTCTCAGGCTCGTATTCAGCAGGCACAGGCACAGGCACAGGCTCAGGCACAAATTGAACTTGCTAGGATTCAGGCAGACCATGAGTATCGCGTGAAACAAGGTGAAACTGGATCATCTAGCTCTGATGATTTTGATGTGGCTAAAAATGTTAAACTTGTCCCTCCTTTTAATGAATCTGATTTAACAAAGTATTTTCAGTTGTTTGAGAGGGTAGCTACAGGTTTTAATTGGCCAAAAAAGCACTGGCCAGTACTCCTACAGAGTGTTCTCACCGGTAAAGCTCAAGTAACTTATGCATCTTTGCCTCAGGATCAATCTGAAAATTATGATGAAGTTAAGAGCTTGATTCTTAAGGCCTATGAGCTTGTTCCTGAAGCCTATAGAGTAAAATTTAGGACAACTTATAAGCAAGATAAGCAATCCCATTTTGAGTATGCAACAATCAAAGAAGATCTGTTAGAGCAGTGGTTAATTTCTAAGAATGTGGATTCTGATTTTAACAAATTTAAGCAGATGATTTTGCTGGAGGACTTCAAAAGTCGTATTAATAAAGATGTAAGCCTATATCTTGATGAGAAAAGAATAGATAATTTGTGTGATGCTGCAGTTTTAGCTGATGAATATGTTCTCACTCACAAGAGATATTCTAAAGAAAAAAGGAAAGCTGAGAGTAAGTACGTTGCCTCTACTCACAGTACAGGTAACAGGAAAGAGAATAAAGATGATGTTTCTCAGGCAGTAAATACCAGCTCCATCTCTAGGTTTCAGAAAAGTAAATGTACTTATTGTAGTAAGCTTGGTCATACTACTGAGAAATGTTTCAGGAGACAGCGTGATGTGAACAAAAAGGAGTCTTTAAATATTCAGTCAATTGGTCTAGTGTCCACCCTTGAGAGTTCCCAGAATTCTTTAACTGAGTTAACTGAACCTGCTTTGAGGGGTAAATTAAATTCTCATGATGAAGCTCCTCTTTCGTGCAGTAACGTGGGTGACACTCTCAAGAGTTCATGTGCTAATTTTCTGTCTGATGGTTTTGTTAGTCCTCTGGACAATAATGACAGGAAATCAGTTAAAATATATCGTGATACAGGTGCTTGCCAATCCCTTATGCTGACCAGTGTTCTAGGCTCTAATGTTAATTCCTCTGATGAAACTGTAATCTTACAAGGTGTAGGGAATAATTACTTCTCTGTCCCTCTGTGCAGAGTGAATTTAGAGTCTGGTTTTGTTAATGGTTCCGTTATGGTTGGGTTGGTTGAGACACTCCCAATGTCAGGTGTAACTTTCTTACTTGGAAATGATATTGGTGGAGGTCAAGTGTGTCCAGCTCCTCAGTTGTCTAGTGAACCGGTGACTGCGACCCAGGATTGTGATGTCCCTCATGTGTTCTCTGCATGTGCTGTCACTAGGGCTAAGTCTAAAGTTACTGGTGACTTAGAGGATAATGATGATGATGATGTTATCCTAGCTGACACTTTTCTTGCTAATTTGGACCACTCACCAGATGAGGTAGTACCCCGTAGTGTTGATAATTTGTCTCGTCAAGAGTTGGTTGAGTTGCAGGTTGCTGACCCTGAGTTGAAAGGTCTAGCTAACTCTGCTTGCAGTGAGGAAGAGTCAGCTGGTGCTTCTGCTTGTTATTATATAAAGTCAGGAGTACTTATGAGAAAGTGGAGACCCCTAACAGCATCAGCCGACTGTGAATGGGAGGTTGTACATCAAGTTGTCATCCCTCGTGTTTGTAGGCAGGATATCATTAGAGTGGCTCGTGATTCCAGTTTGGCAGGACACCTTGGAGTGAGGAAGACTGTGGCACACATTTTGAAACACTTCTACTGGCCAGGTATCTTCAGAGATGTTTCCTGGTATTGTAAGTCTTGTCACACCTGTCAAGTTGTGGGGAAGTATAATCAGACCGAAAAGGTTGCATCTCTAGTTCCCACTCCTCCTTTTGAGGCACCATTCACCCGTGTGTTGGTGGATATTGCGGGCCCTCTTCCTAAGACTTCTTCAGGATTTTCTTACGTGTTGACCCTGATTGATATGGCTACTCGTTACCCTGAAGCCGTTCCACTTAGAAATATCTCAGCAAAGAACGTGGTTAAGGAAATGCTAGGGTTCTTCACTAAGTTTGATCTGCCCAAGGAGGTATAGTCAGACCGAGGAAGTAATTTCATTTCAAATGTTTTGAAGCAGTCTCTGAAAGAGTTGGGCATCACCCAGATCACGTCTTCAGCTTACCATCCCCAGACCCAAGGAGCGTTGGAGAGATATCTTCAAACACTCAAATCGATGCTCAGGAAATACTGTTTGGAACATCAGAAAGACTGGTATAAAGGTCTTCCATTCGTTGTATTTGCCGCAGGAGAATCTCCAAATGAATCACTGGGCTTCTCACCCTTTGAACTACTGTTTGGCCATGAAGTAAGAGGACCCCTTAAGCTACTCAAGGAATGCTGGCTGTCGGAGGAAGATGACTTCAACCTGCTAGAGAATGTGATGAAGTTCAAAGAACGGCTGTCCACTGCTTTACAGCTGGCGAGAGAGAATTTAGGAGCTGCTCAGGAGAAGATGAAGACTTGGTATGATAAGAAGTCCAGGTTACGCCACTTTCAGCCAGGAGATCAGGTTTTGATTCTGCTACCGGTGCATGGGCAACCTCTTCAAGCCAAGTTTAGTGGTCCTTTTTTCGTGGAGAAGAAACTCAGTGATGTCAACTATGTCTTCGCCGCACCAGATCTTAGAAAGAACAAGCAACTTTGTCACATCAACATGCTAAAATTATATCACAGGCGGGACGAAAATAACCCAGTCTGCACCGTAGCTGTTATACCCGAGTCTGCAAGTGAAGTTCTCCCATGCTGTGTGAGCCTAAGTGATAGTTTGGGGAAGAATCCTGATATCATGAATGATCTCCAGACTAAGCTTTCTCATCTAGCTCCTGAGGAAAGGCAGGAGTTTTCGGCATTACTGCAGGAGCACCCGCAAGTGTTCCGTGACACTCCAGGAAGAACCACTGTGTTGATGCATGATGTCGATGTTCGAGACGCAAAGCCAATTAAACTGCCTCCTTACCGTGTTAACCCAGTGAAAGTTCCTCTCATCCAGAAGGAGCTTGGCTACCTGTTGGACCACAAGATGAGTTCTCCTGTCACTCTAGTCCCTAAGCCAGGTGGGTCACAACGGCTTCGCATCAACTAGAGACGTGTTAATCAGATAGCCAAAACAGACACTTACCCTCTCCCTCGCGTGGAAGATTGCATAAACAAGATCGGAAAGGCTAGGTACATAAGTAAGTTTGATTTGTTAAAGGGATACTGGGAAGTACCTATGACTGAACGTGCTAGGGAGATCTCATGTTTTGTAATACTAGGAAAGACTTTTGCATGTTCTGTAATGCCATATGGTATGAAGAATGCACCAGCCACTTTTCAGAAGATCATGAATGTTGTAACAGAGGGTTTGGCAGGGTGTGTTCTTTATATTGATGATGTATTAATCTTCAGTGACAGCTGGAAAGATCACCTATGCCATGTCAGTAAATTTCTTGAGCGTTTGGTTCAGGCTAATCTTGTAGCTAATTTATCAAAGTGTGAGTTTGGTCAAGCTAAAGTTCAGTACCTTGGGTACGTAATTGGTGATGGACACGTTGCACCACCAGGAGCTAAGGTTCAGGTTATAAGTGATCTTCCCAGACCTAAAAGTAGGAAAGAGCTACAAAGATTTTTGGGAATGGTAGGTTATTACAGGAGATTTGTTCTTAACTTGTCAATTCTTGTATCACCACTTACAGACCTACTGAAAAAGGGAGTTAAATTTGTCTGGACCGATAACTGTGAATCCTCTTTCAGTAAACTTAAAGCTATCCTATTAAGTCAGCCAGTGCTCGCTACTTCAAATTTTGCTAAGCCTTTTAAGATGGCTGTTGACGCTTTTAAGATGGCTGTTGACGCAAGTGATACAGGAGCTGAGGCTGTTTTGCTGCAAGGAGATGATCAGGATATTGAACACCCTGTATCTTATTACAGTAAGAAGTTCACTCCACCTCAAAAGAACTACTCAGCCATTGAGAAAGAGCTTTTGGCCTTGATTTTGGGTTTACAGCATTTTTCATTTTATTTGTGTTCTGGTTTTGACCCCATAGTCATTTATACCGATCATAACCCACTGAAATTCCTTAGTAAGTTTAAAGATAAAAATCAGAGATTGACAAGATGAAGTCTACTTCTTCAGGAGTATTCATTAGACATACAACATGTCAAGGGGAAAGAAAATGTTATTGCAGATTGCTTATCTAGACTTTAGACAGATTGTTTTAGAGTAATAAGAAATTTCCTTTGTAAATTTCTTTTTCTTTGTGGGGCGGTGTTACATAGCCTATGATTTCATTATCCTTTGTATAATTTTAACGTACAGTATGCTGCATGTTTGATCACGATTCGCTTCGTGGCTTCCATTGTGACCAGGCTTGCGTGTTCTACCTCACTCCCCCCTTCTCCCCCTTATAGTAGAGTAAGTCGTTCTTTCTGTTGTTCAGAGCAGGAGTGTCAACTCTTCGTCCTCTGTGCCCTCATTTGCCCGTCCTTCTTGCAAGTTGAATCAAGCTCTGCCGGCCCCTATATAATGAGCTCAGTCTCTGCATTAATTGCCACTTAGATCTACTCCTCATTTTGTTCACATCTCTGTCCTCCCCTGTATTATTATTTTTGTGAGTGCTCAGGAAGTCTCCAATCATCTAGTGCTGTATAATTTTAGTATAAGTGTTATTACCATTTTTCTTGTACTGTATAGCCTAAGGCGTTGATTCGTAGGCCTGGTAGGGTTTTTGTGATTCATGTAAAGTTTTTAACGTCAGCCAGCGTTAGTAATATTTTGTATCTGTAATAATATTTTAGTGGAGTAGACTGTAGCACCAGTCGAACAGGGCAGTACTCCCGAGGTTGATGGCAAGCTGGTGATAGGGAGAGCTGGAGTTCCTGTTTCACCAGCCCTCAGGACTTGATCCTGACCATCTCCCTATTCTGAACATTTTCAGTGCATTCATTGACACAGAGAGTAGGCCAGCATGCCCTCATAATACCTGTACCTTCAACTGTCTACACCACAGTACATGCACATAACATATCACACCTTCTATTCACATCTTTAGTAATGGCCGCTGCAATCTTACTGTCAAATGAGGTGGTACCTCGGATTGCCACCACCGGCAGGGTAGGGCTGGAGGCGCAGGGTGCTCCCGGTCGCCATCAAGCAACTGTGCCGGCAGCGACTGTTGCTATTTCCGGAAATGCTCGTCGGCGAAGAGGTGACGGTGCGGCCTTATTCTTTACCAACATCCGCGGCCTTACCACAAATTTAAACTCAGTTCATTTTTTCCTTCAGTCCATATCCCCTTTGGCCCTTTTCCTCACAGAACCACAAATCTTACCCTCTACCGATATATCTCAATTTTGTTTTCCCGGTTACCATCTCCTTACAAACTTTCGTAACAAGGGTGGCACCTGTTGTTATATCAAATCCCAATATGCAGTTGACACTATTTTAAACTTCACTTCATCCAGTTTTGATTACTCATTATATAAATTAAATTGCCAAAACATTACCAAATATATCCGTGTAGTTTATCGTTCCCCCAATGCTTCTTCGGAACCCAGTGTATTTGATTCCATATCCACTCAGTTGAGTAACCTTGACCTTGCCCTTGGCAATGAAATTACCATTTTGGGTGATTTTAACATACACAATGTTGAATGGTTATTGCATTCTGCCCGGACTGACGACGCTGGTCTAGAGTGCGAGCTATTTGCGGAATCGTTTAATCTCACCCAGTTGGTAAAGCAACCAACCAGAATACCTGATATCCTGACCATAATGCCCATCTCTTGGATTTATTCTTGACAAATAATCCAGATCAATACAGGATAGAGGTAATGTCACCACTTGGATCCTCTGACCACAATCTCATCAAAGCCTCATTAGTTAACCATCCTACACCTTCCCATTCTGAACCTGTCAGGGTGACCCGATGGCACTTTGACAGGGCAGACTAGGATGGATTTAGAAATTATCTTGCTGATGTTCCATGGCAGTCTTTCTTCTCTAGTGATCCCAATTCTACCCAGTCCCACATTTGCGACTTAATACTAGCTGGTATGGATTTATTCATACCAGGTCAACAATTCACTAAAAGATCAAACTCTCCAAAATGGTTTGATGGCAATTGTGACAGAGCAACAGCCCAAAAGTCATTACCATATAACTCTTACTTAAAATAAAAAACATCTGAATCACTCTCCCAATTTAAAATTGCTAGAAATCATGCAAAAGCTGTATTAAATCTATCTAAATCAAACTTTCTTCAAAAGCAAGCATCAAAACAACTTAACAACCCTAATGACAATAGAATATTCTGGTCAACTCTTAATTCTTTCAATAATAACTTTAACAAGTCATCTTCCATTCCCCCACTAAAATCTTCAGATGGCAATATTACAAATGACCCACGTGGGAAAGCAGATATCTTTGCTAGTACCTTTGCCAGAAGTTCTACCATAGATGTTACCAGCCAGAATGTCTCAGTACTGGAACTTGACTCTCCCGAAATTGCCCCACTTACTATACAGACAAGATACGTAAAATCCATCCTAGACAATTTACCTACCAACAAAGCTCCAGGCCGAGATGGAATTCCGCCAACTGTTTTGAAAAAGTGTTCCCCTGAACTTGCCTCTGTCCTAGCTAAATTATTCAGACTATGCATACGTACTTCTTTATTCCCAAATTCATGGAAAGAAGCCAATATCCACCCAGTTCCGAAGAAAGGGAGTTCGTCTGACCCCTCCAATTACAGACCAATAGCTGTCACATCTCTTGGTAAGGTATTTGAAACTTTAATTAATAAGCATATTGTTAAACATCTTGAATCCAAAAACTTAATTTGTGATAGACAATACGGTTTTCGCCACGAAAGATCCACCATTGACATACTCAATCTCTTAACTCATACCATCCATCAATCAGTTGATCTTTTTGGAGAAACTCATGCAGTAGCTCTTGATATCTCTAAAGCTTTCGACAGAGTATGGCACCGTTCCCTGCTGTCCAAACTCCCTTGCTATGGACTAACGTCTTTTGTTCCTTTGATTTCTTCTTATCTTAGTGACAGGAAAATAAGAGTAAAAGTAGATGATGTATATTCGAATTTCCACTCAATTAACGACGGCGTGCCGCAGAGATCAGTTCTGGCGCCAACCCTATTTCTGGTTCATATTAATGATCTCTTATCTGTCACTCACAATCCCATTCACTCATATGCAGATGACTCAACACTACATAGTTCATTCACACTCAGAAATCCATTTACAAAGTCTAATATCTCTACCTGTCAACTCAGTACAGCCACCTCCATAAATCAAGATCTATCTACAATCAGTGAATGGGGGACAAAACAACCTTGTCTCTTTTAATGCTAGTAAAACTAAATATATACAGTTTACTAATAGACAGATATTGCCAGATTCGTACATTACCTTCAGTGCTACTAATATTCCCATCTCCAAAAGTATTGAAATTCTTGGTGTCTCACTTAACAGTGCCCTCAGCTGGACCTCTCATATCAGATCACTTGCTAAAACCGCCTCAAAGAAACTTGGATTATTGTACAGGGTCCGTAACTTCTTCGCCGATGAGCAGTTGGCTATAATTTATAAGAGTCATGTGCGCTCTCAGCTTGAGTATCGCTCACCCTTGTGGAATGGTTGTGGAGAGGTTGCATACAACTAGACAAAATTCAGAATAAAGCTGTTAGAATTATTAACAACCCTGCCATTACATATAAACTACCTCCCCTACAAGTAAGAAGGAATGTTGCCTCCCTTGCATTATTTTCAGATATTTTTTTGGCAAGTGCTCAGACGAAGTTGCGTCCATGGTGCCACCTCTCCATGCCTTCCCTCGTGCTACACGGGCATCTCGTAGCGCTCATGACTGGAATGTCACTCAACCATATTGCAGAACTTCTGCCTATCAGAGTTCTTTCATTCCCCGAACTGCATCTTTCTGGAACTCGCTTCCCCAGAGTTGTTTTCCTCCAAATTTCAACCCACAACTGTTCAAGTCTAACTGTTACAGATATTTTATGAACAGAGGACACCAGTAATCTGGTGTATGGATTATTTTTTTTTACCCATTTGTTTTTCCTTCCTCCGTTCTGTTATTTAAAAAAAAAAAAAATCTTACTTTAACTGAGCATAATTCGGTTCTCTCATTTATCAGGGCTGACTTAGATAAATTTGTTCTTGCTAAATTCATGTTAATAGAGGCTATTGCAGTTAACCATATATTTAACCTGTTTTGCCATTACATTATCCTTATGAGTCCTGAATATTTAGTTGTTAGTTTGAGCATTAAACTTTAACTTGTAATGTTCCCTAAGTCTTTTGTTTTGAACCTGGAACTTTGCGGGACAGTAGTGATTTTAGTATTCTCACTTGAAGTGTTCATTATCTCTCTCTGTTCCGTAACAATATATATATATATATATATATATATATATATATATATATATATATATATATATATATATATATATATATAATTTAAAGAATATACAAATGAACAACTTTCATTCAGGGCTTCTCATTTGAATGTTTACTGTTCTTTCCCCTGTGGATAATGATTCGAATTTTGCAGTTCTAACTTGCATTCTGTGCATAGCCAATAGTAATATAGCAAATATGATGGAGAATATTATAAAGGCAACTGGAGCTGGGCTATACTGTACACATAAAATGGATTAAACATAATCATACAATATTCTTCCCTCATCTTCATCGTTTGATTGATCAACTGCATGGTTTCAGACTTAGGTAAAGACAACTTAATATATGTAGTCATATTTAAATCCATCTTAGGTAGTACTGTATTTGGAAGTGATTATGAGTGTGATTGCGAATGGCATAGTGTTTTTTTTTTTTTTTTGTGGCTAAGGTAGACAAAGATGCTGTAAGTACAGCACGACAGTCAGGTGCTATGTATAGACATGATGTAGAAGTCTCAGATGGTGGTGTACCTGGACAAATTATGAAAACTGATGTGTTATGAATGAAGTAGAAGAACTGTGAATGACCAATGCATTGATAATGGGTGAGTTTATCTCGAGCAATTGTGAAGTTGCAATGCTGATGAATGTCATGATTTCTTAAGATAGCCACTGGCTGAAACGAAAAAATGTATGCAGGACAAAGGTGAAAAACATGTAATGATGTGTGACATTTACGTTCAATTGTTGATTCACTAGCGAAGGTGACAGTGTACAGTTTCTCAGAGACCATGGTGATTCCTGTGTTAGGGTTGATGGTGACCAATGTGTCATTTTTCTTAGAAAGAGTATATTTGATAGACTATGAACAGGCCATCTGTTATGAACAGAACATGAACTACTACTGATGTCGGTGTAACGGCTGCTTCTATGTATGGGTAATATAACATGAGATTCTTTTCCTCATACAACGGCTTCAAACCATGTTTATGTATGCCTTGACTGATTATTTGACGTACATCGTGAGCTGGCAGTAAGCTGATGATGATGTTGCCATTACCAGCATTGGCAATACCCTTAATGAATGCTAGATAACGAGATCTAGTATTGTCCATCTGAAGTATTATTGTCAGTGTGTTCCATGACCACCGAGAAGCCTTGGAAAAGTGTCATATCCCCTTGCAGTGAATTTATTTTCTCCACACTTTTCTTGAGTTGTTTTTTCTGCCTTTCTGAGAATTTTCACAATCATCATTGAAGTGTTCTGTGTATCAGCTAGCTTTTGTTGATATGTCAAGATCTGAGTAATGCTATTAAATTGTTATTTATTTCTTCAAGGTCTTTCTCCGTAGCCAATCCAAAAATGTTACCTACACCGTAAAAAAATCACCGTAAATTTTACGGTGAATCACTGGCAGCCCAGTTGCCAGTAAATCACCGTAAAAATTACTGTCGAGACTGTAGAATTTACTAAGGTCGACCGTACATTTTAGGGTTAAACCCTGTTAATTTACAGTTAAGGCAGTAAAATAACAGTTTTAGAATGACTTATGCTGTACAATTTACTGGATAATACCCTAAAATTTCGGTGACCGCCAGATAGGAATTACAGAATTATGCCGGTACTGTAAATTGGAAATGGACTTAAATTTACTAGGGCATATAATTATCTATCTATCTATCTATTGCCAGACGCCTCAATCCCGTTTGGGGTGGCCACAAACAAATCGCCTCCAAGTCGCCCTGTCCCCCGCCATTTCACTGCCCTGCTCCCAACTCACACCCCCCTCTCTCATATACCTCTCCACCCCATCCCTCCATCTCATCCTCGGCCTCCCCCTCCCTCTTCCCCCCTCCACCTCACTCACATACACTCTCTTCGTCAGTCTTTCACCCTCCATCCTCTCCACATGGCCAAACCACCTCAGTGTGTTCCTCATAACGTTTCCTATCACATCCACATCCACACCACAATGCTCCTTTATATCCTCATTCGTCAGCCTGTCTCTCCACGTGACTCCACAGGCTCCTCTTAAATAACTCATTTCCACTGCTCTCACTCTTGACTTGTGTCCTTCCAACAATGTCCAAGCGTCACTTCCGTACGTTAGAGTTGGTATCACAATACTGTCATGTAGTAACTTTTTCACTTCCATGCTCACTTCCCTGTTTCTTACTGGGGCATATCATTTTATAATAAGTAATAAATATAAAGGAGATAACCACAAAAGCACAAAAAATACTTCACAAAAATATATATTCCTTATATTCCTTTCAGTCTATAAAACATGAATTAAAAGCAGAATAATCACACTTCTTATTAAACTGGTTTAAGAAAAGAATGTACATACACAATGTTGTGAACCTAAGCAGCCTAACAAGCTTGCACTTTGGTTATAATTGAACAAACTGTCATCATGAGCAGTTTTGAGTAAACAAGAGCCAAATTAATACCACAAAAACTTTACAAAGGATATTACAATTTGCTATATTTCAGTTTACTGTTATTTTGTTGTGCTTTCACCTGAACATAATGGCCACAGCAAATTCAAAATTTGGGAAAATACATAACAAAATAAAAATAAAAATGCTATTTTGTCCCAAAGAAACTGTATGGCCAGCTTTATTTTGGGAGATTTGGTTTTCAAATAAAAATGTAGGGTCGGCTTGTTTTGATTTTTTTTTTCCAGTAAAAAAAATGGGAACTCATAACGACTGAATCCAGACACCAGCTTTTAAAACTGGTGTGGCCTAAATACATATATGTACAATATTATAGTTTGAAGTTAATGACATAAAGTAATCCAGAGGCCAGCTTTTTAAACTTGTGTGGCCTAACTACAGTACATATACATGTACAAAATTATAGTCTAAAAAGATATTAGCAAAGGAAAGTCACTCCTTTATTTACAGAGAATTGATTTGTTAGATCATATTATTAAATAATAATAATGCCTTAACAGAAAAAAAAAAGGCCGATATTAAAGCAGCCCAGTGACATTGTCCCATATGCTGGTATACCTATACGAGCTTTAATGTTTAGGAGGGATGTGGGACAAGTGGATTTCTGTATATCGACTTGCCCCACATCCCTCCTAAACATTAAGACTTATGTTAAATGGTCAGTAATAATACATTTACTTGCTTCAGCATTTAATTAAAGCAACTCATTTACTTGCCCAGATCCATTTTTTAATTGTAATGGGCAAGCTTGCCAAGTCTTAATGGTAGGGTCCAACATCATAATTCATTATTGATATGAATGAACATATTTGATTATTGGTATGAGTAAACTGATATTATTATCAGCACCACATTTGTAATGGCAGGGTCTGGTATCATAATTCACTGTTGCTATGAATGAATACATTTGATTGCTGAAATGAGTAAACTAATATTACTAACAGCACCACATTTATAAGGGCAGGGTCTGATATCAAAACTGATTATCCATCTTACAGTATGAACGGACTAATATTGCTGTATTATCAGGCCATAATTATCCTCATCATCATCGCCATCATCATTTGGAACAAAATATCATTAGATGTGAATAGCAAGTGAAGGGCTAACTGGCCTCTAAGGAAACCCATGACTACAGAGCAGATGAGAGCTCTCAGGAGAAACATATCAATACACACATGGAATCCTACTTGCTCTGGTTGCAAGATAAATTATTTACAAATCATCATAATCATCTAATCCTGTGTTGTCCCATGAGGATCGTAGGAGCCCGAGGCTAGTCAAGTTGGTCCTGACATTTAAGAAGAGTGACCAGCCTCACTCATATCTGGGTGGCATTACGTGAGCAGTAAACCCCAACCATCCCTTGGATATAAACCGGCACTGGCTCAATCCAGCTACTTCTCACTAAACCACCAGGCACCATAATTTGGTTATATGGTTACCATCCAACGTAGTAAATGGTTTCCTGGTGTACAGGAAACCATTCGGCTTGTCACTCAGTGTGGAGTCACCCGTAGACATAAAGAAGAGGAAAGAATGAAGGAAAGAAAGACAGAAGAGGAAGGACGGAAAGAAGGAAAGTAGAGAGGGAAGGACAGTCACCTGAGAGCAGCACTACGTCGAGTGAGTGGATGGTGAGCACCCCCACCTAGCACTACAACTACTGACGCAAAAAGGAAAATAGAATTGTGAAAAAATATGCTTAAATCAACTCTAACCAATATATGTACAACCACTGCTACAAGCATCACACCAAAAAAAGTGTCAAGCATTATTGTTATAACATTAACCCTTTCACTGCAAAATTAACTCAAATTTAGAGAACATACATGTTTACTTACCTAAACCTTATAAAAAATTATTACATTTGTAAGAATGTTGAGGTCTGGATCAGAATGTGACTAACAGTAGAAACTGCCTTCCCTGTGAATTCTTCCCTTGGCTTCAGACATATATATTTTTTACCAAACATTCTGTATGACCGAGCCTCATAAACAATCAATACTGCCTACATTCAACTTAGGTAAAAAGTGCCAGTTATTATTAATGCTCTGCCATTCATGAATACCTCTAACAAAGTCATGCTAACTATGACTGCATACGGTATGTGTATATGTTGGCACCTTGGGATTAAAGGGTCATCACATCACTCCAACTTGTTTAAGTACAGTTACGACACTTTAATCCCAAAGTGACAGTCACATTTGTTGTATTGTTTAGGCTACTATGGTTCCTAAGATGGGAAAATTGTTTTATGGGATGAGGGTAAAATTCCCTGTTAATTTTCTGTAGACCTAGTTTCAAAAGATAGTGAGTGTTCACAGAAAACTGCCAGGCAACTTGACCTTCAGTCCATCAACCAACCTATCCCCTTCCATTACAGACTTAACATAGTTCTAAATCTCAGGTGCAGCATCAACACATGTACGACATATACTTTAATTTTTATGACCACAATTTCTCATTATGTTAAAAGCATTAACTAATCTCACCAAATACAGCAAATACCTTTAAAGAGGGCAACTCTTCTCTACTAAAAGCAATTTCACTTCACAACGAAACTGTGAGTCAGTGCTGTATATTTGAAGTTGATTAAAAATACTTCACAGATCTAGCTGCAAGTAAAACACTAATTACATTATAAAAGCCAACAAAACCTTTGTAGCGCCAGTCTCTTACAAGGTGAGTGTTTTGAGTTCCAAACACTACTTATTCAGATTTCGGTCCTGAGTTTAACATTATGAGTACCGGTACTTAACCCACATAATCATACAGAATGATAATCATATTACTGTTTATAACGAGCTAAACATCTCAAAATCTGACACACTACGTGTGAGCGTCAGCACTCGTGGATTTCTGTTGTCTGTTTTCTTCTTCCCACCATTGATACCTTTTGCTGTCCTAGTTCCACAGTCTGGATTGATTCCCACAAGGCATCTGCCGGAAAAAAAAATGCAAAATCCCAATATGAAAATTTTGTCAGGTTCACATATGATCAACGTTATTCCCAACTGCCTGAAAATCCCCCCCCCCCTTTTTTTAATATAAAATTCAACTTAAAGTTAATGCCAGAAATGTACATTATTATTATTATTATTTTTAATAAAATTACAATAAGCTAATGCCAGAAATGTACAGTATTATTATTATTTTTAGTAATATTACAATATCTCCCCCCTCCCCCATATTTTACCTTTTTAAATCAGTACCCCGAAAAGCAAAGTGTTGGTCATGCGGGAGAATGTACACTATGTATGCATGTGTTTAGTATTATAACACACAAACCTTTGAATAAAGTCCATGGTGGTTCCTGCATCCTCGGGATATTGCACATTCAACACATTAAAAAGGCTGAAGAAAGCACAGAGAGCAGGCATGAAGGTTAAGCTGTCTCTGCATACAAGAACTTTGTTGACAATGATCAGAAAGTTGTTGCATATGATGAAGTGATCCCCTGCAACAATATAAGAAACACTTATTTACAATTTTTACAACTGTAGGCATCTAAGAACATTTATTTGTATTTAATATAGTGAAAAAAGTTAATAACAGTTACCAGCTCCGTAAAATGGCGTTCAAAAGTTTCTGCACATAAGAATCTTATACCTTAAGACTCTTTCTCCAAGTAAACAGGTATATCTTTCCTTCACATGAACAAGTGTTCTGTTACGGGGTCATCCAAAATCAACACTTTCACAAGCATACAATACATGCTGGGGCAGAGGGTACTACCAAGAAATACTGACTATACGTTTTCATTAAATTTGTGAAAATATGTTTTAATGTGACATTCACACCATTTCCAACGTCATGTCCCTATACTTTGTTTATACACTCATGTCAGTGTTGACAGATGGTCTCTATAAAGCACATTTAACTTTTCCCGCTTCCTACGTTTTGTTACTTATTTTCATCTATCTATCTATCCATCTATTGCCAGACGCCTCAATCCCCTACGGGGTGGCCACAAACAAATCGCCTCCACGTCGCCCTGTCCCCTGCCATTTCACTGCCCTGCTCCCAATTCACACCCCCCTCTCTCATATACTGTACCTCTCCACCCCATCCCTCCATCTCATCCTCGGCCTCCCCCTCCCTCTCCCCCCCCTCCACCTCACTCACATACACTCTCCTCGTCAGTCTCTCACCCTCCATCCTCTCCACATGGCCAAACCACCTCAGTGTGTTCCTCCTACGCTTCCTATCACATCCAAATCCACACCACAATGCTCCTTTATATCCTCATTTGTCAGCCTGTCTCTCCATGTGACTCAACATGCTCCTCTTAAATAACTCATTTCCACTGCTCTCACTCTTGACTTGTGTCCTTCCAACAACGTCCAGGTTTCACTTCCATAGGTTAGAGTTGGTATCACGAATACTGTCACGTAGTAACTATTTCACTTCCATGCTCACTTCCCAGTTTTTTATCACTGCTTTCAAGGAACCAGCAATCTTTCTTCCTTGTTGTACCCTTTCAAGCACTTCACCCTCCAAACTTCCATCCTTACTCATCACACTACCCAAGTACTTAAACGTACTCACATTTTCCATTTCCTCACCATCCAACCTCACTGTACATTCATTGACTTCACCTCTCTCAATGACCATCGCTTTACTCTTCCCTACATTCACCTTTAGATTCCGTTTCTTACACACTCTCCCAAACTCATCCACCAACCCTTGCAGCTCCCCTTCGTCTTCACTCAACAACACATTATCATCTGCAAACAACAGTACAGGGAGTGTCCAAACACTACCCTCTCTCACCCGGGCCACTCCAACATCCACTGCCCTACCTTGTACTTATTTTATTACCCCATCCATGTACAGATTGAACAACCATGGAGACATGACACATCCCTGTTTCAACTCAACCTTCAAAGAGAAAAATTCACTCAGTTCACCATCCACACGCACTGCAGCCTTAGCACCATCATACATACTTTTCACAGCATTCAACAACTTCCCATCTACTCCATATATTCTTAATACTTCCCACAATCCTTGTCTATCCACCCTGTCATATACTTTCTCCAAATCCATGAAAGCCGCATACAACTTCTTTCCCTTCTCTAGAAACTTTTCCACTAAAGATCTAAGAATGAATATCTGATCTACACAACCTCTTCCCTTCCTAAAGCCTCCCTGTTCTTCTCCAACTAATTCCTCTGTTATTTCCCTAACTCTGTCAGTAAGTATCCTACCATACATTTTGCCTTTTACACTAAGAAGTCAAATGCCCCTATGATTACCACACACTTCTTTTTCCTCTTTCCCTTTGTTGAAGGAAATAATTATACCTGACTTCCAATCCTCCGGGACTCATACTTAAAAAAATATATATATATATATAAAAATTACCCATACCAATGAGTGTTGGCGAATGTGGAATGTTCTCATTTCCTTCCAGGTCCTCTGGAGTGTGTGACCTAAAACAAATGGTTAAAAAAAACTTAACCCTTAATATAATCAAGTTATCCTTTTGATTTTTTATCCACTTCAAGTCTACAGTAGACGCGCTAATGGTGACTCTCAACTTGAAGTGGATATAAAAACTGTTTGGATCTGACAATAGAGCCAGTATTTGGTATTGTACCTTAAAACTCACATAAAACAAAATGCAATTGTATTTTTTTCCTTCATAATTTGTAACAAAAATACCTATAGCAAACCTGTTAAAGCCGTGATTAACATTTAAATGATAAATATAGGGCAATGCAGCCTGGTACACGCTTCACCCTAATTAGCATCCATACCTAGAGAAAAACTGCTATAGAAACTGTTAGCTAAAGGAAAACTGTTAAAGCCGTGATTAGCCTTTAAATGATAAACATAAGGCACCGCAGCCAGATACACGCTTCATTCTAATTAGCATCCAGTTACAGGGCCTAAAACATTTTGGTAAACATAATAATCCATTATTGTGGACAACCTATAGAATTTAGTCTGAGGAGCCTTGTAGAAAAATAATGGTGTGAATATGTCAGGGAAACCATTGAAGAAATCAAGCTGTTATCACCCAAGCACTGGCTGTTTTCCCAAGTTGTAGATACATATTATATACAGATGTACTGTCTATCCATCACAATCAACCAAATTTCAGCTGTCCAAATCTTAACTTATTCACTGATATTCCTACAAAGGCCTAAAAGCATGTTAAATATTCTTGCACAGTTGAAGAGTACTCACATCAGCTTTGTGGAACATGCATGATTCATGTTCTCCAAAATATGCTCTGATGATGTGCAAGAATCCAACTGCCTCACACTGCTTTTTGTCTTCACAGGAATCCAATACAGTCCAGCTCCTCAGGGCACCTTGCACAGGCTGCTTTGATTTTCCACCGAGGCTCCTGAAGTAGGATATGAATCTTGGTTTCTGCTATTCCGCTGCCCTTAGTAGAACTTTTTGGATATCAATCCCAACAAGTGTTTGAAAGTGTCCAAACAGATACCTAGGCTCAAAGAGAAATGGCCAATTGGTAAGCAGCACATTTTACAGGTAATGCTGGTCGGCCATTTATGTCTTTCCGCTGTGAAGGGTATGTTGCTTCCATTAAGCCTTCTATTGTTTCTGTCTGGTTCACATATACAGCCCTGCCATCAGAACGCTGCTATTACTGGCTTGCATTTCCTCAGATTCATTAAGTGGAAGCTGTGGCTGCCAGTTTATGCAGCCATAGAACTATCAGCAGCTTTTTTCTTGATAACCTGTTGCCTATTTGCAGCTGGCTGTACAGGCACAAGAATTCGCCTTGTCACTGGGTTTCCACGGTTGATTATCTCCACACGTGCTCTCAGTTGCCGACTCAAACCTTCAGTTTTATTAGTGAGGTCTGTCCCTTCGCTAAATTCATCTCTAAAGCTCTCTGGGTATTTTTGGCAAATCTTCTTTGCAACCACTTCAATTTGGGATTGGGAAAACATTTTGCCATCTCCTCAACAATAACTCTGACCATTTGGCGCCTGTCCTGAGGTGTAAGTCGTTTCTTGCCATTAAATTCCATCAGGGCCACTGCTGAGAAACGACCCCATGGAATCTCAAAACCATCTAACCAGTTAGGGTTTGTGGAACACAGCGTAGTCGGTGGGGTGCGCACTTGAGATGTGGAAGCAGTTTGGCTTTCTGTCACAGGTGAAGTTGCAGCACTTGGGGTTGAAGTACCAGATGTATCTGGAAAAACAGTTTTGAAACTAAATATACAGCTTTAGACCACAAAGCAACTAGAACTACTTACAAAGTACAAGATAGTCACAATGGTCTAAGGTTTAGTCATGTATGAAAATTTATTCTTCCATTTACAGACTCTTGTAACCTGTTGGTTTTAATCTGAGCTCAAATCGTGGTAACAGACTAAATATGTCAAACCCAAAGAAGAAAACATACATGTTACTTAATGTTAAATGATGTTCATTTTTTGTTCTCTTCCATTTCATAAATATGAAATATCTCTTTTATAACCCCATCCATATACAGATCGAACAACGATGGAGAGATGACACATCCCTGTTTAAATCCAACATTAAAACGAAAAATTCACTCAGTTCACAATCCACACGCACTACAGCCTTAGCACCCTCATACATACTCTTAACAGTATTCAACAACTTCCCATTTACTCCCTATATTCTTAATATTTTCCACATTCCTTGTCTATCCAGCCTGTTATATGCTTTCTCCAAATCCATGAAGGCCACATACAACTTCTTTCCCTGCTCTAGAAACTTTTGTGAAAAAGACCTTAGCATGAATATCTCGTCTACACAACCTCTTCCCTTCCTCTAAACTCCCTGTTCTTCTCCAACTAACTCCTCTGTTATTTCCTTAACTCTGTCATTAAGTATCATACCATACAATTTTCGTACTACACTAAGAAGACAAATGCCCCTATGATTATCACACACTTATATTTCTCCTTTTCCTTTGTACAGGGGAATAATTTATACCTAATTTCCAATCCTCTGGAACTCTACCTTCCTCCCATGCTAATCTGCACATCTTTCGTATCCATTCTACTACTATCTCTCCCCCATGTATTTCACCACACACCATCAATTCCTGGGTCTTTCCCTATTTTAACTTTACTCCTACTTCCATCCTACTGCTTTCTCCCTCTGTTCTTCCAGCCATGCCCCAGCCCATTATACTCACATTACATTCATTCTCTAACTCTACCCCTTTCCGTCCGGGTGAAACATATATGTGTCCTCCTTGGGATGTCCGGGTGACATGTATAAATTCATGGCATTGTTTGAATATTTCGCTGGTTATTTTCACAACACATCGCTTCTGGCAACCCTTCCTTACCCATCCCCATCGCGCTCCAGTTACCTGCATACCTCCGTCATGGATAGACCTACGCATAAAGTTTTCTCTGTGTCCCGAACCTCTGCCAAGCACCCGCAACCTTCGACTTCAACCCCAATGAAGTTGAAAGGCCAGAGGCTGAGGCGTTCATTCCCGTTTGTTTCTGCCTCTAATGATCGTGAAGAAACTTCAGAGGAGGTAGGTGATCCAGAGGAGGTTGAAATAAGCCCAGGTGAGGAATTAGGGAGTGGAGGAATGGAGGAGGGAGGGAGGAGGAAGAACTGGAGGCACTTCTTCCTCCTACACTCCTCCACGAAATTTCCCTCTCTCTCTCTCAGCCACCACACTAACATCTCAACACAGCCGACCTGCCTCACATTCAAGGACAGAGGTATAAAAGTCAGGGTCATAATGTATAGGTTATACTAGTAGTGTTTGTTTTGTATATATGTTGGTTATAATGTAACTGGATATACCGTATTTTTGTTAATGCTCTGTGTATATTTTTGTGCACAATGGAAGCAGAATTTGTTTTATTATGAGATCAGTGCCTTAGTTTTTAATGAATAGTTTCATCATAGTAAATAGTTATTTTTATGATGAAGTACAAATCGCCGGAGGAGAAATGGTATAGTTAAAAAATAGTGTGGATAATGGATAGTACATGGACAACTATTTCGTTCACAATCATATTATTATTCAGGTTTTATGCAGAAGTAACAGTAGTAGTTGTGGTGGTAGGGTAGTAGTTGTACTGTTGTAGCAGTGGTAGTAGTTGCTGTAGTAGTAGTAGTTATGATAGTTGTGGTAGTAGTTGTAGTAGTACTGATAGTAGCAGTAGTAGTGGTTGTTTGGTTGATGATAATAGTTTTAGTAGTGGTAGGGTAGTAGTTGTAGTAGTAGTGGTAGTAGTTTTTGTAGCAGTAGTTGTAGTGGTAGTGGTGGTGGTGGCAGTAGCAGCAGTAATAGTAGTTGTAGTTATACCAAGACTTTTGTGGCAATGCGGTTTTAGAATTGAGTGCAATGCAAGCCAAACATACATCTGTGTGTGTGTGTGTGTGTGTGTGTGTGTGTGTGTGTGTGTGTGTATGTGTGTGTGTGTGTGTATGTGTGTCTGTGTGTGGTGTTGTGAGCTGCGCTGCCTCAAGGTCATTGCCTGGGTAACCACACACCCTCACTCCCGCCACACATCAAGATGATCTTACCTACATAGAAATGGTGTTTGTTGGTGATTGTGGTCTTGTGGAAGTGTAATACGTGTGAACGGCAAGGAATAGCTAATGCTGTGCCACTGCACCTCAGCCACGTATACAAACACAGGCGGCCAAAACATCAAAAATTGCCTCACTTCGCCACTCGATCTCTCTCCCTACACACGCCTCATGGAGATTATGTTACCAGCAGCTTGAAGTCGAAGGGTTGGTTAGTATTATGACACCTAATTTTTTTTTTATTTTAGGTTAAGTAGTGGCTGAGATATGAAGGTTTGAACTAGGGAATCTTCTCAAAGTTGCCTGGCTATGAGAAGGGTCAGCGGGGAATAATGTCGGACGTTAGGGGTTATCAGTTCCTTAAAGTGTTCTCTCCATCTGCTCACTTTTTCTTCCATCTCCACTAACAGTCTGCCGGTACCATTTTTATATAAGTTTCACTTCCCGCCTGCTTCCTTTATCATCTTGTCTCACTCTCGTTGCCTCTTTCCAGAACATTTTCTCACATTCCTTCCACTTTACACTTAAATTTCTTCTAACTTTCTCATCCACTCCTTCTTACACTCTCTCTCTTACAAATCTTTTCACCTCTTCCTCTCTACATATAACTCTCTCTTCCATCTCTCAAGACCTATCTACGATCAGTGAATGGGGATGAAACAACCATAACTCATTTAATGCCAGTAAAACTAAATATATACAATTTACTAATAGACAGATATTGCCAGATTTGTATATTACCTTCAGTGCTATATTCCTATCTCCAAAAGTATTGAAATTCTCGGCGTCTCACTTAACAATGCCCTCAGCTGAACCTCTCATGTTAGATCACTTGCTAAAACCGCCTCAAAGAAACTTGGATTATTGTACAGAGTCCGTAACTTCTTCACTGATGAGCAGTTAGCCATAATTTATATGAGTCATGTGTGCACTCAGCTTGAATATTGCTCACCCTTGTGGAATGGATGTGGAGAGGTTGCATTAAAACAACTAGACAAAATTCAGAACAGAGCTTTTAGAATTATTAACAACCATGCCATTACAAAGAAACTACCTCCCCTACAAGTAAGAAGGAATGTTGCCTCCCTTGCGTTATTTTACAGATATATTTATGGCACATGCTCAGACGAAGTTGCGTCCATGGTGCCACCTCTCCATGCCTTCCCTCGTGCTACACGCGCATCTGGTAGCGCTCATGACTGCAATGTCACTCAGCCATATTGCAAAACTTCTGCCAATCAGAATTCTTTCCTTCCCAGAACTGCATCTCTCTGGAACTCGCTTCCCCAGAGTTGTTTCCCTCTAAACTTCAACCTACAGCTGTTCAAGTCTAACTGTTACAGATATTTTATGAACAGAGGACACCAGTAATCTGGTATATGGATTATTTTTATTCATTTGTTTTTCCTTCCTTTGCTCAGTTATTAAAAAAAAAAAAAAAACTTCCTCCATCCCCCTGTTCCCCATTCACTCATTATATGCTTTCTTTTGTGCCACAGCTTGTCTTGCCTCTTCATTCCACCAAGCTGTTCTTTACACGCCCTTCCCGCTCATCACTCCACACACCACCTCATATGCTGCACAGATTTCTTCTGTGAATATCTTGCACACACCTTCCACCTCCCCCATCTGCTCCAAATCATATTTACCCAACTGTTCCTCTGCTTCTCTCTTATATTCTGCCATTCTTCCATCCTCTTGCAACCTTTCTACTCTCCTGGTTAGTACTACTTCCTCCTGTCCTTTTCTTCTTCTATTCCTCCATAGCATTTGAACCTTAACTTTCACCACCTCCAAGAGGTGGTTTGAAAGTCCACTCCCTCAAGCTCTGTATGCTCTTGCATCCATTACATGCCTTCTCATTCTGTCATTCACACACACATAATCAATTACTGCCTTCCATTCATTCAGTTCACCACCCACCCTTCTGATCATTCGCCACGTATACCTGTGTTTCACTTTCTGTCTAAAAACTGTATTAGCTACCTCCAACCCCCTCCCCGCACATATATCCACTAGATACATTGCCATTCACTTCTGCAAGCCCATCCCACTCACCAACTACTCCATCCACCTCTACATTCTCTACTTTTCCATTCGTATCTCCAACCAAAAATACTCCCTCATTCCTCGTAAACTTTTCCATGCACACTTCCATATTTGTCCATAACTCTTCCTTCAGTCTACTTGTAGCTACAGTCTTCTGTTGTTACATACACACACACACACACACACACACACACACAAAATCGCCCACATTTGTAGTCCTACTTTCAATCTTACCTACACAATTCTTAAGCCAACTGATCTATACTCTCTTTTATTCTCCTTTCATCTCTTGCACACAACAATACATAGCCTACTCCTGCTTTTGCCCTCTTTCTCACCCAGGCCTACTCCTGCACATATACCCCATCCATACTCCCACTTTCTCACACGCTCATCTCACCATATAGTCTCAGTTATTCAACATACAGTATGTCCACTTCTCCACCCACTATTTAGTCTCAGTTATTCCAGGTATGTCCACTTTTGCATCCACTATTTAGTCTCAGTTATTCCACATATGTCCACCTTTGCATCCTCAAGCACTTGGACAGTCTCTCTCTCTCTTTCCACTTCATCATTTGCACTCCTTACATTCCATATCACAATCTCTACAATGTCCTTTGTTTGGTCATGAGTCATCACCTGTTGGTCAGTCCTGGTCTGAGGCTACTTGTCTGTATTTTTAGTTAGTGTTTTCCAGGGAGGGGCACTAATCGTCCACCAACCCATTTGTTGTCACATAAGGAACACGCGTCCATTAGTTACAAGGTTATCATCCAGCTTTGTAAATAGCGTAGAGTTACCATAAAATAGAGTAGCTTACCGCTACACTAAGTGGGTGGAAGATGGGTGCCCCATTTACTAGAGATTTATGACACAGCTAATAATATTAAGTATTAATAAAACTTTCTTCAGTTGGCCGACTTCCAGCCACAGATGTCGCCTTCCCTCTTTAGCTATTTGAAACACTAACCTGTGCCCTTCCAGGCCCGAGAAAGCGTAGGAATTTGTAAGATCTTTAAGACAGACTTCAGATCATTCATTTCCACCAACTTCAGCTGAGACATGTCATCAACTCCCAGGTCTTCAATCAAGGCTCTGGCAACTTCTTCAACTTTCTCATCTTCTAAACGTGGAAGAGCTGCAGCAATGCTAACTCTAATCTTGTCAAATAACTCACTCGCCATCACAAACTGCATGGTGCAAAGATATCAAAATTTTACCTTTTATTTTGTAGGCTGGGAGAGGGTACTCGTAATAGTCAGCAAGCTTAAATGAAGAGGTACAACAAATTTGATCATAACATTCGCTCAACTGATACACTCCTTGATCAACAAGGATGTTGGAATGCTATTTTTGTGTCACAAAACAAACATTAGTGCCATTTTCCACTATCGTTAACACAGTCTTGCCAAGGTCAGTGTCATCTTCATTCTTGTGTAAAACTACATAGTGATCTTTCTTGTAAAGGGTGGCCTTCAGTGTTACTTCATATGTGACTGAAGATGAAACAGGAATGAAGTTAAAAGCGGATGTAGCCTTCTGTATTTCATCACTAAATGCACTGGAATGAAATTGTACTCCATTTTCAAAATGAACATTTTGTGAAAACACTGAGCCAGAATCGTGGTAAGCTTGGAGAAGCTGGTGCCGTTCTGCTAACATTTGTTTCTTTCAGATTTTTTATTTGCATCTCCAAGTGCCTGTTCACAGTTTGCAACAGTGCGCATTTCTCCTAGTCTGTAAGGCACTGCCTGGAATTGATCTCTGTTGATAAGATAGTAGCGTCAGAAGTGTTAACTTGTACTGAAATTTTCAGTAAAACCTCCAATACAATGAGATCCCAGGTTGTCTCCAGCTATACAATACACTGTTCATTTTACAAGAGATTCACTGATAAGTAAAAGTCCTTCATTTTCAATCTCTTGCAGATCACGCACCAACCTAGAGAATATTTTCTCTTGCCCAAAATTCAGGAAATCTACTTCTCTGCATAAAAGGACCAGTTGCATGTGGTCGATATTTGATCTGTTGTGTGGGTGTAGATCAGCAAGTGTGAAATATACAGCAAGAATCTTGCGTTTCCTCTCGCCAGATCCAAGGGGGTTTACCACTTCAAATGAATCCTGATACAGTAAAATACGCAAAGAGCCTGACTCTCTCTGAAATAACTGATTGCACTTGAAAACACACCCATCAGCAATGTCTTCTAGGATGCCAGGTTTCCCTTCATTTTTCCTGACTTGTTCATACTGAAGCCTAACTAAGCAGTCTTTGAATAAAGTTAAAATTGTCTCCTTTATTGGGACATATTGACAATATCTATCTCTGCAAAACTGATCCTTGCCTAAGTATATTGCAACAGGACTGACATAATTAAAGTTATTTTTGAAGAAACTTTTTCTTCTTTGATCAGATTTCAACACCCCATTGTAAACAGTCATTAAATCATTTTGGAATAACTCCTGACCAATTTTGCTTGCATCCTCTTCACTCAATCTGTGTTCAAGCAAAATTTTCTTAAGATTCTGTGACAAAAAATTTTGACCAAGGTTATGTATAGCTTGAGTTTCATCAATAATAGTCTGTATTGTTGATGCAGGCAGCAGATATTTTGACTGAAGTTTCAAATAAAACAATGATAAGCTATTTGAAAATTGGCCTTCATCAATATGTGCATCCACCAACTCTGATTCTAGATCTATGTCATCATCATATTCTTCATGATAGGAATCTGTATTTAAATAATCAACTGTTTCAACAGTACTTTGTTCTTTAGAAACAAAGGCCTCAGCCACAAGGGAAACTGAACGGCTTCTGTGGTACATACCGGGACAAATGGGATGAAAATGAAAACTTTTTAACAAATACTTTGAGGCAGCCTTTAAAAGGACACTGTATATTCTGATTATCTGAAAGATTCCCTCTTAAGTGTGATAACAAGGATTGCAAATTGGCACAACTAACTGTACAGGTAGAAACACCACAAAGAAGTGATTCACCAGCAATATCAGACTGTTTTGGGACTTCCTTGCTATTTGAATGATCACGACTACAAAGCGACTTAAAAGATGAGTATTACTTAAAACGTCTTTTACAGTTTCTGAATTTGCAAGGAAACTCGAAGTTTACAATGTTCCTGTGATACTGTAGATGCAGGGAATAAGCTTTCAAAGACTGAAAGTCTTGACCACAGGCTTCACACTTGTTCATATTTCTGTGATGCAAAGCCTGCTTGGAGTCCTACTCTCCAGTCTCTAAGCACTAGGCCTAGATAAAAACATCCATATTAACCTTGTCAGTGTGGGGTCTGAATTAACTCAGTTGTGCTGTTGGAATATGTTAGCTGTCTAACCATGAAAACAACACAGTGCAAATTTGAGTATTTTCTGGTTATCTACTGGTATTAGCACCGGTAAACAAATTGATTATTATTACATACTTGAACTCATGGATTGGCAACATAGATTCATACCTTGAAGTGGATGAAAATTTCAATGTCAGTTCAGTAGTGAAAGAATTGTTTCTACAAGTGACTGTGGAGTATCTACAGTTATGAGTAAAATAAAAAATGTGTGTGATTCTGGGCCTACAGTACTACGCCTACATAATATAGGCCTATCTGTCATTATGTTCTCATCAGGAAGTTAGTAATAGTACCCTACTCATTATTTTTTTTTCATATGTTAGGTCTATTGGGCTGAATACATCACCAATGGCCTTGGACTGGTACTGCACTGGTAGGCCTAGGCCTATGCTTACAGACCGTGACTTAGTTACTGAATAGCTTAAAGACAATAGGACTGTAGTCTAGTATTATTAACTTAAAATTGGTATATATAAGTTGACAATGCCTGGGCTACTAGTCTACAATTATGCCAGTAGGCCCTGCTGTATGCACGGATACTAGTATATTATAGTCGCGGCGCACGACTCTGAGGTCATTATCGTACCCTGGCAACCTACCATGCAAAAGTGCATCCGATTTCGTGTCACATTATACACGAATCATATTATTATGCTCGATTATATTATACACGAATATTATTATACAAGAACATATTATGCACAAATCACGTGTCTCATATTATACACGAAATCAGACGCACTTTTGAACGGTAGGTTGCCAGGGCACAATAATAACAACCTCAGAGTCGAGTGCCGCGACTATAGTCTAGTAGTCGGGCTTACGCGATGTATAGGCCTATATTCCAAGTAATACTATAGATTATAGTCTACAATGTCAGACCATGTGACAAGTGATTTGGCTTACGTGATGTACAGGCCTAAATTGTTCCAAGCAATAATAGAGATTATAGTCTGTAGGCTATGAGTCAGTACATAGTGTGACGTGTACACAGCAGGGCTACAATTTTAAAACAATCTATATCACGTATCTCGTTTCTCGTGCTTGCCGTTACCGTACTCACTGGCGTTGGCGTTAGTACTATCCGTTGAATATTTTTGTCACTAAAATACCAAGTGGACTTCTGTGGCTGTGTTGTTGAAACAGATCAGTCCTTAATACTTTTTTTTTTTTTTTTTTCACAAAACCATTTCGATATTACCCCCTATACCCACAGATTCGGCAAATTTCTTCAATCTTGCACAATGCTATCTTCACAGCACTAATATGGCGGGAACTGTACCACAGAATCCAGAGCAGGGTTGCCAGATATTCAGGAGAGGAGACAGCCAACTTCGGTCCAAATGTACCTAAAATGTACCATAAAAAACAATAAAAACAAAAACAAAATAGAGATATAAAAAACCTAACCTTTTTCCAATATATTTTATACATGAGAGAGTTTCGTTCCAGAAGAATTGTACTTGGAAGGCCTCTGAATCGATGTAATTACACACAAAAAAGATGAAATAAAAAACTATAATAATTTTCTTACCATTCTTTCTAGGTAGACTACATAAATATGCTTAGATTTTGTCAACATTTCACCAGATTTCCGTTCACCACTCTACAGCAGCAGCACTTCTCCAAATTACTTAGGAATTAAGTACTATTTTTTTTTTGTAGTTCACTTTTACCGTTTTTCAGGATTACTTAACAGAGGATTATGTAACAGTGAAAAGCAACAAAGGCTGTATGGACAAAGTATACTGTGCCTGCCTAAAGACAGTAGATGATTTCCCTGCTGACCGAGTCCTGTGTGACTATCAGCTGGCCTAAGTCTACGAAGTAGACTTAGCAGCTGGCTTTGTTTTTGAAGTCGTTTGCGAAGGTGGGATAGAAAGGAAATGTAGGACTTGATTTTCTTTCATTCATTATATTCTATCTGTTTATTGCCAGATGCCATAATCCCGTAAGAGGTGGCCATTTGACTTTGAGCTATTTGTGTTACTGGGAGGACTAACCTTCAACCAACCCACTTTCTGACACGTAGGGAGCATGTATGGTTTGGTTATATAGTTACCACCCAGCGTTGTAAATGGTTTCTTGGCTCACAGGAAACCATTTGGCTTGTCACTCAGTGTAAAGCCACTTCTAAAGGAAAGAAAAGCAATAAGAAGTGACAGGAAAGATGGGAGAAATAGGAAGAGAGGAAGGCAGGCACAGAAAAAGAATGATAAAGGCTAAGGAAGAAGTAGGCAGCACTACATCAAGTGAGTGGATGATGGTCACCACCACCTACCACCATTCATTATATGGGATACTAAATTAGGTTGTAACAGCTGAGTTTGCGATTGATGTAACATGAAGGACCACTTAGAAATTATCAAAATACTGTATATCACGTTTAATGCAAAACAACAACAACAAAGAAAAGCCAGATTACAAGAAAAAGCCAGCTAGCTACTTTTGGAGCTAACCACTTCAAAAAAGCCAAATTTTAAGAATTTGGTCTTTAACCCTTTAACCGCGGGGCGTCACTTTCGTGACGCTCGGGCGCAATGGATCATACCGCTGGGCGTCACTTTTGTGATTCTGTGTTATTTTGAATTATCCAGGGCTTTCAAGTGGTGGCTTGTATCATCTATCAGTACTGCCAATGTCCAACATTAGTCAGCACTCCAAATCTCATCTGTACTCCCGTCTATTGTTGACATTGTAGCGATTTCCCCCCGTTCCTAAATCCCCTCCCTACCTCCCCTCCATTACCCTGTCCTGTAACCTCCCCAGCCGCGCTGCGCTAAGCAAATTTCTCCTGGTTTTTTCCACAGATTTCATCCATTGAAATAAGCCCTATGCCCTATACTTATACAAAATAATATATACCAAAAAAAAGTAAGGTAAGTGATAGTGGTATACACCAGGAATTGGCTAATTATCACCTGACAACACCTCACATGCATTCATTCGCTACATTACCACGGTAATTTCCCCTTTGAATTATACCTTGTAATCTATTTCTGTAATAAAAATATATATCAGAAAGGAAGGGAGAAGCCTAAGTGACATTTGCATTCACCTGGAACTACCTATTTTTTTATGTATTGCCGAGATTTTCTACCAATAATTTGTTAGCATGTAAGTTAGCAGCTGTCAGCCCCATTGTCACTGTCAACCCTTGCCTTCTCAGATAAGCCGCGGCATTTAGTTCCTTGTCCTCCGCTGTGGTCAAAGCATGTCACACTCGCGCCCCGCCATTTCTGCCACTTCTGCGCCCATTGCAAAGGTCCCCGTGACCTCTACACCCAGAAAAACTCGTGAGGGAAGCAGGAAAGGACTAAGTGACTCTGCAGTGGAACGTGAACTAGCGGAATTATCAATGGTGATGATGGATAGTGATTTTGACCCTTCGGGGGATTCGTGTGATGAGCCGGGTGAGGAAATCGTGCCAGAAAGTACTAGTATGAGTGCTTCAGTGTCCAAAGTTATCCCTAGCTCCAAGGGAAAGGAGCCATTAGTGCAGCAATGGAAGGAATTTGGGAAGGGAGTAAAAAGGCGGCGTGTTAGCCCCAGAACAATGGCCCCGCGTGACCCAGCCCGCCATGAGTCCCAAGTTGATTCACCTCCCCGTTCCCCAAGCCCCACTTCACTCAATTCTTCCTCTTCTTCTGCTGAATTATCTCCGGAGTCTTCGTCGTCGGAGTCATCACCAGCATCAACAGTGAAGGCAGGCCGTAGAGAAAGAGGTAAATCCCTGACCTGTAAAAGTAGAGTTGCTAGTAGAGTAAGGGCTGCTAGTGCTGTACGGTAACCCAGGATCAGTGCGAGTGACCTTGAACGTGGTAAATCTGCCTCACAGCCACCCACCATCCTCACCCACCCTACACTGCCATGACGGGGAATCCTGGACGCCTTCGCGTGGATGGAAGGGTCAGATTTTGTCCCAGAACATCTCGATTTTGACGAGAGTTCCTCAGGAGTACAGCCTGCCTTAACTCTCGATGAGGATGCTGAGTGTGTGGACTTCCTCTTGGCCTTCCTAGATGATGAAGTCATGCAGCACATATGTGATGAGACCAACAGGTATTAATCACAACGTGCTGCAAGTGGTATAGGTGCAGCCAAGATGCAACATTGGTCCATGCTGGGAGTGCAGGAGCTGTATGTGTTCTTCGTCCTCATGCTTCTCATGCCACACTCAAAGAAGCATGAGTTGGAAGAATACTGGTCCATGGACCCCTTACTACCCTCACCCACCTTCAATAAGTACATGGCCAGAGATCGCTTCCGGAACATCATGAGAAACCTGCACTTTGCCGACAACGATGTACCTTCCCGAACCGACCCACTCTGGAAGATCTGGGAGATTCTGAGCAGAATGAAGGATAAGTTTATGACATTCTTCCACCCCTTTCAGAAGGTTGTCACTGACGAATCCTTGGTTTTGTTCAGAGGACGTCTTAGGTTTGTGCAGTACATTCCAAACAAACGCCATCACTTTGGAATCAAGTTCTTTGTACTGTGCGACTGTAAGACGGGGTACATCCTTGACTTCGTCATTTATTCAGCCAGCACTGTCAATCTTGACAAAACACACCCCCTTGGCTTCTCAGGCGTGTAGTGAAAGTGCTGCTTGAAAGGTATTTTGGTGGGAATCATGTGCTGTATACAGACAACTATTATACAGCACCGAAACTTGCCAAATACCTTTCAGAGCACGGCATCGGCTCCTGCGGCACTGTGAAGAGTAATCGTGCCCACTTCCCTAAATTCCCAGAGGCAGGAACCTCGCAGCAAGGAGACGTGCACCTACGCAAGTCTGAGAAGATGCTGGCAATACAGTGGCATGACAAGAGGGTCGTGCACATGCTCACCACTGTACATAAGGGGGATATGACAGACAGTGGGAAGGTCGAACGTAGGACAGGCGAACCTGTGAGGAAACCTGATGCTGTCTTAGACTACAATATCAACATGCGGCTGGTGGACAAGTCCGACATGATGATTGGAGAGATCGACTGCCTCAGGAAGAATACTAGGTGGTACTGGAAAGTTTTTCTGCATCTCATAGACATGACGATGCTGAACGCCTTCATCCTGTACAAGATGAAGGTCAAGCCACCCAAGTCCTTCTCCCTGAGGTTGTTCGCCAGGACTTGTGTTCAGTAGCTGCTTGAAAGATATGGTAGGGTGACAGCAGCAACTCCAAGGCGCCATCCAGTAACACTTCCCGACAGACTTGAGCAGAGGGCGTGCATGGATTGGCACAGACTGGTGCAAATGCCTGCCACAGGCAAGAGGAAGGCTGCAATCCGCAGGTGCCAGGTGTGTGCACATACCACACGACGCACACCTGAGCACAAACGCACCTCTTGGCAGTGCACTGAGTGGAAGGTTCCCCTCTGTGTTACCTGCTTCTTTGATTACCACAGCCAGAAGCAGTTTTAAAAGTGCAAGTGGGAAAGGAAAGTAATGTGAAAATAATGTGTAAATAGCAAGTGAAAGCAATGGATGTACAGTACATATGACTGAACAGTGTAATATAGTTTTATGTTACTGAAAGTGACAGTGAATAACATAGTGTAAGTAAAATAGAAGTGTAAATATTGAAAATACAATAGAAAATGTAAATAGAAATATAAGTAATTAGTAATATAAGAATATGAGTACAAATACTTGATGTCATAACAGTGAAAGTGAATCCGTGGCTCTCTACGTATTTTACTGAATGAAAAATTGAATGACTTCAGTGACAATAAACTAATACTGCTGAAGGAAACTTATGGATAAAGAGTCCAGATATATATAAGTGTTATATAGTAATAGAAATATAAAGTGTGAGGGGTTTTATGAATAATAAATGACAGAATACCAACAGCGAACTAGCGCAAGTGGGAAGGTCATACGCGCTCGTAATTTTCATTGCTTTCACAGTTTTTTTTTTTTTGGAGTATGGATCCAAAACTACTTGATAATCATAGAGTAGTGTTTATAGTGTTAATATCTGGCTGTGGTAATCATATTACGGGTTGTCGGGAAGTGTAAAGTGGAGACTTCGTTACCCAACTTCAGAGGTCTCCAAAAGTCCTACGGTAATAGACGAAGGCTCAAGAAACATCCCAGGAGAAAGCTGAAGGTATGTGCCATAAGCATATTTAATTTTAATATTCTAGGACTAATAACTGATTTTTGGCAAATATTTTTTTAGAGTAACCCCACGGGACACGCAAAACTTTGGGAAACATGCCCGCGGTGTAAGGGTTAAAGAAGCCAGTCTAGCAACCTTCACCCAGAAGGATGTCCGGTTATTGCACAGTGCAATGCGCAAGGTAGAAGACCGTATAACCATCTCACATCACAGCGAGGTACTGTAAAAAAGCAGACGGGGCATCAACGTATTTATTTACGGGAAATTACCATGTTATTTACGAACGCAGCCACTGGGGGCACAAGCCAGTGCAACTCAGTGCCGGTCGCAAGCCCGGATAAATGGGGAGGGTTGCGTCATGGAAGGGCATCCGGCGTAAAAACCCTAGCCAACTCAATATGCGGTGCACAAAAAGAAACGTCATACCGGATCGGTCGTGGCCCGGGTCAACAACGACCGCCACCGGTGCTGTTGTCCAACAGAGGCCCGGTGGAAAGTATGCGACTGTTGGACAAAGGAAAGAGAGGAGGAGAAGAGGAAGAAGCGAGAGAGAAGGGAGAGTAGAAGAGTGGAGATGAGAGTGGGATCTTTGAATGTGGGCACGATGACGGGTAAAGGGAGAGATCTGGCCGATGTGATGGGGAGGAGAAAGTTGGATATACTGCGTGTGCAGGAAACAAAATGGCAAGGAAATAAGGCGAAGATGATTGGAGGAGGGTTCAAGTTATTTTACCATGGCGTGGATGGGAGGAGAAATGGTGTAGGGGTGGTAGTGAAGGAAAAGTATATAGATAGTGTAATGGAGGTGAAGAGAGTGTCGGATAGAGTAATGAGTATGAGGATGGAAACTGAGGGGGTCCTGATTAATGTCATCAGTGCATACGTCCCGGAAGTGGGGTGTGACTTGGAGGAAAAGGAAGAGTTTTGGAGTGAAGTAGAGAAAGTGATTCAGAGCATACTCAGGGAGGAAAGAGTGGTTATGGGAGTGGACTTGAATGGGCATGTTGGAGAAGGAAATAGTGGTGACGAGGAGGTGATAGGCAGGTATGGTGTCGGGAAGAGGAATGCTGAGGGTCAGATGGTCAGCCCATTATACTCACATTACTTTCATTCTCTAACTCTACCCCTTTCCGTCCGGGTGAAACATATATGTGTCCTCCTTGGGATGTCCGGGTGACATGTATAAATTCATGGCATTGTTTGAATATTTCGCTGGTTATTTTCAAAACACATTGCTTCTGGCAACCTTCCTTACCCATCCCCATCGCGCTCCAGTTACCTGCATACCTCCGTCATGGATAGACCTACGCATAAAGTTTTCTCTGTGTCCCGAACCTCTGCCAAGCACCCGCAACCTTCGACTTCAACCCCAATGAAGTTGAAAGGCCAGAGGCTGAGGCGTTCATTCCCGTTTGTTTCTGCCTCTAATGATCGTGAAGAAACTTCAGAGGAGGTAGGTGATCCAGAGGAGGTTGAAATAAGCCCAGGTGAGGAATTAGGGAGTGGAGGAATGGAGGAGGGAGGGAGGAGGAAGAACTGGAGGCACTTCTTCCTCCTACACTCCTCCACGAAATTTCCCTCTCTCTCTCTCAGCCACCACACTAACATCTCAACACAGCCGACCTGCCTCACATTCAAGGACAGAGGTATAAAAGTCAGGGTCATAATGTATAGGTTATACTAGTAGTGTTTGTTTTGTATATATGTTGGTTATAATGTAACTGGATATACCGTATTTTTGTTAATGCTCTGTGTATATTTTTGTGCACAATGGAAGCAGAATTTGTTTTATTATGAGATCAGTGCCTTAGTTTTTAATGAATAGTTTCATCATAGTAAATAATTATTTTTATGATAAAGTACAAATCGCCGGAGGAAAAATGGTATAGTTAAAAAATAGTGTGGATAATGGATAGTACATGGACAACTATTTCGTTCACATTCATATTATTATTCAGGTTTTATGCAGAAGTAACAGTAGTAGTTGTGGTGGTAGGGTAGTAGTTGTACTGTTGTAGCAGTGGTAGTAGTTGCTGTAGTAGTAGTAGTTATGCTAGTTGTGGTAGTAGTTGTAGTAGTACTGATAGTAGCAGTAGTAGTGGTTGTTTGGTTGATGATAATAGTTCTAGTAGTGGTAGGGTAGTAGTTGTAGTAGTAGTGGTAGTAGTTTTTGTAGCAGTAGTTGTAGTGGTAGTGGTGGTGGTGGCAGTAGCAGCAGTAATAGTAGTTGTAGTTATACCAAGACTTTTGTGGCAATGCGGTTTTAGAATTGAGTGCAATGCAAGCCAAACATACATCTGTGTGTGTGTGTGTGTGTGTGTGTGTGTGTGTGTGTGTGTGTGTGTGTGTGTATGTATGTGTGTGTGTGTGTGTATGTGTGTCTGTGTGTGGTGTTGTGAGCTGCGCTGCCTCAAGGTCATTGCCTGGGTAACCACACACCCTCACTCCCGCCACACATCAAGATGATCTTACCTACATAGAAATGGTGTTTGTTGGTGATTGTGGTCTTGTGGAAGTGTAATACGTGTGAACGGCAAGGAATAGCTAATGCTGTGCCACTGCACCTCAGCCACGTATACAAACACAGGCGGCCAAAACATCAAAAATTGCCTCACTTCGCCACTCGATCTCTCTCCCTACACACGCCTCATGGAGATTATGTTACCAGCAGCTTGAAGTCGAAGGGTTGGTTAGTATTATGACACCTAATTTTTTTTTTATTTTAGGTTAAGTAGTGGCTGAGATATGAAGGTTTGAACTAGGGAATCTTCTCAAAGTTGCCTGGCTATGAGAAGGGTCAGCGGGGAATAATGTCGGACGTTAGGGGTTATCAGTTCCTTAAAGTGTTCTCTCCATCTGCTCACTTTTTCTTCCATCTCCACTAACAGTCTGCCGGTACCATTTTTATATAAGTTTCACTTCCCGCCTGCTTCCTTTATCATCTTGTCTCACTCTCGTTGCCTCTTTCCAGAACATTTTCTCACATTCCTTCCACTTTACACTTAAATTTCTTCTAACTTTCTCATCCACTCCTTCTTACACTCTCTCTCTTACAAATCTTTTCACCTCTTCCTCTCTACATATAACTCTCTCTTCCATCTCTCAAGACCTATCTACGATCAGTGAATGGGGATGAAACAACCATAACTCATTTAATGCCAGTAAAACTAAATATATACAATTTACTAATAGACAGATATTGCCAGATTTGTATATTACCTTCAGTGCTATATTCCTATCTCCAAAAGTATTGAAATTCTCGGCGTCTCACTTAACAATGCCCTCAGCTGAACCTCTCATGTTAGATCACTTGCTAAAACCGCCTCAAAGAAACTTGGATTATTGTACAGAGTCCGTAACATCTTCACTGATGAGCAGTTAGCCATAATTTATATGAGTCATGTGTGCACTCAGCTTGAATATTGCTCACCCTTGTGGAATGGATGTGGAGGGGTTGCATTAAAACAACTAGGCAAAATTCAGAACAGAGCTTTTAGAATTATTAACAACCATGCCATTACAAAGAAACTACCTCCCCTACAAGTAAGAAGGAATGTTGCCTCCCTTGCGTTATTTTACAGATATATTTATGGCACATGCTCAGACGAAGTTGCGTCCATGGTGCCACCTCTCCATGCCTTCCCTCGTGCTACACGCGCATCTGGTAGCGCTCATGACTGCAATGTCACTCAGCCATATCGCAAAACTTCTGCCAATCAGAATTCTTTCCTTCCCAGAACTGCATCTCTCTGGAACTCGCTTCCCCAGAGTTGTTTCCCTCTAAACTTCAACCTACAGCTGTTCAAGTCTAACTGTTACAGATATTTTATGAACAGAGGACACCAGTAATCTGGTGTATGGATTATTTTTTATTCATTTGTTTTTCCTTCCTTTGCTCAGTTATTTAAAAAAAAAAAAAAACTTCCTCCATCCCCCTGTTCCCCATTCACTCATTATATGCTTTCTTTTGTGCCACAGCTTGTCTTGCCTCTTCATTCCACCAAGCTGTTCTTTACACGCCCTTCCCGCTCATCACTCCACACACCACCTCATATGGTGCACAGATTTCTTCTGTGAATATCTTGCACACACCTTCCACCTCCCCCATCTGCTCCAAATCATATTTACCCAACTGTTCCTCTGCTTCTCTCTTATATTCTGCCATTCTTCCATCCTCTTGCAACCTTTCTACTCTCCTGGTTAGTACTACTTCCTCCTGTCCTTTTCTTCTTCTATTCCTCCATAGCATTTGAACCTTAACTTTCACCACCTCCAAGTGGTGGTTTGAAAGTCCACTCCCTCAAGCTCTGTATGCTCTTGCATCCATTACATGCCTTCTCATTCTGTCATTCACACACACATAATCAATTACTGCCTTCCATTCATTCAGTTCACCACCCACCCTTCTGATCATTCGCCACGTATACCTGTGTTTCACTTTCTGTCTAAAAACTGTATTAGCTACCTCCAACCCCCTCCCCGCACATATATCCACTAGATACATTGCCATTCACTTCTGCAAGCCCATCCCACTCACCAACTACTCCATCCACCTCTACATTCTCTACTTTTCCATTCGTATCTCCAACCAAAAATACTCCCTCATTCCTCGTAAACTTTTCCATGCACACTTCCATATTTGTCCATAACTCTTCCTTCAGTCTACTTGTAGGTACAGTCTTCTGTTGTTACATACACACACACACACACACACACGCACACAAAATCGCCCACATTTGTAGTCCTACTTTCAATCTTACCTACACAATTCTTAAGCCAACTGATCTATACTCTCTTTTATTCTCCTTTCATCTCTTGCACACAACAATACATAGCCTACTCCTGCTTTTGCCCTCTTTCTCACCCAGGCCTACTCCTGCACATATACCCCATCCATACTCCCACTTTCTCACACGCTCATCTCACCATATAGTCTCAGTTATTCAACATATGTCCACTTCTCCACCCACTATTTAGTCTCAGTTATTCCAGGTATGTCCACTTTTGCATCCACTATTTAGTCTCAGTTATTCCACATATGTCCACCTTTGCATCCTCAAGCACTTGGACAGTCTCTCTCTCTCTTTCCACTTCATCATTTGCACTCCTTACATTCCATGTCACAATCTCTACAATGTCCTTTGTTTGGTCATGAGTCATCACCTGTTGGTCAGTCCTGGTCTGAGGCTACTTGTCTGTATTTTTAGTTAGTGTTTTCCAGGGAGGGGCACTAATCGTCCACCAACCCATTTGTTGTCACATAAGGAACACGCGTCCATTAGTTACAAGGTTATCATCCAGCTTTGTAAATAGCGTAGAGTTACCATAAAATAGAGTAGCTTACCGCTACACTAAGTGGGTGGAAGATGGGTGCCCCATTTACTAGAGATTTATGACACAGCTAATAATATTAAGTATTAATAAAACTTTCTTCAGTTGGCCGACTTCCAGCCACAGATGTCGCCTTCCCTCTTTAGCTATTTGAAACACTAACCTGTGCCCTTCCAGGCCCGAGAAAGCGTAGGAATTTGTAAGATCTTTAAGACAGACTTCAGATCATTCATTTCCACCAACTTCAGCTGAGACATGTCATCAACTCCCAGGTCTTCAATCAAGGCTCTGGCAACTTCTTCAACTTTCTCATCTTCTAAACGTGGAAGAGCTGCAGCAATGCTAACTCTAATCTTGTCAAATAACTCACTCGCCATCACAAACTGCATGGTGCAAAGATATCAAAATTTTACCTTTTATTTTGTAGGCTGGGAGAGGGTAATAGTCAGCAAGCTTAAATGAAGAGGTACAACAAATTTGATCATAACATTCGCTCAACTGATACACTCCTTGATCAACAAGGATGTTGGAATGCTATTTTTGTGTCACAAAACAAACATTAGTGCCATTTTCCACTATCGTTAACACAGTCTTGCCAAGGTCAGTGTCATCTTCATTCTTGTGTAAAACTACATAGTGATCTTTCTTGTAAAGGGTGGCCTTCAGTGTTACTTCATATGTGACTGAAGATGAAACAGGAATGAAGTTGAAAGCGGATGTAGCCTTCTGTATTTCATCACTAAATGCACTGGAATGAAATTGTACTCCATTTTCAAAATGAACATTTTGTGAAAACACTGAGCCAGAATCGTGGTAAGCTTGGAGAAGCTGGTGCCGTTCTGCTAACATTTGTTTCTTTCAGATTTTTTATTTGCATCTCCAAGTGCCTGTTCACAGTTTGCAACAGTGCGCATTTCTCCTAGTCTGTAAGGCACTGCCTGGAATTGATCTCTGTTGATAAGATAGTAGCGTCAGAAGTGTTAACTTGTACTGAAATTTTCAGTAAAACCTCCAATACAATGAGATCCCAGGTTGTCTCCAGCTATACAATACACTGTTCATTTTACAAGAGATTCACTGATAAGTAAAAGTCCTTCATTTTCAATCTCTTGCAGATCACGCACCAACCTAGAGAATATTTTCTCTTGCCCAAAATTCAGGAAATATACTTCTCTGCATAAAAGGACTAGTTGCATGTGGTCGATATTTGATCTGTTGTGTGGGTGTAGATCAGCAAGTGTGAAATATACAGCAAGACTCTTGCGTTTCTTCTTGCCAGATCCAAGGGGGTTTACCACTTCAAATGAATCCTGATACAGTAAAATACGCAAAGAGCCTGACTCTCTCTGAAATAACTGATTGCACTTGAAAACACACCCATCAGCAATGTCTTCTAGGATGCCAGGTTTCCCTTCATTTTTCCTGACTTGTTCATACTGAAGCCTAACTAAGCAGTCTTTGAATAAAGTTAAAATTGTCTCCTTTATTGGGACATATTGACAATATCTATCTCTGCAAAACTGATCCTTGCCTAAGTATATTGCAACAGGACTGACATAATTAAAGTTATTTTTGAAGAAACTTTTTCTTCTTTGATCAGATTTCAACACCCCATTGTAAACAGTCATTAAATCATTTTGGAATAACTCCTGACCAATTTTGCTTGCATCCTCTTCACTCAATCTGTGTTCAAGCAAAATTTTCTTAAGATTCTGTGACAAAAAATTTTGACCAAGGTTATGTATAGCTTGAGTTTCATCAATAATAGTCTGTATTGTTGATGCAGGCAGCAGATATTTTGACTGAAGTTTCAAATAAAACAATGATAAGCTATTTGAAAATTGGCCTTCATCAATATGTGCATCCACCAACTCTGATTCTAGATCTATGTCATCATCATATTCTTCATGATAGGAATCTGTATTTAAATAATCAACTGTTTCAACAGTATTTTGTTCTTTAGAAACAAAGGCCTCAGCCACAAGGGAAACTGAACGGCTTCTGTGGTACATACCGGGACAAATGGGATGAAAATGAAAACTTTTTAACAAATACTTTGAGGCAGCCTTTAAAAGGACACTGTATATTCTGATTATCTGAAAGATTCCCTCTTAAGTGTGATAACAAGGATTGCAAATTGGCACAACTAACTGTACAGGTAGAAACACCACAAAGAAGTGATTCACCAGCAATATCAGACTGTTTTGGGACTTCCTTGCTATTTGAATGATCACGACTACAAAGCGACTTAAAAGATGAGTATTACTTAAAACGTCTTTTACAGTTTCTGAATTTGCAAGGAAACTCGAAGTTTACAATGTTCCTGTGATACTGTAGATGCAGGGAATAAGCTTTCAAAGACTGAAAGTCTTGACCACAGGCTTCACACTTGTTCATATTTCTGTGATGCAAAGCCTGCTTGGAGTCCTACTCTCCAGTCTCTAAGCACTAGGCCTAGATAAAAACATCCATATTAACCTTGTCAGTGTGGGGTCTGAATTAACTCAGTTGTGCTGTTGGAATATGTTAGCTGTCTAACCATGAAAACAACACAGTGCAAATTTGAGTATTTTCTGGTTATCTACTGGTATTAGCACCGGTAAACAAATTGATTATTATTACATACTTGAACTCATGGATTGGCAACATAGATTCATACCTTGAAGTGGATGAAAATTTCAATGTCAGTTCAGTAGTGAAAGAATTGTTTCTACAAGTGACTGTGGAGTATCTACAGTTATGAGTAAAATAAAAAATGTGTGTGATTCTGGGCCTACAGTACTACGCCTACATAATATAGGCCTATCTGTCATTATGTTCTCATCAGGAAGTTAGTAATAGTACCCTACTCATTATTTTTTTCATATGTTAGGTCTATTGGGCTGAATACATCACCAATGGCCTTGGACTGGTACTGCACTGGTAGGCCTAGGCCTATGCTTACAGACCGTGACTTAGTTACTGAATAGCTTAAAGACAATAGGACTGTAGTCTAGTATTATTAACTTAAAATTGGTATATATAAGTTGACAATGCCTGGGCTACTAGTCTACAATTATGCCAGTAGGCCCTGCTGTATGCACGGATACTAGTATATTATAGTCGCGGCGCACGACTCTGAGGTCATTATCGTACCCTGGCAACCTACCATGCAAAAGTGCATCCGATTTCGTGTCACATTATACACGAATCATATTATTATGCTCGATTATATTATACACGAATATTATTATACAAGAACATATTATGCACAAATCACGTGTCTCATATTATACACGAAATCAGACGCACTTTTGAACGGTAGGTTGCCAGGGCACAATAATAACAACCTCAGAGTCGAGTGCCGCGACTATAGTCTAGTAGTCGGGCTTACGCGATGTATAGGCCTATATTCCAAGTAATACTATAGATTATAGTCTACAATGTCAGACCATGTGACAAGTGATTTGGCTTACGTGATGTACAGGCCTAAATTGTTCCAAGCAATAATAGAGACTATAGTCTGTAGGCTATGAGTCAGTACATAGTGTGACGTGTACACAGCAGGGCTACAATTTTAAAACAATCTATATCACGTATCTCGTTTCTCGTGCTTGCCGTTACCGTACTCACTGGCGTTGGCGTTAGTACTATCCGTTGAATATTTTTGTCACTAAAATGCCAAGTGGACTTCTGTGGCTGTGTTGTTGAAACAGATCAGTCCTTAATACTTTTTTTTTTTTTTCACAAAACCATTTCGATATTACCCCCTATACCCACAGATTCGGCAAATTTCTTCAATCTTGCACAATGCTCTCTTCACAGCACTAATATGGCGGGAACTGTACCACAGAATCCAGAGCAGGGTTGCCAGATATTCAGGAGAGGAGAGAGCCAACTTCGGTCCAAATGTACATAAAATGTACCATAAAAAACAATAAAAACAAAAACAAAATAGAGATATAAAAAACCTAACCTTTTTCCAATATATTTTATACATGAGAGAGTTTCGTTCCAGAAGAATTGTACTTGGAAGGCCTCTGAATCGATGTAATTACACACAAAAAAGATGAAATAAAAAACTATAATAATTTTCTTACCATTCTTTCTAGGTAGACTACATAAATATGCTTAGATTTTGTCAACATTTCACCAGATTTCCGTTCACCACGCTACAGCAGCAGCACTTCTCCAAATTACTTAGGAATTAAGTACTATTTTTTTTTTGTAGTTCACTTTTACCGTTTTTGAGGATTACTTAACAGAGGATTATGTAACAGTGAAAAGCAACAAAGGCTGTATGGACAAAGTATACTGTGCCTGCCTAAAGACAGTAGATGATTTCCCTGCTGACCGAGTCCTGTGTGACTATCAGCTGGCCTAAGTCTACGAAGTAGAATTAGCAGCTGGCTTTGTTTTTGAAGTCGTTTGCGAAGGTGGGATAGAAAGGAAATGTAGGACTTGATTTTCTTTCATTCATTATATTCTATATGTTTATTGCCAGACGCCATAATCCCGTAAGAGGTGGCCATTTGACTTTGAGCTATTTGTGTTACTGGGAGGACTAACCTTCAACCAACCCACTTTCTGACACGTAGGGAGCACGTATGGTTTGGTTATATAGTTACCACCCAGCGTTGTAAATGGTTTCTTGGCTCACAGGAAACCATTTGGCTTGTCACTCAGTGTAAAGCCACTTGTAAAGGAAAGAAAAGCAATAAGAAGTGACAGGAAAGATGGGAGAAATAGGAAGAGAGGAAGGCAGGCACAGAAAAAGAATGATAAAGGCTAAGGAAGAAGTAGGCAGCACTACATCAAGTGAGTGGATGATGGTCACCACCACCTACCACCATTCATTATATGGGATACTAAATTAGGTTGTAACAGCTGAGTTTGCGATTGATGTAACATGATGGACCACTTAGAAATTATCAAAATACTGTATATCACGTTTAATGCAAAACAACAACAACAAAGAAAAGCCAGATTACAAGAAAAAGCCAGCTAGCTACTTTTGGAGCTAACCACTTCAAAAAAGCCAAATTTTAAGAATTTGGTCTTTAACCCTTTAACCGCGGGGCATCACTTTCGTGACGCTCGGGCGCAATGTATCATACCGCGGGGCATCACTTTTGTGATTCTGTGTTATTTTGAATTATCCAGGGCTTTCAAGTGGTGGCTTGTATCATCTATCAGTACTGCCAATGTCCAACATTAGGCAGCACTCTAAATCTCATCTGTACTCCCATCTATTGTTGACATTGTAGCGATTTTCCCCCGTTCCTAACTCCCCTCCCTACCTCCCCTCCATTACCCTGTCCTCTAACCTCCCCAGCCGCGCTGCGCTAAGCAAATTTCTCCTGGTTTTTTCCACAGATTTCATCCATTGAAATAAGCCCTATGCCCTATACTTATACAAAATAATATATACCAAAAAAAAGTAAGGTAAGTGATAGTGGTATACACCAGGAATTGGCTAATTATCACCTGACAACACCTCACATGCATTCATTCGCTACATTACCACGGTAATTTCCCCTTTGAATTATACCTTGTAATCTATTTCTGTAATAAAAATATATATCAGAAAGGAAGGGAGAAGCCTAAGTGACATTTGCATTCACCTGGAACTACCTATTTTTTTATGTATTGCCGAGATTTTCTACCAATAATTTGTTAGCATGTAAGTTAGCAGCTGTCAGCCCCATTGTCACTGTCAACCCTTGCCTTCTCAGATAAGCCGCGGCATTTAGTTCCTTGTCCTCCGCTGTGGTCAAAGCATGTCACACTCGCGCCCCGCCATTTCTGCCACTTCTGCGCCCATTGCAAAGGTCCCCGTGACCTCTACACCCAGAAAAACTCGTGAGGGAAGCAGGAAAGGACTAAGTGACTCTGCAGTGGAACGTGAACTAGCGGAATTATCAATGGTGATGATGGATAGTGATTTTGACCCTTCGGGGGATTCGTGTGATGAGCCGGGTGAGGAAATCGTGCCAGAAAGTACTATGGTAAGACTCAAATATGAAGTCCGTTTGGGTGTGGCCCGCGTGGGGATTTCCCTCTCTACAGCTCTGCCAAACCTCCTCTCTCACTCTCTCTCCCTCTCTCTCTCAGTTGATTGAGAAAGTTTTTATATATTTATAAGTTGTGTTTTCTTCTATATTGTTTCGACCTTTTTTCCACACCATCACTGAGGTAAAAGTCTTGGCGCGTTTTTTTTTTTTTTTTATAGAGGTTTCCCCAGTAGGCATAAGTCCTCTCTCTGATCTTTCTTATAGAAAATACTTGTTTACATTGTAAATAAGTTCTTTCTCCCGACTGTGGAGCACACGAGAGCGAGTCAGAATAGCTGCCATCGTGGGTGGGGATCAGGGAGGAAGTGACCGGTCACCTGTAGTCTGAGGTGGGTGTCCTTGACCTCTGGCAACGTCGGAAAGCGACGTTGTCACGTGGTGTGGAATTTATACAAATCATTGCTATTATTCTAAAAAGCGACACATTCATAGCACTATATAGCCTTATTTAATAGATATAATAAGTACAGAATATTTAATATATAATTTCAAATAGTAAATAGCTGACATATGACGGAGAGAGAGAGAGGTACTGGGGTTGATGCGACAGAGCTGTAGAGAGGGAAATCCCCTCTCGGGCCCCACCCAAACAGACTTCATACTTGAGTCTGACCATAGTATGAGTGCTTCAGTGTCCAAAGTTATCCCTAGCTCCAAGGGAAAGGAGCCATTAGTGCAGCAATGGAAGGAATTTGGGAAGGGAGTAAAAAGGCGGCGTGTTAGCCCCAGAACAATGGCCCCGCGTGACCCAGCCCGCCATGAGTCCCAAGTTGATTCACCTCCCCGTTCCCCAAGCCCCACTTCACTCAATTCTTCCTCTTCTTCTGCTGAATTATCTCCGGAGTCTTCGTCGTCGGAGTCATCACCAGCATCAACAGTGAAGGCAGGCCGTAGAGAAAGAGGTAAATCCCTGACCTGTAAAAGTAGAGTTGCTAGTAGAGTAAGGGCTGCTAGTGCTGTACGGCAACCCAGGATCAGTGCGAGTGACCTTGAACGTGGTAAATCTGCCTCACAGCCACCCACCATCCTCACCCACCCTACACTGCCATGACGGGGAATCCTGGACGCCTTCGCGTGGATGGAAGGGTCAGATTTTGTCCCAGAACATCTCGATTTTGACGAGAGTTCCTCAGGAGTACAGCCTGCCTTAACTCTCGATGAAGATGCTGAGTGTGTGGACTTCCTCTTGGCCTTCCTAGATGATGAAGTCATGCAGCACATATGTGATGAGACCAACAGGTATTAATCACAACGTGCTGCAAGTGGTGTAGGTGCAGCCAAGATGCAACATTGGTCCATGCTGGGAGTGCAGGAGCTGTATGTGTTCTTCGTCCTCATGCTTCTCATGCCACACTCAAAGAAGCATGAGTTGGAAGAATACTGGTCCATGGACCCCTTACTACCCTCACCCACCTTCAGTAAGTACATGGCCAGAGATCACTTCCGGAACATCATGAGAAACCTGCACTTTGCCGACAACGATGTACCTTCCCGAACCGACCCACTCTGGAAGATCTGGGAGATTCTGAGCAGAATGAAGGATAAGTTTATGACATTCTTCCACCCCTTTCAGAAGGTTGTCACTGACGAATCCTTGGTTTTGTTCAGAGGACGTCTTAGGTTTGTGCAGTACATTCCAAACAAACGCCATCACTTTGGAATCAAGTTCTTTGTACTGTGCGACTGTAAGACGGGGTACATCCTTGACTTCGTCATTTATTCAGCCAGCACTGTCAATCTTGACAAAACACACCCCCTTGGCTTCTCAGGCGTGTAGTGAAAGTGCTGCTTGAAAGGTATTTTGGTGGGAATCATGTGCTGTATACAGACAACTATTATACAGCACCGAAACTTGCCAAATACCTTTCAGAGCACGGCATCGGCTCCTGCGGCACTGTGAAGAGTAATCGTGCCCACTTCCCTAAATTCCCAGAGGCAGGAACCTCGCAGCAAGGAGACGTGCACCTACGCAAGTTTGAGAAGATGCTGGCAATACAGTGGCATGACAAGAGGGTCGTGCACATGTTCACCACTGTACATAAGGGGGATATGACAGACAGTGGGAAGGTCGAACGTAGGACAGGCGAACCTGTGAGGAAACCTGATGCTGTCTTAGACTACAATATCAACATGCGGCTGGTGGACAAGTCCGACATGATGATTGGAGAGATCGACTGCCTCAGGAAGAATACTAGGTGGTACTGGAAAGTTTTTCTGCATCTCATAGACATGACGATGCTGAACGCCTTCATCCTGTACAAGATGAAGGTCAAGCCACCCAAGTCCTTCTCCCTGAGGTTGTTCGCCAGGACTTGTGTTCAGTAGCTGCTTGAAAGATATGGTAGGGTGACAGCAGCAACTCCAAGGCGCCATCCAGTAACACTTCCCGACAGACTTGAGCAGAGGGCGTGCATGGATTGGCACAGACTGGTGCAAATGCCTGCCACAGGCAAGAGGAAGGCTGCAATCCGCAGGTGCCAGGTGTGTGCACATACCACACGACGCACACCTGAGCACAAACGCACCTCTTGGCAGTGCACTGAGTGGAAGGTTCCCCTCTGTGTTACCTGCTTCTTTGATTACCACAGCCAGAAGCAGTTTTAAAAGTGCAAGTGGGAAAGGAAAGTAATGTGAAAATAATGTGTAAATAGCAAGTGAAAGCAATGGATGTACAGTACATATGACTGAACAGTGTAATATAGTTTTATGTTACTGAAAGTGACAGTGAATAACATAGTGTAAGTAAAATAGAAGTGTAAATATTGAAAATACAATAGAAAATGTAAATAGAAATATAAGTAATTAGTAATATAAGAATATGAGTACAAATACTTGATGTCATAACAGTGAAAGTGAATCCGTGGCTCTCTACGTATTTTACTGAATGAAAAATTGAATGACTTCAGTGACAATAAACTAATACTGCTGAAGGAAACTTATGGATAAAGAGTCCAGATATATATAAGTGTTATATAGTAATAGAAATATAAAGTGTGAGGGGTTTTATGAATAATAAATGACAGAATACCAACAGCGAACTAGCGCAAGTGGGAAGGTCATACGCGCTCGTAATTTTCATTGCTTTCACAGTGTTTTTTTTTTTGGAGTATGGATCCAAAACTACTTGATAATCATAGAGTAGTGTTTATAGTGTTAATATCTGGCTGTGGTAATCATATTACGGGTTGTCGGGAAGTGTAAAGTGGAGACTTCGTTACCCAACTTCAGAGGTCTCCAAAAGTCCTACGGTAATAGACGAAGGCTCAAGAAACATCCCAGGAGAAAGCTGAAGGTATGTGCCATAAGCATATTTAATTTTAATATTCTAGGACTAATAACTGATTTTTGGCAAATATTTTTTTAGAGTAACCCCACGGGACACGCAAAACTTTGGGAAACATGCCCGCGGTGTAAGGGTTAAAGAAGCCAGTCTAGCAACCTTCACCCAGAAGGATGTCCGGTTATTGCACAGTGCAATGCGCAAGGTAGAAGACCGTATAACCATCTCACATCACAGCGAGGTACTGTAAAAAAGCAGACGGGGCATCAACGTATTTATTTACGGGAAATTACCATGTTATTTACGAACGCAGCCACTGGGGGCACAAGCCAGTGCAACTCAGTGCCGGTTCCAAGCCCGGATAAATGGGGAGGGTTGCGTCATGGAAGGGCATCCGGCGTAAAAACCCTAGCCAACTCAATATGCGGTGCACAAAAAGAAACGTCATACCGGATCGGTCGTGGCCCGGGTCAACAACGACCGCCACCGGTGCTGTTGTCCAACAGAGGCCCGGTGGAAAGTATGCGACTGTTGGACAAAGGAAAGAGAGGAGGAGAAGAGGAAGAAGCGAGAGAGAAGGGAGAGTAGAAGAGTGGAGATGAGAGTGGGATCTTTGAATGTGGGCACGATGACGGGTAAAGGGAGAGACCTGGCCGATGTGATGGGGAGGAGAAAGTTGGATATACTGCGTGTGCAGGAAACAAAATGGCAAGGAAATAAAGCGAAGATGATTGGAGGAGGGTTCAAGTTATTTTACCATGGCGTGGATGGGAGGAGAAATGGTGTAGGGGTGGTAGTGAAGGAAAAGTATATAGATAGAGTAATGGAGGTGAAGAGAGTGTCGGATAGAGTAATGAGTATGAGGATGGAAACTGAGGGGGTCCTGATTAATGTCATCAGTGCATACGCCCCGGAAGTGGGGTGTGACTTGGAGGAAAAGGAAGAGTTTTGGAGTGAAGTAGAGAAAGTGATTCAGAGCATACTCAGGGAGGAAAGAGTGGTTATGGGAGCAGACTTGAATGGGCATGTTGGAGAGGGAAATAGTGGTGACGAGGAGGTGATAGGCAGGTATGGTGTCGGGAAGAGGAATGCTGAGGGTCAGATGGTTGTTGATTTTTCAAAACGGATGGAGATGGCTGTAGTAAACACTTATTTCAAGAAGAAGGAGGAGCACAGGATTAAGTATAAGAGTGGGAAGGAGGTAGCAGATAGATTATATACTATGCAGGAGATGCAATTGGAAAGAATTCAGTGATTGTAAGGCAGTGCCAGGGGAGAGTGTAGTAAGACAGCATAGGGTTTTCGTAGGAAAGATGAGTTTGAAAGTGAAGACAAGGAGGAAAGTGAGAGCTGAACCAAGGATTACGTGGTGGAAACTGAAGGAGCAAGACTTCAGTAGTAAATTTAGGGATGAGGTGAGCCAGGCTTTCGGAGGTAGGGAAGACGAGGATGGATGGGCAGTTATCTCAGAAGTGGTAAGGGAGAAAGCCAAGAAGGTACTTGGGGTGACATCTGAACAGAGGAGAGAAGACAAGGAGACTGGATGGTGGAATGAGGAAGTACAGGATAGCATAAGTAGGAAGAAGCAGTCAAAGAAGAATATGGATAGACACAGAGACGAAGCAAGCATTCGGGAATATAAGGAGATGAGGAACATAGCCAAGAAAGAGGTTGCTAAGGCAAGAGAAAAGGCATACCAGAAGATTTACGAGAAGTTGATTAGTAAAGAAGAGGAAAAAGACATGTACCGATTAGCCAGACAGAGAGACAGAGCTGGGCGGGATGTGTGTTAGTACTCCATATTATAAATAAAATTAATTATAGAAAACATGATAGATAGATAGATAAATAGATAGACAGACAGAGCACCAGGCAAGCCTGGAAACGGGAAATGAGCTTGCAAGTTTAACTGAGGAACTGTTGACAATACATTGGAAGCAGCAAGTCAAGGGATGATATAGGTAGTGTGTCAGCGAGATAGCATACGAACAATGCCTAATGACCATACACACACATACACACATACTCACACACAGGTTTCTAGAACATTCCAACAACAGTGTAACACACGTGACACCACTCCTGCTACACCAGAATTTAGGAAGCAGAGCTCAGAAGGAGGCTAGCTATAGAACCGACAGGTAGTGGAGAGAGTGAACAAGAAGAGGGGTCCAACTAGACTTACTTAGTATATTAAGTCTCTGTAAGACATACCCTGCTCATCTTAGATTTTCTCTGAAGATGATAAATTAAGATCAACTCCTTGTATTCATCTTTAACTCGTACTACAAGAATCGAGAGTCACATGTGCAGCATGATAGAATGATAAAGGATGAAGATGGCAATGTACTGACAAGTGAGGAGAGTGTACTAAGAAGGTCAATGGAGTATTTCGAAGAGTTGAGGAATATAGAAAATATGAGAGAGGGAAGGTTGGAAGAGAGTGAGCCAGGAAGTGCAAGAGATCAGCAGAGAGGAAGTGAGGAATGCCATGAAGTGGATGAAGGATGGCAAGACAGTGGGCCCACATGGTATACCAGTGGAAGCATGGAGGAGCTTAGGAGTGATGGCTGTGACGTGGTTTACCAGACTGTTTAACAAAATCCTGGAGGGTGAGAGGATGCCAGAGAAGTGGAGAAAAAGTATTCTAGTTCCGATTTTCAAGAACAAGGGTGATGTGCAGTGCTGCAGCAACTACAGAGGTATAAAGCCGATCAGCCATGCAATGAAGATATGGGAAAGAGTGGTGGAAGCTAGGCTGAGAAGAGAAGTGAGGATCTGCGAGGAGCAATTTGGTTTCATGCCAGGGAGAATTACTATAGACGGCATATTTGCTTTGAGAATGGTGATGGAGAAGTACAGATAATGCCAGAAGGAGTTGCATTGTGTGTGTTTATAGACTCATAGAAGGCTTATGATAGGGTACCGAGAGAGGAGCTGTGGTACTGTATGAGAAAGTCAGGAGTGGCAGAGAAGTACGTGAGGGTGGTGAAGGACATGTACCACAACAGCAGTGAGATGTGCAGTAGAAATGACTGAGGGTTTCAAGATGGAGGTGGGATTGCATCAAGGATCGACTTTGAGCCTCTTCTTGTTTGCAATGGTGATGGACAGATTGACAGATGAGATTAGACAGGAGCCTCCGTGGACAATAATGTTTGCAGACGACATTGTGATATCTATTGAGAGCCAGGAGGAAGCTGAGGCAGAGCTTGAGAGATGGAGATATGCACTGGAAAGAAGAGGAATGAAAGTAAGCAGAAGCAAGACTCAGTACATGTGTGTAAATGAGAGAGATGACAGGGGAACCGTGAGGCTGTAAGGTGTAGAGGTGGCAAAGGTAGATGAATTCAAATACTTGGGGTCAACTGTACAAAGTAACGGAGAGTGTGGTAGAGAGGTAAAAAAGAGAGTGCAGGCGGGATGGAGTGGGTGGAGAAAGGTGACAGGGGTGATCTGTGACAAAAGGGTCTCTGCAGAAATGAAAGGGAAAGTTTATAAGACTGTAGTGAGGCCAGCCATGTTGTACGGAATGGAGACAGTACCACTGACAAAATGACAGGAGGCACAGTTGGAGGTAGCAGAATTGAAGCTGTCGCGTTTTTCACTAGGAGTGACGAGGTTGAGCAAAATTAGAAATGAACATATTAGAGGGACAGCACACGTAAGTCAGTTTGGGGACAAAGCTAGAGAGGCGAGACTGAGATGGTTTCAACATGTGCGGAGGAGGGATGAGGAGTATGTCGGGAGAAGGGTGCTGGAAATGGAGTTACCAGGCAGGAGAAAGAGAGGAAGGCCAAAGAGAAGGTTTATGGATGTAGTGAAGGAGGACATGCGGGTGGCAGGTGTAAGAGAAGAAGATGCAGAAGACAGAGTAAGATGGAGACGGTTGATCCGCTGTGGCGATCCCTAAGGGGAGAACCGAAGGGAGAAGAACAAGACGATGTTATTTACGACAATTTTTGACTGTAGAATTGCTCCACTGAAATCGAACAAACCGCGTCTGTCACGTGTAATCATGTGCGATGTTTGTGTCCCCAAATGTCTCAGTCCCAAGTGATGGGATATCCTGGATCATGGGCAGCATGAGGGTGCTTGCTTGTTCCAGTTTCCATTCTGCCAACTTAATGATTTCAGTCGCTTCCTTCGCGTGATGAGCTTCTGGCGAAGAGCTTCTTATCCCTGCTCCTAAAGTCCTAGGTGGTTTATCAATGTTTTCCAACATCATTGGTAGGTCGTTGATAGTATCCAAACTAATTTCATTACTCATTACATTCTGTACAATTGCTGTCGAGGCTGTTTGAGCGATAAGGCACCCTTGGCTTAATATATATTGAGGGTGTAAGTGAGCCGATCCTCTTGCTACATACAGGAGAATCCATGGAAGAAGTCTCCTTATAGTCACCTACCGAGAAAATAACATTATTAAGCAGCTAATTCAGTCATGCTGAGGAAGTTGACAGTGATGATGAGCTTTATAAATTGGCTTTCGGAGAACAATAATTCTGCTCTACACTGCTTCATGTTTCACCTATAGAAATAGTTTAAACTGATTACTAGATCATGTACAGTAAATGCTGTATTGTTATACTGTACTTTCTCTAACAGTCGCACCTATCTTTGGTAGGCGATCGTAATTTATTCCTGTATGTATAAATTTCCTCTTGTTTATTCTTATCATATGTGCTAGGTTGTTCGGTTGCATCTGATGTTTCAAAATTGCTGGCTGAATTCCTTGAGACCCTTTTAAAATGACCAATATGAATTTGCTTTTCTTCGCCAATTGACAACGACTGGGGAGGCGGTGGCTGAATAGGTAGAGAGGTGGCCTGCAGTCCTAATGGACCCAGGATCGAATCCCGGCTGGGACAGGGAATAGTTTACGGATATGAATTTCATAAAAAAGCAGACTTTCCTGATCTACCAGATGACCCGACAACATGTCGTAAAAATACCCCCGCTAATACCAATACACCAATCCTGTATCAGACATTCCTAGCTTGTATTCACTATGGATGGTGGGTGTTAGCGCCGAAGTGGTGACATGTGGAGGTGTAGGAGGACCACTGGGTGTTAGGATAGGTCACTGCCCTCGAGATATAGGCTCTGAAGCCTTTGCCCGGAGTCGGACATGTAAAAAAAAAAAAAAAAAATCCTACTTTATTTTCAGTTTTCTTAACTTTATATAGGTCTTCAAATTTTGATGCCAATTTATAGTCTTTATCATGAATGATGCCATAGAGCAGGTCGCTTATTTTTATATTTGATTTTATTGCCTTTTTGTTAAATGACTGCGTCATTTCTTCTTATGACATCGCTGATCGTTTCTTCAGTTTCGTGTGTATCTCTTGGAATTCATGTAAATTAAGGTTAGGGTAATCGTCATAAATGTATATAGGCAATTATTCACCTTCCAGTATCTCGTATAGTAAATGCATGTCTGTCCCGCAGATAATGATATATGGTGTGTCTCCTATACACTTCTTTATTGCATAATTAACTGATGCTTCTACTCTGGGAATACAACATCTCAGTGTAAGAATACGCTCTGCGATCCAGACATTTGCGTGGTCAAAAGGGGCAAAAATCAAGTTACTGGTGATGACCACTGCATGCTGAAATGGTCGGAAACTCAGACTGACGGAGACTCTCTCCCAGCGGCGGCCTGTTCGGTTGCATTACTTACTTTTCAAGTGGCCAAGTTAAGAGTGGCAACATGCCAAAATAACGGGGTCATTCTCCAGCTCGGCCAACCCAAGCCCGACCTTCGCAATTTCCCAAAATGCTCCTGGGTTTCATATTAAGAAGGTACTAGGTCAACTCTATGCTGCCAGTTCTCAAGGGTTATACAAACAGTAAAGTTCGAGTGAGAGGAAATGTGTATTAACAATACCAAAAAAAAGGTAGAAATCTTCCCATCTACTAGCCTTACAGAATGATTCTGAATCAGTTGGCACGTTATTCAACAAACATATGGACCTAATATCAAATTCCACAAAACTTAGCTCCTTTGTCCCAGTTCCAGTCCAATGTAACTCTCCATAATCATCCCTCTGAGCTCATAGTTCACTGGTCCTGTCTTCCGATATTTTTGACCTTAACTTCCACACTGGGACCTTGACCTCCACACTGGGACCTTGACTCATGCACTGAGACCTTGACTCCCTCACTAGGGCCCGCTAGAAATTAATATATACAATGAGTAACTATTCTCCCTAACGCAAGTAATCTCTTCACATGGTCAAGAAAGTGCCATAATAAAGTAACACGTGTCACAACACTCGGCAATTCAATTAGAAACAGAATAACACATGGCACTACAGACACATAGGTCTGCTCAAAATAATACATGTTGTAGGGATAACATAGAAGAAAAGTACTATAACAAATAAGCATGAATAACCCTACTCTAACCATGAAAAACATTATTGCAGCGATATCATTGTGCCTCACAAAGTAACTCCGTGAACATTAACTCACAACTAACATAGCCCTAATAAGTACTGAATTGCAAAGTCATCCCAACACATTAATAAACATTTTTCAGTCCCAAGACACCTGATATTTGGCCCGCAAAATAACACATTTCTCTGAGGTTCAGACAGAACTCTGCTTCATTGCTACATTCTCATATTCCAGTTACACACTAAATAATATTAGAGTACAGTACACAAATATATGGGAAATACCTCACTATCCAGCTCACGGAATACGAGGGAGGTGAGCGGGAACTCAGGACTCGCTCTTCCAATGAGGCCAATGGCGTTACTCGTGTGATCACCCACAACACTTCCTGGGGGACAACACTTGATAGTAACCCGAGTCTATTTCTCTATTTTTGTCACCATTATCACTCGTGGGGTATCACTTATTCGCACTTCAACATATCAAACATCAGCGTTATCAAATTTCTTACAGAATTCCTTGGAGGGGGAAGGGGAAGGAGGATGACGACAGTACTGACCATCTGCCTCGTTTAACAGTCAATGAGCGAGTGACCATCTCATGGTACGTCAGTATTGCGTGGTGGAAAGGGTGGGGGGGAGGATGATGGATTACACAAATTAAAATTTTCATTACTATAGTCTTGTGATAGCCTCAGTGTAATGCCTTTCCCCTTACGATTGATTACCCGAAAAAAATGACATTCCTTAGTTACAATAATGACTCTTCACAGCCTCTCTCAATATACTTGCATCGAAAACTATAGTAAAAATCATCGTGCCTTACATCCCTTTGCGCATGCGTACATTATGCTGGATTATGTGACCATAGGCACATATTCCTCTCCGCTCGAGATTTTATTATTATAAAGAGACTTAATACCAATAAATTACAGTAGGAAAAAATGACTTAGCAACTAGATAACTTAATCTACATTCTGATCACGTTCACATGCAAACAACCATACCCTGGCCACAGTCTCTCACTAAACCGGACTTTTGGCTGTAAATTGAACCAGATACAACTCATTATCACTTCCGGGCACTACATTCGCCCACGGTTAGGGAAGACCAAAAGTTCTGGGCAACTGGACCTTAACCTCTTGGAAATATTCAGTACCCAAACTTAACAAACTCTGTATGTAAATTCACCAACTTGACCAGTCTCCCTCAATAATGCCACTGTGGGGTGTTCCACATGCTCCTTGCTCGTGAGGAGAAACCAATCTAGATGCCTCCAAAGACAGCAGTCAACCTGTCCTATACTGCGACTGTGAGATATTACATAAGCTCCGTGCTCGAGAACAGACGGCAGTTATCCTGTCCGCAAAGAAAAATAAAAAAATCCTCTACCACGAGTAAATTTTCTCATGGTACTCACAATATGCAACTGACGACGTATGTCACTCACCAGGTATATTACTCACAAGGAGAATGCCCTGCTACAAGGAGAAACTTTGAGCTTAGCTGAGAGTAACACGAGCTGCTCCACTGCATTCTGTCCAGAGAGACCGAGCGAAACCCACCTACCTCTCCTAACATGCGAGTGCCCCATAGTTCAACTTCTCCAAACCCTATAGAGAAACTGGAAACTTCCCCTCACTCTTTTGGCAATCCTATACTGCAGTTTGGGTATTACATACACTCGGCTTTCGAAATTCTCAAAGTGAGTAGGAAACCTCCAGGTGGAGAGAACTGCCCCTCACATGTACAATCCCTATATCTAGAAAAAAAAAAAAAAGTCCTAACTGTGAGAGTTCATTTGCCCTAAGCCTAACAAACGGACCTAAAGAAAAAAAGAATTGAGGTAAGGCAAGAGCGACGGTCTATACACCATGATGAACTTGATTTGACAACACACAGCTTCCACGCCTCATCTCTTCAGAAGCTTGACATTTCCTAAACAACTACTCAACCCTATTAATCAACCCGAAATTATAACCTATAGTTTTATCTATCTATCTATCTATAGCTTGATGCCCTAATTCCGCAAAGGGTGGCCGCAGACAAAACACCTCCAAGTCGCTCTGTCACCCACCATTTGACTACCCTCCCCCCAACTCACCGCCCCCTTCCCTCATATACCTCTCAACTCCATCCCTCCACCTCATCCTCGGTCTACCTCTCCCTCTCCCTCCCTCCACCTCACCTACATACATCCTCTTAGTCAGTCTTTCATTCTCCATTCTCTTCACATGTCCAAACCACCTCAGTGTATTTCTCCTAATCTTCTCAACCACATCCACATCCACTCCACAGCGTTCCTTCACTTCTTCATTCGTCAACCTGTCCCTCCACGTCACTCCACATGCTCCTCTCAAGTAACTCATTTCCACTGCTCTCACTCTTGACTTGTTCCCCTCTTGCAAGGTCCATGCCTCGCTTCCATACGTCAGGGTAGGGATCACAATACTATCATGCAGTTACTTCTTAACTTCCATACTCACCTCCCTATTTCTCATCACTGCTTTCAGTGTACCAACGACCTTCCTTCCCTGCTGTAACCTTTCACGCACTTCATCCCCCAAAGTTCCATCCTTACTCATCACACTACCCAAGTACTTGAATGCACTCACATTCTCCATATCCTCACCATCCAACCTCACTGCACACTCTGTGACTTCATTCCTCTCAAACACCATAACTTTACTTTTGTTTACAATAACTTTCAGATTCCTCCTCCTACGCACTGTCCCAAATTCATTCACCAAACCTTGCAACTCCCATTCATCTTCACTCAACAGTACTGTAATCAGCAAACAGCAACACCGGAAGCTTCCAAATCTCACCCTCATTCATTAGAGCCACCCCCACATCCACTGCCCTACCCTGCACCTCCTTTACAACCCCATCCATGTATATATTAAACAGCCATGGAGACATCACACAACCCTGTTTCAGTCTCACATTGAGATCAAAGAACTCACTCAGCTCACCATCCACTCACACCGTAACCCTAGCTCCCTCGTACATACTCTTCACAGCACTCAACTATTTCCCCTCCACTCCATATATTCTTAATACCTTCCACATACCTAGCCTATCTATTCTGTCATAAGCTTTCTCCAAGTCCATGAAGGCAGCATACACTTTCCTTCCCTTCTCTAGATACTTCTCCACTAAACATCTTAGAACATATATCTGATCTACACACCCTTTTCCCTTCCTAAATCCCCCTTGTTCTTCTCCCCTGTCATATGCCTAACCCTATCAATGAGTAATCTACCATATATTTTACCAGTCACACTAAGTAGGCAAATACCCCTATGGTTACCACATACTTCTCTCTCTCCTTCTCCTTTGTATAAAGGAACAATTATACCTGATTTCCAGTCCTCTGGAACCCTTCCCTCTTCCCAAGCCAATCTACACAACTTCCATATCCACTCCACAACAATCTCACCCCCATACCTAAGCATTTCACCACACACTCCATCAATTCCTGGGGCCTTTCCCAATTTAATATTCTTCATTGCTTCCACTACTTCCGCCCTACTGATCTCTTCCTCCCTCCTCTCATATCTCCTTCTCCCAGCCAGTCCCCAACCACTTATACTCGCACTGCTCTCACTCTCCACATTCAACAAATCCTTAAAGTGCTCCTTCCATCTCCTCAGTTTCTCTCTCTTCTCCACCAACAATCTATTATTCCTATCTTTCACTCCCCTACTATTTCCCCTTTCACACTGCCTTACTTTCTTTACCTCCTTCCAAAACAATTTCTTACTCTCCCTCAATTTCACACTCAGATTCCTTCCAAACTCCTCATCCACTTTCTTTTTACTCTCCTTCATCAGTCTCTTACCCTCCCTTCTCTTGCTCACATATACCTCTCTCTTCTCTCTCTTATCTTCTCCCCTACCTCTACCTTATCACTAAGTGATGGTCCGAGACTCCTTTCCCCCACCCTCTCCACACTCTTGCATCCAACACTTGTCTTCTCATTCGCTCATCCACACACACGTAGTCTATCATTGCCTTTCGTTCAACAAGTTCACCATCCATCCTCCTCATTACTCTCCATGTATACCGGTGAATCATCTTATGCCAAAAGTAGGTGTTGGCTATTGCCAACCCCTTACAAGCACAGATGTCCGCCAAAGCACTTCCATTCCCATCTACGTCAGCTGGAACACCCCACTGACCAACCACTCCATCCACTCGTACATTCCCAACTTTGCCATTCATGTCTCCAATCAACAGCACTCTCTCACTCCTCTCAAACTTGTCCGTACACGCTTCTACACTCGCCCAAAACTCATCTTTCACTCTTGTCACTCGATCCTCTGTCGGGGCATACACACATACAATCGCCCATGCTTGTATACCTACTTTCATCCTCACCCATACAGTCCTTGCATCCACTGTTCCATACTCTCTTCTATTCTCCTTCCACTTCTTGCTTATCATCAGACATACTCCCTCTCTTGCCCTCTCATTTTCATTGACTCCTGCACATATACCTAAACCATATTCCCATTCTCTCACCCTTTCACCTTACCATTTAGTTTCAGTCAATCCACATATATCCACTTTTGCATCCTCAAGCACCTGAACAATCTCTCTCTCTTTCACTTCATCATTCACTCCTCTCACATTCCACGTTCCCACCCTAAGAATGTCCTTCGTCCGTTCCTTAGTCGTCAATGTATGGTCCGTCCGGGTCCGAGGCGCTTTGTTCGCTTTTTTAGTTAGTTCTTTTTACGGGGTGGGGCACTAACCCACCACCAACCATTTTAGTCGCCTCATACGACAAGCAGGGATACTGGGGGAGTATTCTTGAAACCCCCCTACCCCCAGGGGGTACCTATAGGTACTGGTGAAAAAGATAAATACACAGGTACAGTCTGGAGAGACCTGGAAATGCATACCTGACTCCACGTTCCCAGCCAGTTAAGGCAAGGACAAGATGTGCTCAGAAAAAAAAAAAAAAAACTGAGTATATACAATATATACACCATACACCCATCACCTACGTGTACTGTAACCTCCCAGACGGTCTCCGGGATCTTACACTAGGCAGTATCTCCCTCTTCCTCACTGGTCAAAATCTTGTGATCCACCGTACTCAATAAGGCATCTCTTTCAACGTTTCTTTTTACCTTTTCAGCTGCACTACTCAAGATGGTTCCATCAAACACATTTTCTAACTCATAGGCTCTACCCTGATTGATAACTTTGACAATCTTGTAAGGACCCTACCACTTCCTATTTATCTTTGATGCCGTACCAGACAAACACTCTTTGACAAAGATCCAAACTAATTCACCTGCATCTAGAGAGTCATTCCTATATGCCTCATTTGCTCTGTTAAGGTATCCAACTGTCATCCGACGTTGTGTCTCCTTGAGCATCCGTTTGACATCTATTTTCTCTACACAATCTTCATCAGAAGGCAACTGCAAATCTCCTACCTCGTGATTTGGATGACTTACATGAAAAGCAAAGTGTCACAGAGGGTTGTGAAATTTTGAATTAATAATGCTGGATGTTACTTGAAAATAGAGACAAGGAATTAACTAGTAAAAATCTAGCGGTAAGTTTTACTTTATGCCTGCTTACTTCGCCGATTCTCTAAAGACGAGAATTTATAAACTTTCTCAACAGTACACAGCAGAGACTAATTACTCAGGAGTGCTGTTTGTAGTACTGTTAGCCTCTCGAGAAAGTGATTCCACCCCTGACAATCAATAACTAATGCTAATTATAATAAACAGGTTCTTGCCGGTGCTTAACTCCTGGCTGGCACAAAGGATTTAAGTTTGATGCAAAAGAACTGGCCTAAGTACCAGTTATGAATATCGTAAAGAGTTTTTGCAAACTAGGAACAGCAACTAAAATAAGCTTAATGTGGAGAAATGAAACACAAGTCTAATTACATTAAGCTCAGAGAAAAGAACTGTAAATTTATTGATTACAGTAAGATAAATTTACGTTATATGAATCTCAAAATAAATTCAAAAGGGGAATTTCATGGTTGCTAGGGGACTTATGAATTCAAATAACAAGAGAATACACTCACTCGCTCATTCAAAAGCTAATTAAACTTAGGCCTAGAAAAACGAACAGAAATACTGGTCACTGGAGAGGAACCGAAACGAAAGTCTGGGCACCCATGATGAACACCAACGCTGCTATTAGCTCCAAGCCCGCTTTGCCAATCACTGTCTAGGTGGAGATTCAGGAATTCGCTGTACAACAGAGAATCTGCTCTATGCTGGGCACAAAGCAATCCTATCCTCACGACGATCCTGAGCTGACTGACTTCAAACTCGGAGGGAAGATATGAGCTGGCCGTAGTTGCAGGAAGTAGGCGTGCCTAACTTCAACAGTCAACGGAAAGAAAGTGAACGATATAGGCTCACAATAAATCACTCAGTGAAAGCACTAATGTCATGGATAAGAATGGTCACTTGTGAAACAGTGACAAAGGTTCTGAAAACCATCCCAATCGAAGTGAATACGAGGATGGTTGAACTGAGTGATGCCCAGTGGGAATTTCAATAGAGTTCATGGTTTTCTCATTAGAGTACAATGTCACGAAGTTATATAAATACGTTCGCGCGAATTCGTGACATTACGCCCCATCAAAATGAAATTTTTCTTCAGAAAATTTTTCGATATACATACATATATCTTAACTCAGTCACACAAGATTCACACCGTGGTGTGTGTACTATCCTGCTACAGGAGAAAATCACAGTCGCCCATGAGTGTAAAAACATCATATTTACGTTAATAGAAGCAAGCTTGAGGGAAAAAACTCAGTGACGACGGTGAAAAATCCTGTACTCATGTCAAACTGAGCGAAAAGTTCGCTACATTTACATTAACAACTGATTGTTATGTAGCGTGATGTATGTAATACACGGTGTAGGTGTGACAGTTGTGGTGTAACTGTGCGTACATGTAAAATGATATAATACAGATCAATAGTAAACAGAGACGACGAGGCAGAAGAGAAGAGGCGGATGCATGTGGAAGAGACGATCAGCTGATCTGCAGGACAAAACTGCTACACCCGCCAACTGTACCTGCGAAAGCAATCAAGGTGGAGCATCAAAAGTGTCAGTGTGACAATTTTTATTAAATTACAATTTCCCTCTTTGCCTAGTAGTCAGTACTTATGTTACAAAAAGTACACTATTATTTTGTTAATGGATACATTATTAACCAGGAAACCTTGTCTTTGGATTGTTCAAATCTCTGAGGACCCCTGTACTTTACTGGTTACATCTACATTATTAACCAGGAAACATGCTAGTCCTTGGATTGCTGAAATCTCTGAGAACAGGCAGTTTACTGGTTAAACCTACATTATTAACCAGGAAACGTGCCAGTCCTTGGATTGCTCAAATCTCTGAGAACTGGCAGTTTACTGGTTAAACCTACATTATTAACCAGGAAACGTGCTAGTCCTTGGATTGCCCAAATCACTGAGAATGGGCAGTTTACTGGTTAAACCTACATTATTAAGCAGGAACGTGCTAGTCCTTGGATTGCCCAAATCTCTCTTCTGCCGCGTCGTCATTGTTTACTATTGATTTGTATTACACAATTTTACACAAAGGTACAGTTACACCACAACTGTCACACCTACACTGTGTAGTGCATACATCACACTACATAACAATTAGTTGTTAATGTAAATGTAGCGAACTTTTCGCTCAGTTTGACATGAGTACAAGATTTTTCACCGTCGTCACTGAGTTTTTTTCTTCAAGCTTGCTTCTATTAACATAAATACGATGTTTTTACGCTCATGGGCGACTGTGATTTTCTCCTGTAGCAGGATAGTACACACACCATAGTGTGAATCTTGTGTGACTGAGTTAGGATTTATATGTATGTATATCGAAAAATTTTCTGAAGAAAAATTTGATTTTGATGGGTGTTATGTCACGAACTCAAGAATACTCCCCCAGTATCCCTGCTTGTCGTACAAGGCGACTACAAGGGTTGGTTGTGGGTTAGTGCCCCACCCCATAAAAAGAACTAACTAAAAAAGCAAATAAAGTGCCTCCGCCACGGACGGACCATACGTTGACGACTAAGGAACGTCAACAGAGGATCGAGTGGCAAGAGTGAAAGATGAGTTTTGGGCGAGAGTTGAAGCATGTATGGACAAGTCTGAGAGGAGCGAGAGAATGCTGTTGATTGGAGACATGAATGGCAAAGTTGGGAATGTACAAGTGGATGGAGTGGTTGGTCAGTGGGGTGTGCCAGCTGAAGTAGATGGGAATGGTAGTGCTTTGGTGGACATCTGTGCTTGTAAGGGGTTGGTAAAAGCCAACACCTACTTTCGTCATAAGATGATCCACCGGTATACATGGAGAGTAATGATGAGGATGGTAGGTGAACTTGTTGAACAAAAGGCAATGATAGACTGTGTGTGTGGATGAATGAATGAGAAGACAAGTGTTGGATACAAGAGTGTGGAGAGTGTGGGGGAATGGAGTCTCGGACCATCACTTAGTGATGGCCAAGGTAGAGCTGCAAAGAAAGTGGTTGAGGAGACGAAGGGGAAGACAGGAGAAAGCAGCTCCTGTGAGAAGAGTGGAGAAATTGCAAGATAGTGAGAAAATGACAGAGTATAAGAGAATACTGGAAGAAAGATTGGGAAGGTATGAGCTAGAGTAGATGGAAGGGGTGGAAAACGTATGTAAAATATTCACGGAAGAGATAGGCGCAGCGTGTGAGGCGGTTTGTGGAGTGAGGAGGAGATGCAAGGGTGTGCAAGAGACAGCATGGTGGAATGATGAGGTGAAATATATGGAGTGGAGGGGAAATTGTTGAGTGCTGTGAAGAGTATGTACGAGGGGGCTAGGGCTACAGTGCGAGTGGATGGTGAGCTGAGTGAGTTCTTTGATCTCAATGTGGGACTGAAACAGGGTTGTGTGATGTCTCCATGGCTGTTTAATATATACATGGATGGGGTTGTAAAGGAGGTGCAAGGTAGGGCAGTGGATGTGGGTGTGGCTCTAATGAATGAGGGTGAGATTTGGAAGCTTCAGGTGTTGTTCTTTGCTGATGATACAGTATTGTTGAATGAAGATGTATGGGAGTTGCAAGGTTTGGTGAATGAATTCGGGACAATGTGTAGGAGGAGGAATCTGAAAGTTATTGTAAACAAAAGAAAAGTTATGGTGTTTGAGAGGAATGAAGTCACAGAGTGTGCAGTGAGGTTGGATGGTGAGGATATGGAGAATGTGAGTGCATTCAAGTACTTGGGTAGTGTGATGAGTAAGGATGGAACTTTGGGGGATGAAGTGCGTGAAAGGGAACAGCAGGGAAGGAAGGTTGTTGGTACACTGAAAGCAGTGATGAGAAATAGGGAGGTGAGTATGGAAGATAAGAAGTCCTTGCATGATAGTATTGTGATCCCTACCCTGACGTATGGAAACTAGGCGTGGACCTTGCAAGAGGGGAACAAGTCAAGAGTAAGAGCAGTGGAAATGAGTTACTTGAAAGGAGCATGTGGAGTGACGTGGAGGGACAGGTTGACGATTGAAGAAGTGAAGGAACGTTGTGGGGTGGATGTGGATGTGGTTGAGAAGATTAGGAGAAATACACTGAGGTGGTTTGGACATGTGAAGAGAATGGAGAATGAAAGACTGACTAAGAGGGTGTATGTAGGTGAGGTGGAGGGAGGGAAAGGGAGGGGTAGACCGAGGATGAGGTGGAGGGATGGAGCTGAGAGGTATTATGAGGGAGGGGTGAGCTGGGGGGAGGGTAGTCAACTGGTGGGTGACAGAGCGACTTGGAGGCGTTTTTTCTGCGGCCACCCTTTGCATGATTAGGGCGTCGGGCTACAGATAGATAGATAGATAGTAATGTCACGAATTCGAGCAAGCGTATTTATATAAATTCGTGACATTGTACTTTAATGAGAAAACCACAAACTCTAGTGGAATTCCCACTGGGCATCACTCAGTTCAACCATCCTCGTATTCACTTCGATTGGGATGGTTTTCAGAACATTTGTCATTGTTTCACAAGTGGCCAATCTTATCCACGACATTAGTGCTTTCACTGAGTGATTTATTGTGAGCCTATATCGTTCACTTTCTTTCCGTTGACCGTTGAAGTTAGGCATGCCTACTTCCTGTGAATACGGCCAGCTCCTACCTCCCTTCCGAGTTTGAAGTCAGTCAGCTCGGGATTCTCGTGAGGATAGGATCGCTCTGTGCCCAGCTAGACAGGCATCTCTGTTGTACAGTGAATTCCTGAATCTCCACCTAGACGGTGATTGGCGAAGCGGGCTTGGAGCTAATAGCAGCGTTGGTGTTCATCATGGGCACCCAGACTTTCGTTTCGGCTCCCCTCCACTGACCAGTATTTCTGTTCGTTTTTCTAGGCCTAAGTTTAATCAGCTTTGGAATGAGCGAGTGAGTGTATTCTCTTGTTATTTGAATTCATGAGTCCACTAGCGACCATGAAATTCCCCTTCTTGATTTTGTTTTGAGATTCATATAATGTAAATTTATCTTACTGTAATAAATAAATTTACAGTTCTTTTCTTTGAGCTTAATGTAATTAGACTTGTGTTTCATTTCTCCACATTAAGCTTATTTTAGTTACCGCTCCTAGTTTGCACAAACTCTTTACAATATTCATAACTGGTACTTAGCCCTGTCCTTTTGTATCAAACTTAAATCTGTTGTGCCAGCCGGGAGTTAAGCACCGGCAAGAACCTGTTCATTATTATTAGCATTAGTTATTGATTGTCAGGGGTAGAGTCACTTTTTCGTGAGGCTAACAGTACTACAAACAGCACTCCTGAGTAATTAGTCTCTGCTGTGTACTGTTGAGAAAGTTTATAAATTCTCGTCTTTAGAGAATCGACGAAGTAAGCCGGCATAAAGTAAAACTTACTGCTACATTTTTACAAGTTAATTCCTTGTCTCTATTTTCAAGTAACATCCAGGATTATTAATTCATAATTTCACATCCACCCGTGACATCTGGCGACCTCATTCCAAGATATTAACTCCTAGCTCTAAAGTTATTAAGAGATAATACTCACTCACTCACACCTAGGTATTTATCATTAAAGTTTATAGGCCATCTTACTGGTGGTTATTGATTCATTTCTATTAATTTTACGTAATAGTTTTCCTAGTCAGTTGCATTTTTTAAAATTTTCTTTCTTTACCAGTTTAACTACAGTAGATAAAATTGGTCACCACCATCCTGTTCCTATATTCTTTACTTTTGATTATTGGCATTTCTCTGCAAAATAGCAGTCAGTACTCAGTCTTTAGTGTACTCAGCCTTAGTTGAGTTAACATCAGGCTACTAGTATGTATGTACAGGAAGCCAAAGATATGGGGCTTAGCGATCCCCCAACATATAAAAGAATATGTGCTCTCTCTCGGTTTAGTTACGAGCAGCAACGTGAGATTGATGCTCGTGAAGAGCGTCGAATTCAGCTTAAGGAACGCGAGAGAGAACGTGAACACGAACGAGAAGAACGTGAACATGAGCGAGAACAACGTGAACACGAGCAAAAACAATGCGAACAACGCGAGAGAGAACGCGAATATGAGCGAGAACAACGCGAGAGAGAACGAGAACACGAACGTGCCGGGCGTGAGGCACGTGAGAAACATTGAGATGCTGAAGCTCAAGCGAGACTCCTTGGCTTCAGACACATCTGGTGCAGCTAACCCAAGCTCCATGAGCGCTCTCCCTGCACATGTTTTGGCGACCCCACGCATCAAGCTTCCTTCATACAAGGAAGGTGAGCGAATCAAGCCATTTATAGCTCGTTTCGAAGACATGGCTCAGCTGTACCAGCTGGATGAGGCAACTAAGCAGCTCCAGTTTCTTAGCTTGTTTGAGGGCTCTGCCCTCGATATTCTCCAGAGAATTCGTGGAGACAATCTCACTTATGAGATGATGAAGGCCGCACTCATCAAAACATACGGTCTCACAATTGATGATGCCAGGAGTCAGTTTATGAGAGCGAGTCTGCAAGAAAAGGAGACTGCTGTTCAGTTACTTGATCAACTTACTGCTTACTTAGATGAGTGGATGGAGAAAGATGAAACTCCTCCCATGCGAGACGGGATAATTGACTTTATGCTGTGCATGCAGCTAGAAAAGTCGTGGCCTGCTGAGCTTATGGCTCAGCTCAAGATCTGCCATGTAAGGGATGCCAGCCAAATGGTGGAGAAGGCTGATGCTTTCTTCACTGCGTACGGGTATCAAACTCGTAAGCAACACACCTGGAACAGGAAAGTTGACAAATCTGGGAAACCATCTCAGACTGAACCCCAGCATCAAGGCCATTCTCAGAATAATGGCCAAGGTCCAAACAAACCGCAGAAGAAGGACCATGGGCAAAACACCCAGAAACCTGAACGGAAGTGGTACAACAAGCAGAACCCTAACCAACAGCAGTACTGGTATTTCAAGCAGCAGCAGAGCAAGGACAAACCACGTAACCCTCAGCCAGGACAATCGACTTTGGTGTATCGGAGGCAGGATGCAAATGCGTCCTTTATTCCACAACAAGCACACAGTGGTGCCAACCCCACCAGTACATGTATTTCTCCACAGTTCATTAGTCCCCCAGCAACAGTGAACTCTCCATCTCAGGTGGTCAATGCTCCAACTCCTCAGATGGTGAGCACGACCCCTCAGGCATCTAGTTCTCAGGTCCCCACATTTACTGCATCATTTGTTCTGCAGTCTCATCAATGACTGGCTACTACCTCCTCAGACCCTTGCACTAGTAACACTGCCTTTCTTGTTCAGCCAGGGTTTGTGGGAGGTGTTTCTGTAAATGTTCTGAGAGATAATGGTTCCTCAGGTTGTTCCATCAAGCAAAGTTTTGTTCGGCCCAACGAGTACACAGGTAAGCAGATCCAAGTTAGACTTATTGATGGATCAGTGAGATTGTTCGCTGAGCCACGTATCCAGGTGGCATCTCCTTTCTACACTGGCTTGACAGCTGCTGTTGTCAAGCCAGAACCTTTGTTTGACCTCATTATCAGCAACATACAAGGTGTCAAAAATAGCTGTGCCGTAGATGTTGCTACTCAGACTTCGGCTGTTTCAGTAACACGAGCCATGGCCAAGGCTCCGAACCGTGTCACCCTGTTAACCATTGCAACGCCCCAAGATCTGATTCGTAGTCAAGATGTTGTCCAAGAACAACAGTCTGACCCTACATTTGCCTCAGTGCGTAAGAAGCTGGAGGATAATGTAATTAAGTATTCACGTGGAGGTCAAGCCAGATTTCTTCGTAAGCGAGGACGGCTGTACGGTGAGTCACAAACACCCCAGGGCGAGGTTCGACTGCAGTTCATCGTTTCTGCGAAGTATCGCCGAGCAGTGTTCGAATTAGGTCATTGTTCAGTGATGGGAGGTCACATGGGCCCAAAGAAAACCTCTGACCATATCCATGCTGACTTTTTCTGGCCAGGAATAGGACAGGAAATAAAAAGGCTTGTGCATTCCTGTGATGTGTGTCAGTGTACCACTGACCGGGGACATATCCGTCCTGCGCCATTGAAACCAATGCCTATAATCTCCGAACAATTCGAGAGAGTAGCAGTTGACATTGTTGGGCCAATCTCTCCTAGGGTAAGTGATGGATCATAGTATATCCTCACTATCATTGATTTCAGCACACGGTGGCCTGAAGCTGTGGTCCTTAAGAATATTGAGGCCGCACTGTTGCTGAGGCATTGATTGAAGTGTTCTGTCGTGTAGGTATCCCCAAATAGGTCTTAAGCGACTGGGGTTCGCAGTTCACCTCTGCAATGATGAACGAAGCATACAGGTTGTTGTCCATCCGAGGCTTGCAAACTACGCCCTATCATCCCATGTGTAAGGGGTTGTGTGAGAGGCTCGATGAGACTCTCAAGATGTTAAAGTGCATGGCTGCTGAAAAGCCAAAGGAATGGTCGTGGTTCATTGCTTCTCTTCTATTTGCTTATCAAGAAGCCGAACAGCATTCTTTGAATTTCTCACTTTTTGAACTGGTGCATGGAAGGTCAGTCCGTGGACCACTTCAAGTCCTTTGCGAGTTATGGGATGATGAAGAACCCGACCCTGAAGTCAAGACCACCTACACCTACATCCTTGATCTAGCTGACCGCCTCCAGTTGACGTGCGAGTTAGCTAAGGAAGAATTGATCAAGGCGTGCGAAGTTCAGAAAGCTTATTATGATAAGAAGGCAAAGCTTCGGAAGTTCAGTCCAGGCAATAAGTGCTTGGTGTTACTCCTCACTGCCCAGAACAAGTTGTTGGCACAGTGGAAGGGTCCATATGATGTAGTAGAATGCATTACAGACCTCAGCTACATAATTCAGACGGGGAATCTTCGTAAAAGGTTCCACATTAACATGTTGAAGGCTTATCATGAGTCAAACCCCAAGGAGACTGGCCCACGAGTAGCCGATGAGTGACCAGCCACTGGAAGAAACCGGGGCATCCCTTAACCGTTCAGTCCTGTCAGGAGGAGACTGTCAGAGATGTCTTACTTAACACTGACTTAGCATTAGGTGACCAGAATGCCATAAGGTCACTGCTTTGTCAGAATGCTGATGTCTTCTCTGACCAACCTAGACTTGCAAAGGTTGATTGTCACAAAATTGAGTTGACCAGCAATACTTCCGTAAAGGTTAACCCATATCCGATTCCCATGTGACTACTTGACGCAGTAGACAACGAAATTACCGACATGGAGACTGCGGGTATTATTGAAAAGTCCTCATCTCCTTACTGTAGTCCAATGGTAGTAGTCCGCAAGATGGATGGTGGAGTCAGGATTTGTGGCGACAATAGGAGGCTAAATGCAATCACCAAGTGGATGCTGAGCCAATGGGTGACCACATTGCCATCTTCTCCAAGCTGGCAGGGTCATGATATTTCATGAAGCTCGATTTGGAAAAGGGATTCTTTCAGATTCCTCTTCATCCCGAAAGCCATCAGTTCACTGCCTTTGTTACTCCTAGGGGGTTGTACGAGTATAAAGTTCTCCCATTTGGACTTACCAATTCCTCAGCAGTATTCAATCGTGCCATGAGCCAAGTGCTCCATGGTATTATAGGAGTAGAAATGTTTGTTGACGATGTCCTCGTCATTCTGCCACGTTGGAGGAGCACCTCAGACTCTTGGAAATTGTCTTCAGTAGACTCCAGAGTTTCAACATGACTGTGAAGCCTAGCAAGTGTAAAATTGCTCACAGTGAGGTGGAGTTCCTCGGACATATTGTTGGCAACAATCGCTGCAGGTGTCAGGGTGACAAGATCAGGAAGGTTAGGGAAGCCCCGAGACACGTGACCAAGAAAGGAGTTAGGGCATTCCTTGGCCTAGTGGGGTATTATAGAAGTTTTATCCCCAACTTTGCTCTCATTGCCCAACCGTTGTACGAGGTGCTTTGGAAACATGGTCCAAACACCATTGAATGGGGAGATGTGCAAGAGAGATCTTTTGCCGCCCTTAAGAATATGCTGTGTAAGAAGCCTATCTTGCAGTTACTTGATTCCAACAAACCTTTCATACTGCACACTGATGCTTCACAAGATGGAGTAGGTGCCGTATTAATGAAAGAAACAGAAGGTGGAATTTTCCCAGTGGCATACCACAGCCGTAAGCTAAAACCCGCTGAGAGGAATTACAGTACTGTTGAGAAGGAACTCTTGGCCGTGGTTGATGGTGTTAAGAAATATTACTATTATTTATATGGACCACCATTCACTCTGGAAACCGATCATATGCCACTCACTAGTCTCAGCACAACTAAGACGGCTAATGCAAGATTGACACGCTGGACACTGTATTTGCAGCAGTTTAACTTTCTTGTGAGATACATCAAGGGAAGTGACAATGTTGGCGCAGACCTGATGTCCCACCTGCTAACTGATAACTAACACGGGTAACTGTTGTATGCTGGGTTACGTAAGACAGGCGTCCTCAGATATTAATGCAATCTAAGGACTACCTTGGTTCCCAGTTATTAGTGTACCAGTAAGACCTGAAGTCTCGCCCGTTGGTCCCACAGGACACATTACGTCCAGGACCTGTATATACATTTATACCGAAGGTTAAGGGGAAGTTCAAGACCCCCGTAAGGACAATCCGAGGCTGTGTTTGAATTACCTTGTGGTGTCTCGAGCTGTGGGCCTCTCTGAGGATTCCCGGAGAATGCACATTATCCACATGAGTGTTCACACCCACGACGGGTGTTAAAATGTGACCTGCCCGAGATTGCGTCAGGATTCTCAGCTTGTAGTTATCAATCATAAGTGTAGTGTTAGCTCTAACCAGTAAACTGCCCATTGTCAGAGATTTGGGCAATCCAAGGACTAGCACGTTTCCTGGTAACCAGTAAACTGCCTGTTCTCAGAGATTTGAACAACCCAAGGACTAGCATGCTTCCTGGTTAATAATGTAGGTTTAACCATTAAAGTACAGGGGTCCTCAGAGATTTGAGCAATCCAAGGACTACGTTTCCTGGTTAATAATGTATCCATCAACAAAATAATAGTATACTTTTTTGTAATATAAGTACTGACTACTAGTCAGAGAGGGAAATTGTAATTTAATAAAAATTGTTGCACTGACACTTCTGATGCTCCACCTTGATTGCTTTCGCAAGTACAGCTGGCGGGTGTAGCAGTTTTGTCGTGCAGATCAACTGATCGTCTCTGCCACATGCATCCGCCTTTTCTCTTCTGCCTCGTTGTCTCTGTTTACTATTGATCTGTATTATATCATTTTACATGTACGCACAGTTACACCACAACTGTCACATCTACACCGTGTATTACATACATCACGCTACATAACAATCAGTTGTTAATGTAAATGTAGCGAACTTTTCGCTCAGTTTGACATGAGTACAGGATTTTTCACCATCGTCACTGAGTTTTTTTTCCTCAAGCTTACTTCTTTTAACGTAAATACGATGTTTTTACGCTCAAGGGCGACTGTGATTTTCTACTGTAGCAGGATAGTACACACACCATAGTGTGAATCTTGTGTGACTGAGTTAGGATTTATATGTATGTATATCGAAAAATTTTCTGAAGAAAAATTTGATTTTGATGGGGCGTAATGGCACGAATTCGCGCGAACGTATTAATATAAATTCGTGACATTGAACTTTAATGAGGAAACCATGAACTCTAGTGAAATTCCCACTAGACATCACTCAGTTCAACCGTCCTCGTATTCACTTCAATAGGGATGGTTTTCAGAACATTTGTCACTGTTTCACAAGTGACCATTCTTATCCACGACATTAGTGCTTTCACTGAGTGATTTATTGTGAGCCTATATCGTTTACTTTCTTTCCATTGACCGTTGAAGTTAGGCACGCCTACTTCCTGCAACTACGGCCAGCTCATACCTTCCTTCCGAGTTTGAAGTCAGTCAGCTAGGGATCGTTGTGAGGATAGGATCGCTTTGTGTCCAGCGTAGTGCAGCGTTTCTGTTGTACAGCGAATTCCTGAATCTCCAGCTAGACAGTGATTGGCGAAGCGGGCTTGGAGCTAATAGCAGCGTTGGTGTTCATCACGGGCGCCCAGATTTTCATTTCGGCTCCCCTCCACTGACCAGTATTTTTCTAGACTTAAGTTTAATTAGCTTTTGAATGAGCGAGTGAGTGTATTCTCTTGTTATTTGAATTCATGAGTCCCATAGTGACCATGAAATTCCCCTTGTGAATTTATTTTGAGATTCATATAATGTAAATTTATCTTATAGTAATCAATAAATTTACAGTTCTTTTCTTTGAGCTTAATGTAATTAGACTTGTGTTTCATTTCTCCACATTAAGCTTATTTTAGTTGCCATTCATAGTTTGCACAAACTCTTTACAATATTCATAACTGGTACTTAGGTCTGTTCTTTTGCATCAAACTTAAATCCGTTGTGCCAGCCAGGAGTTAAGCACCGGCAAGAACCTGTTTATTATAATTAGCATTAGTTATTGTCAAGGGTGGAGTCACTTTCTTGAGAGGCTAAAAGTACTACAAACAGCACTCGTGAGTAATTAGTCTCTGCTGTGTACTGTTGAGAAAGTTTATAAATTCTCGTCTTTAGAGAATCGGCGAAGTAAGCCGCCATAAAGTAAAACTTACTGCTAGATTTTTACAAGTTAATTCCTTGTCTCTATTTTCAAGTAACATCCAGCATTATTAATTCATAATTTCACAACCCCCCGTGACACTTTGGTTTTTATGTACGTCATCCAAATCGCGAGGTAGGAGATTTGCAGTTGCCTACTGATGAAGATTGTGCAGAGAAAATAGATGTCAAACGGATGCTCAAGAAGAAAACGTCGGATGACAGTAGGATACCTTAACAGAGCAAATGAGGCATGTAGGAATGACTCTAGATGCAGGTGAATTAGGTTGGATCTATGTCAGAGTGCTTGCCTGGTACGGCATCAAAGATAAATAGGAAGTGGCAGGGTCCTTACAAGATTGTCAAAGTTATCGATCAGGGTAGAGCCTATGAGTTAGAAAATGTGTTTGATGGCACCATCTTGAGTAGGGCAGCTGAAAAGGTCAAAAGAAATGTTGAAAGAGATGCCTCATTGAGTACGGTGGATCACAAGTTTTTGACCAGTGAGGAAGAGGAGGAGATACTGCCTAGTGTAAGATCCCGGAGACCGCCTGAGAGGTTGCAGTACACGCAGATGGTGGGTGTATAGTGTTTATATTGTATATACTCAGTTTTTTTTTTTTCTGAGCACATCATGTCCTTGCCTTAACTGGCTGGGAACATGGAGTCAGGTATGCATTTCCAGGTCTCTCCAGACTGTACCTGTGAATTTATCTTTTTTACCAGTACCTATGGGTTATAATTTCGGGTTGATTAATAACGTTATGTAGTTGTTTAGGGTATGTACAGCTTCTGGAGAGATGAGGCGAGGAAGCTGCTTGTTGTCAAATCAAGTACACCGTGGTGTATAGACCGTCGTTCTTGCCTTACCTCAATTCTTTTTTTCTTTAGGTTCGATTGTTAGGCTTAGTTAGGGAAAATGAGCACTCACAGTTAGGACTTCTTTTTTTTTTCTAGATTTAGGGATTGTGCATGTGAGGGGCAGTTCTACCTGAAGGTCTCTGCCTGGAGGTTTCCTACTCACTTTGAGAACCTCGAACGCCGAGTGTATGTAATACCCAAACTGCAGTATAGGATTGCTCATAGAGTGAGGGGAAGTTTCCAGTTTCTCTGTAGGGCTTGGAGAAGTTGAACTATGGGGCATATGCATGTTAGGAGAGGAAGGTGGGTTTCGCTCGGTCTCTGGACAGAATGCAGTGGAGTCGCTCGTGTTACTCTCAGCTAAGCACAAAGTTTCTCCTTGTAGCAGGGCATTCTCCTTGTGAATAATATACCTGGTGAGTGACATACGTCGTCAGTTGCATATTGTGAGTACCATGAGAAAATTTACTCGTGGTAGAGGATTTTTTCATTTTTCCTTGCGGACAGGATAACTGCCGTCTGTTCTCGAGCACGGAGCTTATGTAATATCTCACAGTCGCAGTATAGGACAGGTTGACTGCTGTCTTTGGAGGCATCTAGATTGGTTTCTCCTCACGAGCAAGGAGCGTGTGAAACACCCCACAGTGGCATTATTGAGGGAGACTGGTCAAGTTGGTGAATTTACGTACAGAGTTTGTTAAGTTTGGGTACTGGGTATTTCCAAGGGGTTAAGGTCCAGTTGCCCAGAACTTTTGGTCTTCCCTAACCGTGGGCGAATGTAGTGCCCGGAAGTGATAATGAGTTGTATCTGGTTCAATTTACAGCCAAAAGTCCGGTTTAGTGAGAGACTGTGGCCAGGGTATGGCTGTTTCCATGTGAACGTGATCAGAATGTAGATTAAGTTATCTAGTTGCTAAGTCATTTTTTCCTACTGTAATTTATTGGTATTAAGTCTCTTTATAATAATAAAATCTCGAGCGGAGAGGAATATGTGCCTATGGTCACATAATCCAGCATAATGTACGCATGCGCAAAGGGATGTAAGGCACGATGATTTTTACTGTTTTTTTCGATGCAAGTATAGGCTATTGAGAGAGGCTGTGAAGAGTCATTATTGCAACAAAGGAATGTCATTTTATCGGGTAATCAATCGTAAGGGGAAAGGCATTACACTGAGGCTATCACGAGACTATAGTAATGAAAATTTTAATATATGTAAGCCATCATCCTCCCCCCCTTTCCACCGCGCAATATTGGCGTACCATGAGATGGTCACTCGCTCATCAACTGTTAAATGAGGCAGATGGTCAGTACTGTCGTCACCCTTCTCCGCACCCTCCCCCTCCAAGGAATTCTGTAAGTAATTTGATAATGCTGATGTTTGATATGTTGAAGTGCGAATAAGTGATACCCCACGAGTGATAATGGTGACAAAAATAAAGAAATAGACTCGGGTTACTATCAAGTGTTGTCCCCCAGGAAGTGTTGTGGGTGATCACACGAGTAACGCCATTGGCCTCATTGGAAGAGTGAGTCCTGAGTTCCCGCTCACCTCCCTCGTATTCCGTGAGCTGGATAGTGAGGTATTTCCCATATATTTGTGTACTGTACTCTATTATTATTTAGTGTGTAACTGGAATATGAGAATGTAGCTATGAAGCAGAGTTCTGCCTGAACCTCAGAGAAATGTGTTATTTTGCGGGCCAAATATCAGGTGCCTTGGGACTGAAAAATGTTTATTAATGTGTTGGGTTGACTTTGCAATTCAGTACTTATTAGGGCTATGTTAGTTGTGAGTTAATGTTCACGGAGTTACTTTGTGAGGCACAATGATCTCGCTGCAATAATGTTTTTCATGGTTCGAGTAGGGTTATTCATGCTTATTTGTTATAGTACTTTTCTTCTATGTTATCCCTACAACATGTATTATTTTGAGCAGACCTATGTGTATGTAGTGCCATGTGTTATTCTGTTTCTAATTGAAATGCCGTGTTGTGATGCATGTTTCTTTATTATGACACTTTCTTGACCATGTGAAGGGATTACTTGCATTAGGGAGAATAGTTACTCATTGTATATATTAATTTCTAGCGGGCCCTAGTGAGGGAGTCAAGGTCTCAGTGCATGAGTCAAGGTCCCAGTGTGGAGGTCAAGGTCCCAGTGTGGAAGTTAAGGTCAAAAATATCGGAAGACAGGACCAGTGAACTATGAGCTCAGAGGGATGATTATGGAGAGTTACATTGGACTGGAACTGGGACAAAGGAGCTAAGTTTTGTGGAATTTGATATTAGGTCCATATGTTTGTTGAATAACGTGCCAACTGATTCAGAATCATTCTGTAAGGCTAGTAGATGGGAAGATTTCTACCTTTTTTTTGGTATTGTTAATACACATTTCCTCTCACTCGAACTTTACTGTTTGTATAACCCTTGAGAACTGGCAGTATAGAGTCGACCTAGTACCTTCTTAATATGAAACCCAGGAGCATTTTGGGAAACTGCGAAGGTCGGGCTTGGGTTGGCCGAGCTGGAGAATGACCCCGTTATTTTGGCATGTTGCCACTCTTAACTTGGCCACTTGAAAAGTAAGTAATGCAACCGAACAGGCCGCCGCTGGGAGAGAGTCTCCGTCAGTCTGAGTTTCCGACCATTTCAGCATGCAGTGGTCATCACCAGTAACTTGATTTTTGCCCCTTTTGACCACGCAAATGTCTGGATCGCAGAGCGTATTCTTACACTGAGATGTTGTATTCCCAGAGTAGAAGCATCAGTTAATTATGCAATAAAGAAGTGTATAGGAGACACACCATATATCATTATCTGCGGGACAGACATGCATTTACTATACGAGATACTGGAAGGTGAATAATTGCCTATATACATTTATGACGATTACCCTAACCTTAATTTACATGAATTCCAAGAGATACACACAAAAGTGAAGAAACGATCAGCGATGTCATAAGAAGAAATGACGCAGTCATTTAACAAAAAGGCAATAAAATCAAATATAAAAATAAGCGACCTGCTCTATGGCATCATTCATGATAAAGACTATAAATTGGCATCAAAATTTGAAGACCTATGTAAAGTTAAGAAAACTGAAAATAAAGTAGGATTTTTTTTTTTTTTTTACGTGTCCGACTCCGGCCAAAGGCTTCAGAGCCTATATCTCGAGGGCAGTGACCTATCCTAAGACCCAGTGGTCCTCCTACACCTCCACATGTCACCACTTCGGCGCTAACACCCACCATCCATAGTGAATACAAGCTAGGAATGTCTGATACAGGATTGGTGTATTGGTATTAGCAGGGGTATTTTTACGACATGTCGGCGGGTCATCTTGTAGATCAGGAAAGTCTGCTTTTTTATGAAATTCATATCCTTAAACTGTTCCCTGTCCCAGCCGGGATTCGATCCTGGGTCTATTAGGACTGCAGGCCACCTCTCAACCGATCCAGCCACCGCCTCCCCAGTCGCTGTCAATTGGCGAAGAAAAGCAAATTCATATTGATCATTTTAAAAGGGTCTCAAGGAATTCAGCCAGCAATTTTGAAACATCAGATGCAACCGAACAACCTAGCACATATGATAAGAATAAACAAGAGGAAATTTATACATACAGGAATAAATTACGATCGCCTACCAAAGATAGGTGCGACTGTTAGAGAAAGTACAGTATAACAATACAGCATTTACTGTACATGATCTAGTAATCAGTTTAAACTATTTCTATAGGTGAAACATGAAGCAGTGTAGAGCAGAATTTTTGTTCTCCGAAGGCAATTTATAAAGCTCATCATCACTGTCAACTTCCTCAGCATGACTGAATTAGCTACTTAATAATGTTATTTTCTCGGTAGGTGACTATAAGGAGACTTCTTCCATGGATTCTCCTGTATGTAGCAAGAGGATCGACTCACTTTCACCCTCAACATATCTTAAGGCAAGGGTGCCTTATCGCCCAAACAGCCTCGACAGCAATTGTACAGGATGTAATGAGTAATGAAACTAGTTTGGATACTATCAACGACCTACCAATGATGTTGGAGAACATTGATAAACCACCTAGGACTTTAGGAGCAGGGATAAGAAGCTCTCCGCCAGAAGCTCATCACACGAAGGAAGTGACTGAAATCATTAAGTTGGCAGAATGGAAACTGGAACAAGCAAGCACCCTCATGCTGCCCATGATCCAGGATATCCCATCACTTGGGACTGAGACATTTGGGGACGCAAACATCGCACATGATTACACGTGACAGACGCGGTTTGTTCGATTTCAGTGGAGCAATTCTACACGTTAAAAATTGTCGTAAATAACATGGTCTTGTTCTTCTCCCTTCGGTTCTCCCCTTAGGGGTCGCCACAGCGGATCAACCGTCTCCATCTTACTCTGTCTTCTGCATCTTCTTCTCTTACACCTACCACCCGCATCTCCTTCACCACATCCATAAACCTTCTCTTTGGCCTTCCTCTCTTTCTCCTGCCTGGTAACTCCATTTCCATCCTCCTCCTCCCGACATACTCCTCCTCCCGACATACTCCTCATCCCTCCTCCGCACATGTTGAAACCATCTCAGTCTCGCCTCTCTAGCTTTGTCCCCAAACTGACTTACGTGTGCTGTCCCTCTAATATGTTCATTTCTAATTTTGCTCAACCTCGTCACTCCTAGTGAAAAACGCGACAGCTTCAATTCTGCTACCTCCAACTGTGCCTCCTGTCATTTTGTCAGTGGTACTGTCTCCATTCCGTACAACATGGCTGGCCTCACTACAGTCTTATAAACTTTCCCTTTCATTTCTGCAGAGACCCTTTTGTCACAGATCACCCCTGTCACCTTTCTCCACCCACTCCATCCCGCCTGCACTCTCTTTTTTACCTCTCTACCACACTCTCCGTTACTTTGTACAGTTGACCCCAAGTATTTGAATTCATCTACCTTTGCCACCTCTACACCTTGCAGCCTCACGGTTCCCCTGTCATCTCTCTCATTTACACACATGTACTGAGTCTTGCTTCTGCTTACTTTCATTCCCCTTCTGTCCAGTGTATATCTCCATCTCTAAAGCTCTGCCTCAGCTTCCTCCTGGCTCTCAATAGATATCACAATGTCGTCTGCAAACATTATTGTCCATGGAGGCTCCTGTCTAATCTCATCTGATAATCTGTCCATCACCATTGCAAACAAGAAGAGGCACAAAGTCGATCCTTGACGCAATCCCACCTCCATCTTGAAACCCTCAGTCATTCCTACTGCACATCTCACTGCTGTTGTGGTACATGTCCTTCACCACCCTCACGTACTTCTCTGCCACTCCTGACTTTCTCATACAGTACCACAGCTCCTCTCTCGGTACCCTATCATAAGCCTTCTCTAAGTCAATAAACACACACAATGCAACTCATTCTGGCATTATCTGTACTTCTCCATCACCATTCTCAAAGCAAATATGCCGTCTATAGTAATTCTCCCTGGCATGAAACCAAATTGCTCCTCGCAGATCCTCACTTCTCTTCTCAGCCTAGCTTCCACCACTCTTTCCCATATCTTCATTGCATGACTGATCAGCTTTATACCTCTGTAGTTGCTGCAGCACTGCACATCACCCTTGTTCTTGAAAATCGGAACTAGAATACTTTTTCTCCACTTCTCTGGCATCCTCTCACCCTCCAGGATTTTGTTAAACAGTCTGGTAAACCACATCACAGCCATCACTCCTAAGCTCCTCCATGCTTCCACTGGTATACCATCTGGGCCCACTGCCTTGCCATCCTTCATCCACTTCATGGCATTCCTCACTTCCTCTCTGCTGATCTCTTGCACTTCCTGGCTCACTCTCTTCCAACCTTCCCTCTCTCATATTTTCTATATTCATCAACTCTTCGAAATACTCCATTGACCTTCTTAGTACACTCTCCTCACTTGTCAGTACATTGCCATCTTCATCCTTTATCATTCTAACATGCTGCACATCCTGCCCAGCTCTGTCTTTCTGTCTGGCTAATCGGTACAGGTCTTTTTCCCCTTCTCTACTATTCAACTTCTCGTACATCTTCTGGTATGCTTTTTCTTTTGCCTTGGGAACCTCTTTCTTGGCTATGTTCCTCGTCTTCTTATATTCCCGAATGCTTGCTTCGTCTCTGTGTCTATCCATATGCTTGTTTGACTGCTTCTTCCTATTTATGCTATCCTGTACTTCCTCATTCCACCATCCAGTCTCTCTGTCTTCTCTCCTCTGTTCCGATGTCACCCCAAGTACCTTCATGGCTTTCTTCCTTACCACTTCTGAGATAACTGCCCATCCGTCCTCGTCTTCCCTGCCTCCGAAAGCCAGGCTCACCTCATCCCTAAATTTACTACTGAAGTCTTGCTCCTTCAGTTTCCACCACGTAATCCTTGGTTCAGCTCTCACTTTCCTCCTTGTCTTCACTTTCAAACTCATCTTTCCCATCAACACCCTATGCTGTCTTACTACACTCTCCCCTGGCACTGCCTTACAATCACTGAATTCTTTCCAATTGCATCTCCTACATAGGATATAATCTATCTGCGACCTCCTTCCCACTCTTATACGTAATCCTGTGCTCCTCTTTCTTCTTGAAATAAGTGTTTACTACAGCCATCTCCATCCGTTTTGAAAAATCAACAACCATCTGACTCTCAGCGTTCCTCTTCCCGACACCGTACCTGCCTATCACCTCCTCGTCACCACTATTTCCTTCTCCAACATGCCCATTCAAGTCCGCTCCCACAACCACTCTTTCCTCCCTGGGTATGCTCTGAATCACTTCCTCTACTTCACTCCAAAACTCTTCCTTTTCCTCCAAGTCACACCCTACTTGCAGGGCGTATGCACTGATGACATTAATCAGGACCCCCTCAGTTTCCATCCTCATACTCATTACTCTCTCTGACACTCTCTTCACCTCCAGTACACTATCTATATACTTTTCCTTCACTACCACCCCTACACCATTTCTCCTCCCATCCACGCCATGGTAAAACAACTTGAACCCTCCTCCAATCATCTTCGCTTTATTTCCCTGCCATTTTGTTTCCTGCACACGCAGTATATCCAACTTTCTCCTCCCCATCACATCGGCCAGGTCTCTCCCTTTACCCGTCATCGTGCCCACATTCAAAGATCCCACTCATCTCCACTCTTCTACTCTCCCTTCTCTCCCGCCTCCTCTGGAACTGTCTTCCTCCTCTTCTCCTCCTCTCTTTCCTTTGTCCAACAGTCGCATACTTTCCACCGGGCCTCTGTTGGACAACAGCACCGGTGGCGGTCGTTGTTGACCCGGGCCACGACCGATCCGGTATGACGTTTCCTTTTGTTCACCGCATATTGAGTTGGCTAGGGTTTTTACGCCGGATGCCCTTCCATGACGCAACCCTTCCCATTTATCCGGGCTTGGACCGGCACTGAGTTGCACTGGCTTGTGCCCCCAGTGGCTGCGTTCGTAAATAACATGGTAATTTCCCGTAAAAAAATACGTTGATGCCCCGTCTGCTGTTTTACGGTACCTCGCCGTGATATGAGATGGTTTTACGGTCTTCTACCTTGCGCATTGCACTATGCGATAACCGGACATCCTTCTGGGTGAAGGTTGCCAGACTGGCATCTTTAAAGACCAAATTCTTAAAATTTGGCTTTTTTGAAGTGGTTAGCTCCAAAAGTAGGTAGCTGGCTTTTTCTTGTAAGCTGGCTTTTCTTTGTTGTTGTTGTTTTTGCCTAATACGTGATATACAGTATATTGATAATTTCTAAGTGGTCCTTCATGTTACATCAATCGCAAACTCAGCTGTTACAACCTAATTTAGTATCCCATAAAATGAATAGTGGTAGGTGGTGGCGACCATCATCCACTCACATGATGTAGTGCTGCCTACTTTTTCCTTAGCCCTTATCATTCTTTTTCTGTGCCTTCCTTCCTCTCTTCCTATTTCTCCCATCTTTCCTGTCACTTCTTATTGCTTTTCTTTCCTTTACAAGTGGCTTTACACTGAGTGACAAGCCAAATGGTTTCCTGTGAGCCAAGAAACCATTTACAACGCTGGGTGGTAACTGTATAACCAAACCATACGTGCTCCCTACGTGTCAGAAAGTGGGTTGGTTGAGGGTTAGTGCCCCTCCCAGTAACACAAATAGCTCAAAGTCAAATGGCCACCTCTTACTGGATTATGGCGTCTGGCACTAGACAGATAGATAGAATATAATGAATGAAAGAAAATCAAGTCCTACGTTTCCTTTCTATCCCACCTTCGCAAACGACTTCAAAAACAAAGCCAGCTGCTAAGTCTACTTCGTAGACTTAGGCCAGCTGATAGTCACACAGGACTCGGTCAGCAGGGAAATCATCTACTGTCTTTAGGCAGGCACAGTATACTTTGTCCATACAGCCTTTGTTGCTTTTCACTGTTACATAATCCTCTGCTAAGTAATCCTGAAAAACGGTAAAAGTGAACTACAAAAAAAAATAGTACTTAATTCCTAAGTAATTTGGAGAAGTGCTGCTGCTGTAGCGTGGTGAACGGAAATCTGGTGAAATGTTGACAAAATCTAAGCATATTTATGTAGTCTACCTAGAAAGAATGATAAGAAAATTATTATAGTTTTTTTTTTTCATGTTTTTCGTGTGTAATTTCATCGATTCAGAGGCCTTCCAAGTACAGTTCTTCTGGAACGAAACTCTCTCATGTATAAAAATATTGAAAAAATGGTTAGCTTTATTATATCTTTATTTTCTTTTTGTTTTTATTATTTTTATGGTACATTTTAGGTACATTTGGACCGAAGTTGGCTCTCTCCTATCCTGAAAATCTGGCAACCCTGCTCTGGATTCTGTGGTACAGTTCCCGCCATATTAGTGCTGTGAAGAGAGCATTGTGCAAGATGTGAAGAAATTAGCCGAATCTGTGGGTATAGGGGGTAATATCGAAAAGGTTTTGTGAAAAAAAATAAATAAATAAACTATTAATTACATTATAACTTACCCGTGTTGTGGTGCAGACGAGCATGAACGATGAGAAAGTTGACTCTGAGGATAAGTCCCACAGACGCCGCCATCACGTCACTACCAACACCACCACCACCAGGTCCACCACCACTACCACACTCTTTGCCACCACACCTAAGACCAGAGACATCCTCCCGGACATCGTAACACACTTTCGCATATTTATAAATGAAGTAAGCATGATCCAGAAAAAAAGTGTGTGTGTGGGGGAGGGGGGATGTTGGAAGAACTGCTACCAGAGTGTACAGTGGATAGGGGGCCATACTTCCAATGACTCATTCATCATTCATTAAATATCAAACTAAACAACCACTTGCTGGCAGTGAACCAGACTTACAAACCTTCGCATGCATCATCAACACATTGTTTTCTTCGTAGAATTAAGGCCCATATATACTTAAAACATCCTACTAGGAAAGTTATCATAAAGGTGCATTATCTTTCAAGCACAGATTTCTCTGCATCCTTCTTGTGGTCAGATATTTCTTCCTTCAGTGAACGTTCATAGGTATTATTCCCATTGTGCTGTTGTAGTATGGAAAGTGCCAGACGATTCTGAACACCCGCGAAAAGAACCTCTAGACGGCAAAAGTTCAGTAATATAATAATCGACTTGTTATCATAATGTTACCTGGGATATTTTCAGACTTGCATATTTTTCCTGGGCTCTTTGTCCATTAGTATCCTCCTCTTTTAGAGATTATAATACACTGATAGAGATTTAAGGATAAGGAATGAGGAGCATTCAGAAACAATACTATTAAATATTTCTATATTACTGTACACAACTTATTTTATATTTGAATAATCTGTGAAAATGTTGAAAAAAAAAAGAACATTAAAAACATCACTAATAAACATACCAAGGTTTATCCCGCTATACGATGGCTGTATCAGTGGCATATGTGCTGTATATTTAAGGTTATCTTATTTTTTAATGCAATATGTTGTATATAAGAAAACTACAAAGATTAATTACTGTGTATCTATCATCCAGACCTTTATTACCCGTTTAGGAGCCTTGGAACCTGGGCATTTACCGCCAGGGTGACCAGGTACCAACCCCCGAGTGGCACTGTGATCCATGTGCCCCAAACACTACTCGAATATAAACACTAATGAACCATATCTGGTTGGAGTGCCTTAGTACACTTGACCACCAGGCGTCCACTTGAAATGGAAGGATACTACTAATGTAATATATGAATTCTTTGGTTACGAAAAGCCTTTTGGGTTGTCATTCAAGGTAGACACCTGTACGCAGCACTATGGCGAGGGAATTGATGGTAGGTGACCATGCCAATAAAATATTAACCTATTAATGAATAAATTTCCTAGATAAAATTCCTCACTATTTCGTTAACACCACCTCGTTGCGGTTCTTTAAGTAATTAGGATAATGATTCTGAGGTCAGCTCTGTATATGAAGAGTTGCATACAGTATATGTGAGCTGAGATCGAGTGGCTGTCTAACATTATTGAATTCAAGTCTATTTCTCTCTTGGTCATTTAACCATTGTTTTTATTTATTGAAATGGTTTCCTGTAAGCCAAGAAACCATTTACAACGCTGGGTGGTAACCATATAACCAAATCATACGTGCTCCTTACGTGTCAGCAAGTGGGTTGGTGGAGGGTTAGTGCCCCTCCCCATAAAACAAATAACTCAAAGTCAAATGGCCACCCCTTACGGGATTATGGCGTCTGGCAATAGATAGATAGATAGATTTATGTTTTTATTTTGTGTGATCTTGTAGGTCGATAATGTTAGATGCAGTGATGAACTCAGCATTACATGGCAGAATCAACATGTCTACGGAATATAACTTTACAGCATTATAAGTGCCATGATTAGATAAAATATAAAATCTGTCCACATACTAGCGCTGCAGTAACATATCAATGGAAAGAAAAATATTGAATTAGTCTTTTTCACTACAGTATTATGTATTGGTCTCTGAAGTACTGGCTGAGCTGGACAACCCATGAATCTCATCTCTTCCCAAGTGTTCATCAGATTCAGCACAAAAAGAAGCCTAGTAACGAGAGTACATATCAGAGTACTAAAAACATTCATATTTATGTGAATAATCTGAGAATGCATGTATGGTTCTGAGGTTCTTTTCAAACACATTTAACGCTGCAGGGTGGATCACAATGGGCAGAAACGTTTTGACGGGGCCATAGATTGCCTTGCGGTGCTTTCCCTTGCGGAGTCTGCCCGTACGGTGTCTGTTCTCAACGTGGCCCTCCTGCTTCCATCGCCTGACCCACCTGTAGACAGTGGTGACGCTAGACCCAGTTACCCTCTGTAGCTATGGCACCGGCTGACGGTCCCCCCACCCACATCCACACAAAGATGCTTCTCTCAGTCAGGGAGGTTGGTCGTGAGGATCGGTGTGTTTTCGTGGTGCCTGAAATTTAGTGATCAGTAAATATCAAGAATGTCTAAAGTTTCTTCGTCTGTAGGTGTTACCATAAGTTAGTAAAAGATTATAATAAACTTCACGCAATTATGTTTCGGTCATTCAGAAAGGTTGGTTGTGACGATCGCTATGCATTCATGTTTGGTGTCTGAAAATTATGCATTATGAAATATAAAAAGGTGGACACTTTCATCTATAGCTCTTAGGATAAAGTGGTAAAGGATAATTGATAAAGAAATGTCTCTCTTATAAAGATGCTTTGCTCGGTCAATGGGGGTATACAAACATGGCTAACGGTAACGCGGTACCGTATGAATGATAACAAAACTGTACCATATATATATATTATTTTTAATAACAGAACGGAGGAAGGAAAAACAAATGAATAAAAAAAAATAATCCATATACCAAATTACTGGTGTCCTCTGTTCATAAAATATCTGTAACAGACTTGAACAGTTGTGGGTTGAAATTTGGAGGGAAACAACTCTGGGGAAGCGAGTTCCAGAGAGATGCAGTTCGGGGAATGAAAGAATTCTGATAGACAGAAGTTCTGCAATATGGATAAGTGACATTCCAGTCATGAGCGCTACCAGATGCCCGTGTAGCACGAGGGAAGGCATGGAGAGGTGGCTGCATGGACGCAACTTCGTCTGAGTATTTGCCAAAAAAATATCTGTAAAATAATGCAAGGGAGGCAATATTCCTTCTACTTGCAGGGGAGGTAGTTTATTTGTAATGCCAGGGTTATTAATAATTCTAACAGCTTTGTTCTGAATTTTGTCTAGTTGTTTTAATGCAACCTCTCCACATCCATTCCACAAGGGTGAGCAATATTCAAGCTGAGTGCACACATGACTTATAAATTATAGCTAACTGCTCATCAGCGAAGAAGTTACGGACTCTGTACAATAATCCAAGTTTCTTTGAGGCGGTTTTAGCAAGTGATCTAACGTGAGAGGTTCAGCTGAGGGCATCGTTAAGTGAGACGCCAAGAATTTCAATACTTTTGGAGATGGGAATATTAGTAGCACTGAAGGTAATGTACGAATCTGCCAATATCTGTCTATTAGTAAATTGTATATATTTAGTTTTACTAGCATTAAAAGAGACAAGGTTGGTTTGTCCCCATTCACTGTTCGTAGATAGGTTTCGATTTATGGAGATGGCTGTACTGAGTTGAGAGGTAGAGATATTAGACTTTGTAAATGGGTGTCTGAGTGTGAATGAACTATGCAGTGTTGAGTCATCTGCATATGAGTGGATGGGATTGTGGGTGACAGATAAGAGATCATTAATATGAACCAGGAATAGGGTTGCCGCCAGAACTGACCCATGCAGCACGCCGGCGTTAATTGAGTGGAAATTGGAATATACATCAACTGCTTTTACTCTTTTTTTCCTGTCACTAAGATATGAAGAAATCAAAGGAACAAAAGATGTTAGTCCATAGCAAGGGAGTTTGGACAGCAGGGAACGGTGCCATACTCTGTCGGAAGCTTTAGAAGTATCAAGAGCTACTGCATGAGTTTCTCCATGTAGATCAATTGATTGATGGATGGTATGAGTTTCGTGGATCTTTCGTAGCGAAAACCATACTGTCTATCACTAATTAAATTGTTGGATTCAAGATGTTTAACAATGTGCTTATTAATTAAGGTTTCATATACCATACCAAGAGAAGATGTGACACCTATTGGTCTGTAATCAGAGGGGTCAGAGGAACTTCCTTTCTTCGGAATTGGGTGGATATTGGCTTCTTTCCATGAATTTGGGAATATAGAAGTACGTATGCATAGTCTGAATAATTTAGCTAGAACAGAGGCAAGTTCAGGGGAACACTTTTTCAAAACAATTGGCGGAATTCCATCTGGGCCTGGAGCTTTGTTGGTAGGTAAATTGTCTTGGATGGATTTTACGTATCTTGTCTGTATTTTAAGAGGGGCAATTTCGGGAGAGTCAAGTTCTAGTACTGGGACATTCTGGCTGGTATCGTCTATGGTAGAGTTTCTGGCAAATGTACTGGCAAAAATATCCACTTTCCCACGCAGGTCACTTGTAATGTTGCCATCTGAAGATTTTAGTGGGGGAATGGAAGATGACTTGTTAAAGTTATTATTGAAAGAATTAAGAGTTGACCAGAATATTCTATTGTCATTAGGGTTGTTAAGTAGTATTGATGCTTGCTCTTGAAGAAAGTTTGATTTAGCTAGATTTAATACAGCTTTTGCATGATTTCTAACAATTTTAAATTGAGAGAGTGATTCAGATGGTTTTTTATTTTAAGTATAAGTTATATGCTAATGACTTTTGGGCTGTTGCTCTGGCACAGTTGCCATCAAACCATTTTGGAGAGTTCGATCTTTTAGTGAACTTTTGACCTGGTATGAATAAATCCATACCAGCTAGTAATAAGTCGCAAATGTGGGACTGGGTAGAATTGGAATCACTAGAGAAGAAAGATTGCCATGGTATGTCAGCAAGATAATTTCTAAATCCATCCCAGTTTGCCCTATCAAAGTGCCATCGGGTCACCCTGACAGGTTCAGAACGGAGAGGTGTGGGGGGTTAACTAATGAGGCTTTGATGAGATTGTGGTCAGAGGATCCAAGTGGTGACAGTACCTCTATCCTGTATTGTTTTGGATTATTTGTCACGAATAAATCCAAGAGATGGACATTATGGTCAGGATTATCAGGTATTCTGGTTGGTTACTTTACCAGCTGGGTGAGATTAAACGATTCTGCAAACAGCTCGCACTCTGTCACGAATTCGCGCGAGCGTATTTATAAATTCGTGACATTGTACTTTACTGAGAAAAACACGAACTCTAGTGGAATTCCCACTGGGCATCACTCAGTTCAACCGTCCTCCTATTCACTCCAATCGAGATGGTTTTCAGAACATTTCTCACTGTTTCACAAGTGATCATTCTTATCTACGACATTAGTGCTTTCACTGAGTGATTTATTGTGAGCCTATATCGTTCACTTTCTTTCCGTTGACAGTTGATATTAGGCCACGCCCTACTTCCGGCGAACACGGCCATCTCTCGCCCCATTTCGTAGTTTGAATTTAGTCAGCTTTGAGTCGCCTTGAGGGTAGGACCGTTTTTGCCCAGCGTAGAGCAGCACCTCCGTTGTACAGCGAGTTCCTGAATCTCCACCTAGACGGTGAATTGGCGAAGCAGGCTTAGCGAATAACAGCGTTTTGATGTTCATCACAGGTGCCCAGACTACTCATTCAGCTCCCCTCCACTGACCAGTATTTCTATCCTTTTTTTTTTCTAGGCTTAAGTCTGATTAGCTTTTGAATGAGCGAGTAAGTGTATTCTCTTGAATTCATTTAAGATTCATGTAACATAAATTTATTTTATTGTAATAAATAAATTTAGAGTTCTTTTCTTTGAGCTTAATGTAATTAGAATCGTGTTTTATTTCTCCACATTAAGCTTATTTTTAGTTGCCGCTCCTAGTTTGCACAAATTCTTTACATTATCCTTAACTGGTACTTAGGCCAGTTCTTTTGTATCAAATTTAAATCCGTTGTGCCAGCAAGGAGTGAAGCACCGGCAAGAACCTGTTTATTACTATTAGCATTAGTTATTGGTTGTCAGGGGTGGAGTCACTTTCTCAAGAGGCTAACAGTACTAACAAACAGTACGCATGAGAAATTAGTCTCTGCTGTGTACTGTTGAGAAAGTTTATAAATTATCGTCTTTAGAGAATTAGCGAAGGAAGCCAGAATAAAGTAAAACTTACTACTTGATTTTTCACAAGTCAGTCCCTTGTTTCTATTTTCAAGTAACATCAAGCATTATTTATTCATTAAGTTCACATCCCCCCGTGACACACTCTAGTCCAGCGTCGTCAGTCCTGGCAGAATGCAATAACTATTCAACATTATGTATGTTAAAATCACCCAAAATGGTAATTTCGGTGCTCAACTGTGATATGGAATCAAATACATTGGGTTCCGAAGAAGTATTGGGGGAGCGATAGACTACACAGATATATTTTGTAATATTTTGACAATTTAGTTTATATAATAAGTAATCAAAACTGGATGAAGTGAAGTTTAAAATAGTGTCAACTGCATATTGCGATTTGATATAACAACAGGTGCCGCCCTTGTTACGAAAGTTTGTAAGGAGATGGTAACCGGGAAAACAAAATGGGGATATATCAGTAGAGGGTGAGATTTGTGGTTCTATGAGGAAAAGGGCCAAAGGAGATATGGACTGTAGGAAAAAATAAACTGAGTTTAAATTTGTGGTATGGCCGCGGATGTTGGTGACTAATATTGTAACAACACGGTACTATACCACTAACAGTAACTCGGTACTATACAACTGACAGCAACATGGTACTATATCACAAACATTAACACGGCACCGTATCACTAGCAGCAACACGGTACTGTATCACAGCAACGCCGTAAATATATCACCAACATTAACACGGCACCATATCACAACCAACGACACTGCTCCATATAACTAACACGGTACCATATGACTAACAGCAACACGGTGCCACATGACTCATGATCAAAGTGTAGGGGAAGGTGAGGCTAGAATGTGATCTCTAACAGCCTGGATCAACAGCTGAGCTCTGAGTGATGACCGGCCTCCTGAGGCCCTTGTATAAACAGTGAACACCTTCCCCTCTCGTCTCACTACACCAGCCAATGAGCACCTTCCCCTCCCCTATCACTACATCACCCAGTAAACTCCACCCCCCTCCCCTCTCACCACACCAGCCAGGGAACATATCCCCCTTCCCTCTCACTATCCAATGAAAGCTTCTCTACTCCAAGAGATCAACTACACAGATCAATAAACAAATCGATCAAGTAGGGTACTAGGGACATGACCACATTTTTCATGATGATTCTCCCATTAGTTCTATATAATTCCTTGGAGGGACAGACACAGACAGACATGTGTGACTACATAGCCCTACCTGAGTAAGGTAGAAGATACTGTCACGCAAAATATAATGTTGCTGCACGTGTATACCTAGGTCATTAATTTTACTACTTATGCAGTGGATTTTATATATATATATGCAGTGGATTTTATTTATATATATATATATATATATATATATATATATATATATATATATAAATGAACTAACTTCCAAAATTATTAATATATATTCTTACACAAATGGTAAAAGTGATACCCATGAAAGTTCATTGCAGTGAATGATACTGAAAGCAACATGCCATAATTATAATTTTATTACTAGCTTCGATATCAAAGCTGGTATTGTTTTCAATTTGTCTTTTTGTCCTCTCTGCCTGTGTGTTTGTTAACACGATAACTTCGCAACCGCTCAAAATATCATCACAAAATTTTATAGGTGTGTAGTAGGGAAAAAATCGATTACGATTTCAAAATTGGTGAAAGTATGTAAAGGTCTGTGTCTGTTACCAAGATAACTTCGCAACCACTCAAGATATCATCACAAAATTTAATACAAGTGTGTAGTAGGGATGAAAGTCTCATACAAGTATTGTTTTCAGTTTTCCTGTGTGTATGTGTCTGTTAGCACGATGACTTCGCAACCGCTCAAAATGTCATCACAAAATTTTACAGGTGTGTAGTAGGGATAAAAATCTAAGAGTTCAAAATTGGTGAAAGTAGGTCAAGGTCTGTGTGTCTGTTACCACGATAGCATCCCAACCACTCAATGTATCATCACAAATTTTACAAGTGTGTAGGAGGAATGAAAATCTACGAGTTCGAAATTGGTGAAAGTAGGTCAAAGTCAAGGACATATTCCGAGCCACGCTAGATATGTACAGGCTCGCGGCTAGTGTGATTTCCCCCTTGTGGGGGCCTCTAGTATTATCTATGTATTCAATTATTTGGTTGGTATGCACTGCTCCCATTATTAAGTTGAAAAATGAAGGATGTAATTCAGTGGTGATGAAGTGTGTCTTTAGGTGATCACCTGGCCCTGTTTGCCCCACCTGGCACCACCACACACCAGCTCCATCACCAGCACCACCACGGTCACTGTGAACCCATAGCCAAGCACCGCCAACATGCCCTGAAAATGTAAAACGCGTGATGTAAGGCAGTAATACTTTCACGAATGCATTTAACCATAATACCCCTTTTGTATGCGTGGTCAATTTTCATTGGCACACATTCACGAGATCGTGTTATTACGCAGTGCGTGACAATGTATATAATTATGGGAACTCTTGAACAATACTGAAACCCCTTTAAACTTCTCTCAGTCAGTTAACCACTTGCGTTTGCACTCAGATTTGAAACAGAGTTTTTAATAACATTCATGTATCGTGAGTGACTGTCTTTTAGTACAGACAGTATGTTTCAGTGAGTGATATTTTCTGTGTAATTATCGTTCCTCAGCCTTGCCTCTATAGCCGTTAAGTTAGGCCATGTCTACAAGACTTCCGGTGATCATGTATTTGCTTTGGGGCTGGCATGAGAACATTAGTTATTTAGTCATTTGGTACAGTGCTGCCACGGGAGATGGATCTGAAGAACAGTGCAGAGAAGAAAGACTTTGTCTTAGCGGCTACAGCCTCTAGCAGTTCTTTGACCCCCGCACCTCCCCAATGAGTTGGTGATCGGCAACAGTGGACGTCAGCAGTGAGAATTGCAGCTCCTTGAGTAGCAGAGCCGCCCAGCCTCTTCACAGCCACAACTCCATTTTCTCCACTGACCAATATTTTCTTTCTGTGTTTTCTGGGCTTCACCCTGGAACACTAACCCCCGATCCGACTTACACCAACACTAACATGGGGTTGACTGACCCCATTTTTGAAAAATGAAAAAAAGTCAGAATTAGAATTTATTCAATTCCTTGGCATACATGGAAAATATGTCCTTTGTACTTCAGTCTGAGTGAAAAACCAATGACTTGAAACTTAATCTTAACACTAAGGTGGATAACTAAATAAAAAAAAAAAGTGTAAAAATACTAAGATTAACTAATGACTATGCTGACGACCAATGCTATAAGGAGACGACTGCAGCTGCGAGCTTGGCTGTAGGCACACAAACACTCTGGTAGTGGGAACCTCTGCAGACATACCCACAGCCTTGGGGCAGCACTAGGAAGTGTGTGGGAGAGGGACGAATGGATTTTTTCTTGCCCATATTTACCCATGTAAATGAACAGCAACTGCTTATTATTGATCACCAAGGCTATAGCCATTGATTACTAAAGAATTCTTATGGATTATTATATTTTTTTCTTTGAAAAACGAAAAATCTTCCGTGTGCAAAATGAAGACTATAATCTTATGTTACACCATATATTCTGTACTTTAACTAATAAGTACAAGTGTACATAGGAGTGTACAGTGTATGTACTGGTGTACAGATGTACTAATCTCAAAATAATTATTTTCCTGTCAATGATTTCCCCCTAAAAACTAACACCTATAAACACTAGCGTGAGGTTGAGCCAACTCCAGGCATACTTTTCAGCATACAAATTACAAGTGAGCTGCACCACACTACCTCCTTGTAAGAGCGGTTGTAGTGGCATGAAGGTACTGGGAGACCCAGCACCCTGGGCCCCATATCTCCCCATGATCGCATTATCACCTCCTGGGGGAGGGGTCACCTCAACCCCACGAAAGTGTTCTAGGGTTAAGATTATTAGCTGGTATGATCGATTGCGTGAGTGAGTGATTACTCGTTTAGTTATCTTGTAACATAAGAATTCATTTTGTTTGTAATTAATAAATTTACAGTTCTTTGTTGGGGCTTGATTAAATGTAAGAATCGTGTTTTATTTCTCCATATAATGCTTACTTTAGTTTTCCACTCCCAGTTTGCACAAACTTCTTATATTAATTACGACTGGTAGTTAAGCCATAATGATTCATAAATTCGCTTGAGCCAAAGGAGTTGGTACCGGCAGGAATCTGTCTTTATTAGTATTAATCATCGATTTCAGGGATAAGGACACTTTCTCAGAGGCCAACAGTATCAAAGATTCAGCATTCATGAGTGATTAGTCTCCGCTGTGTACTGTTAGGAAAGTTGATGAAATTCTCGTCTTTAGAGAATCGACAGAGTAAGCCAGCTTAAAGAAAAAACTTACTACTTGATTCCGTAAGTCGATTCTTTTGTGACAAATGACGACTTATTTTCAATTTATTCAGATTTCACTTCCCCCCTTGACACTCACGATGTCATATACAGTGTAACGGTAGGATTTTTATCCCACCGTTGTTCATCAGTGTAACGATGAGAAATTTTATCCCATCATTATTTATCAGGTTTGTTCTGTTTAACTTACTTGTTGATAATACAAAGGGTACTCAATTAGTTTCCCCTCAGTGACTGATAAAGTATTCACCAAAGAAAAAAAAACAAAGGGGGGGGGAGTAACTTCGACCTTGAATGATAAAGGTTAATTGCATAAAGGATATTTTTGGTAGCGTTTGTATTTTTAGCCGAGTCGAGAATAAGTTAGTACGACGTGTGTTAGTCGTTCCCATAGCGGAGGAATTTTGAACTGGAAGGGAAGTGAGTCATGCGTGAGAGGACATAATTCCCTTGGTTGGATATCAAAATTGCATATACTTTACTCTACTTTAATAAATCTGTACTTGTTAAACAACAGACATTTTTTTTAATTACATGATCTTTAATAACATGAAAAGAGTTGTAAATTAAGTACTAGTTTGGGCGATAGTAATACAGTACTGTTACCAAGCGAAACAATTTGAATATTTAACAATGACTCCTGAGTTCATCACATTTCATTCTCGATTATCAGTTATTCTTGGGCTCGTCAATAGCCTCAAGACTGGGACATTCAATGACATGGACTGTCTTTTCGGACTGGCATAGCCTCGAACCAAAAATATTCACTCATGTACTATTACGTCGGGCCAGTCTAGACTCATCACACAATTCACTAATATTTCATAATCACTCGGGCTTGCTTAGCCTCGAGGAACAATTCGAAATTACATATCCTTACAACCACTAAATTCACTTTAACACTCCCAATATTTCTAACCTAGTAATAAAAGAAGAGAAAAAAGAAAAAACGGTTGATGAGTTTAAATTCGTTTTTCCATTACATGATCACCTTAACTTTCATAATTCTGTACCTTATCTACCATCAAAAAAAGGTTCACCTGATTGATTCATAATTCAATTGCTACTACATTCAGTTATAAATCTATTCGTGGGTAGTGTAAGCGTGTGTGTACGTCAAGTCTATGGGCAAATTCATATGATGGCCTCGTGCAAACCCCAAAGTCACGTCTGTTACCCGCAACGTCTGGATAGCCAATCTCTACATTAAGCTTTTAACAACATTACTTCATATTGTTCACGACAAGCAAGAATTAAAACAAGCAAGAGGGGAGAAAGAGGAATGTGTACAGCTCACCTGAAACAACGTCTGTTACCCACAACGTCTGGGTAGCCAATGCGGTTTAGCTAGGGCCACAGGGACGCTACTGCTAGTCAAATGAGACTGTGTTTTTGCGATATGGTGGGTTTTAATTCTCTTCACTATTTATATAGTAGAGTACACATGACGTTAGGACTTTTGATTTAATTGGGGAAAATTTGGGATTCAATCCTTACTATAGTTAAATACTGAATTTACTGCCATCCCTCCCTGAGTCTGGGGTAGCTTATGCCATCTAGTGACGGCTAAGGCAAGCGGAACTACTTGGTCCTCACAAATTTCATTATCTTTGCCTTTTCTTACTATTAATTTCACATATTTGGATTCTAGCAGCTTCATTAGTAAGCATTTCACAACAATGATACGGAAAGAATTGCATACCCATTATTATTCTGTTTAAGGTTTAAACTTGGTGCCCGGCAAATGACGCGCCACAAGCATGGGGATGTTGCTCACATCTGCTACTCGTTACTCACCAGATGGGGGGAACTCCCATAGCTCAACACTTCCAGATACACTACCTACGCATAGATACAGAGATATATACATATAAAAATAAAGTTGTCCCTACATCGATCATTAACACATGAACTACCACTTAGAACAAGACCCTTATAGACTAGTATTCAGATTACACCCTATCTAACTTAGAAATCACAGCACCTCCAAACATATACATGAATACTAAATTTGTGGCATTACATACAGTACATATGTCTATAAAAGACATTTTTTTTTTTTTCGAAATGATCTTGAGGGCACAACCCGGATAAAATTATTTTCTACTATCCTGTATTCTTGTACAGCCTTGATGTTTAATCTGGCCTTACACTCATATAAAGCCAGTATAGACTAGTTCTAGGAGGACGATGTGGAGATTCATTAAGCTTTGTCCATAAGTCGTGTGTCTCTGCATCTCCCACAGTAACTGCCCTAACACCTCAGCATAGGCTAGTTCAGTGTATCAAACAGGAAATCAAGTTCTCTATGATCCCAGAATATACCGTGGGAAAGTGTGTGTGTGTGGGGGGGGGTAGTGTCAAAAGTACATAGCTAGATTTGTAATGACAAAAGGCAGGTTTTACTGTGGACTTTCATTTTTATTCAAAGCACCTCTCTACCTAACTATAATGTGACAAGGTACATATTTACCTTCGGGATTAAGGATAAGAATACTCGATTACTTACTCCGAACTCCCCGTCACTCCGATGAAGTATTTGTTACTTTATTTACATTACTTTTTTTTACTTTTTCTCTCGTAGTAAAAGGGTCTCAGCCCCCAGATCAAGAAGTCTCCCCTGAACCGAATAAAATCGTCTGAATGTGATAATCCAAAATGCAAAATACGTTATCGGACTAAAGCGGATAAAAGCTACCATTAATGAAGTGGGTCTATCCTGTTTCCACTAATGAAGTTACTCTCGTGGCTTACCCAAAGACTGGTGAGCGAGAGAATGGTGTTGACAGTGAAGATCCTGGTTGGGTTCTTGCACATGCTGGAGTTGGGTTCTGAGTACTTCAATCATTTATCATACAGTCCTGATTCCACCAACGTGTAGGATCTAATTACAAGAAGTGACACTTATATGTTCTATGTGTGAAGTATAACTATCTATCTCTATCTATTGCCAGACGCCTCAATCCCTTTTGGGGTGGCCACAAACAAATCGCCTCCAAGTCGCCCTGTCCCCCGCCATTTCACTGCCCTGCTCCCAACTCACAACCCCCTCTCTCATATACCTCTCCACCCCATCCCTCCATCTCATCCTCGGCCTCCCCCTCCCTCTTCCCCCCTCCACCTCACTCACATACACTCTCTTCGTCAGTCTTTCACCCTCCATCCTCTCCACATGGCCAAACCACCTCAGTGTGTTCCTCATAACGCTTCCTACCACATCCACATCCACACCACAACGCTCGTTTATATCCTCATTCGTCAGCCTGTCTCTCCATGTGACTCCACAGGCTCCACTTAAATAACTCATTTCCACTGCTCTCACTCTTGACTTGTGTCCTTCCAACAATGTCCAAGCTTCACTTCCATATGTTAGAGTTGGTATCACAATACTGTCATGTAGTAACTTTTTCACTTCCATGCTCACTTCCCTGTTTTTTATCACTGCTTTCAAAGAACCAGCAACCTTTCTTCCTTGCTGTACCCTTTCAAGCACTTCACCCTCCAAACCTCCATCCTTACTCATCACACTACCCAAGTACTTAAACGTACTCACAATTTCCAATTCCTCACCATCCAACCTCGCTGTACATTCACTGACTTCACCTCTCTCAAAGACCATCACTTTACTCTTCCCTACATTCACCTTTAGATTCCGTTTCTTACACACTCTCCCAAACTCATCCACCAAGCCTTGCAGCTCCCATTCGTCTTCATTCAACAACACAGTATCATCTGCAAACAACAGTACAGGGAGTTTCCAAACACTATCCTCTCTTACCAGGGCCACTCCAACATCCACTACCCTTCCTTGTACCTCTTTTATTACCTCATCCATGTACAGATTGAACAACCATGGAGACATGACACATCCCTGTTTCAACCCAACTTTCAAAGAGAAAAATTCACTTAGTTCACCATACACATGCACTGCAGCCTTCGCACCATCGTACATACTCTTCACAGCATTCAACAACTTCCCATCTACTCCATATATTCCTAACACTTTCCACAATCCTTGTCTATCCACCCTGTCATACGCTTTCTCCAAATCCATGAAAGCCGCATACAACTTCTTTCCCTTCTCTAGAAACTTTTCGACTAAAGATCTAAGAATGAATATCTGATCTACACAACCTCTTCCCTTCCTAAAGCCTCCCTGTTCCTCTCCAACTAATTTCTCTGCTCTTTCTCTAACTCTGTCTATAAGTATCCTACCATACACTTTTCCTATTATACTAAGAAGACAAATGCCCCTCTGATTACCACACACTTCTTTTTCCTCTTTTCCTTTGTACAAGGGAATAATTATACCTGACTTCCAATCCTCCGTGACTCTACCTTCCTCCAAGGCCAATCTGCACATCTGCCACATCCATTCTACTACTATCTCTCCCCCATGCTTCAGCATTTCACCACACACTCTATCAATTCCTGGGGCTTTCCCCGATTTCACTTTCTTCATTGCTTCCACAACTTCCATCCTACTGATTTCTTCCTGTCTTCTCACCTCCCTCCTTCTCCCAGCCATTCCCCAGCCACTTATACTCGCATTACTTCCATCCTCTATGTTCAGCAATTCCTTAAAGTGTTCTCTCCATCTGCTCACTTTTTCTCCCTTCTCCACTGGTAATCTACCATTTTTATTTTTCACTCCCCTGCTAATTTCACTTCCACCCTGTCTTACTCTTTTCACCTCTTTCCAGAACATTTTCTTACAGTCCCTCCACTTTACACTCAAATTCCTTCCAAATTCCTCATCCACTCTCTTCTTACTCTCTCTCACTAATCTTTTCACCTCTCTCTTCCTTTCTACATATAACTCTCTCTTCCGCCTCTCAACTTCTTCCACGCCCCTATTTCTCATCCATTCATTGTATGTTTTCTTCTTTTGTGCCACAGCCTGTCTCACCTCTTCAGTCCACCACGCTGTTCCTTGCACCCCTCTCCGTCTTCTCTTCCTTCCACACACCACATCACATGCTGCACATATTTCTTCTGTAAATATCCTACACACACCTTCCACGTCTCCCATCTGCTCCAAATCATATTTGCCCAATCTTTCCTCCACTTCTCTCTTATACTCTGCCTTTTTCTCATCCTCTTGTAACCTTTCCATTCTCCTTGCAACTACTCCTTCCTCTCGTCTTTCCCTTCTTCTATTCCTCCATCTTACTGGAATCCTAATTCTGGCCACCACCAAGTAGTGGTCAGAAAGTCCACTCCCCCAGCCTCTATAAGCTCTTGCATCCATTACACATCTTCGCATCCTTTCATCCACACACACATAATCAATCATTGCCTTACTTTCATTCAGTTCACCACCCACCCTTCTCATCACTCGCCATGTATACCTGTGGATCATTTTATGCCTGAAGAGGGTATTGGCTATCACCAACCCCCTCCCAGCACAAATGTCCACTAACGCACTCCCATTCTCATCTATCTCAGCAGGCACACCCCACTCACCAACTATTCCATCCACCTTCACATTCCCAACTTTACCATTCATATCACTGATCAAAAACACTCTCTCATTCCTTCCAAACTTTTCCATGCACACTTCTACATTTGTCCAGAACTCTTCTCTCACTCTTCTAGCACGATCTTGCGTTGGCGCATATACACACACAATCGCCCACATTTGTATTCCAACTTTCAACTTTACCCACACAATCCTTGACCCAACTGATCCATACTGTCTTATGCTCTTCTTCCATCTTTTACTCACAACTATACATACTCCTTCCTTTGCCCTCTCATTCTCATCTACTCCTGCACATATATCTCATCCATACTCCCATTCTCTCACACTTTCTCCTCTCCATTTTGTTTCAGTTATTCCACATACATCCACTTTCGCACCCTCAAGCACCTTGTCAATCTCTCTCTCTTTCTCCTCATCATTCGCTCCTCTTACATTCCATGTACCTATTTTGTATAGCGAGTATAACTCGCTAAGAAAAATGAAAGGTGAAATACCGAACTCTCGTCTGTTCTTCCAAGACATCTCAGGGTATGTATGTATGTATGTATGTATGTAAATTTAACATATACCCAAAGCCCTCCTGTGAAACGGACCAGATATATACAGTAAATATCTATCACATTTTTTATTTTCATTTGCAGATCGAAATATACTACAACCACTGTTATCTGTAATACTTGTTTTTTTTTTTTATGACAGAAAGAAGGAACCAAAGGCCAGGGGCCCACTAACCTTTCCTCCGAAGAAAAAAAAATACAAAATAGAGCCAAATTCAAGATCCGTTCATTTCTAGATGCCTGGACACACTGCGTTTGGAAGACTGGAGATCATAGGAAGAAGGAAATACAGACAGAGGGAGACAGTTGCTTATTTTAATATACTTGGACAATTACAACTTACTTATCCTTGGTAAAGAGCGGCTGTTCTGAGTCACCATGCCCAGAGGATTGGTTGCGTAGACACTCCGTGAAAGGTAAAAATCACAACGACCTGTAAAAAGAATTACTAGCTTGTATCAATGCAAGAGTAGTTATAATATTAGAAAACTACTTAAGTGTTTCTTTTACATATTTGCAAGATGTTTATTATTATGATATGTCAGACCAGTGCTTTACATTTAACTGACAGTCGTTTCTAATTAACTACCACTTTGCCTTTTATCAACAGTCGTATATTCCTAAATTCCTCGTTTCAGTTATGTGCGTCAGTGTCAGTGTCTTTCTCTGCTCCCAGACTTTATTAATTACAAAAGAAAATTGTAACAAGAGGAGTCGTAACATCTTGACTGCTCCAGCATTCATACTGTTTAAAGCACCATTTAGAGGTAAAGACTTTATTTTCGCCTCCTAAATGGTCCTTTAATTAACCAGTTTGTCAGTCATAGTAGCCCTGGTAACATTTAATTTATTCTAACTGATGACAGACGACTGGGAAGGAAAGGGGAGTTCTCAAAACTTCCCCTCGTGAAATATTCAGTCCGTAGTGAGTATATTCCTTAATGATCCATGTAAGTTCAAAAGAATAAATCTGTTAACTTAAAAAACCTGACTCTTTTACTCAGTAGAGAAAACTCATAGTACAGACCAATTTATATTTCATGACTAACTTGACATGACAAGTTCAACAGCAGCTTGTGTGTGTGTGTGTGTGTGTGTGTGTGTGTGTGTGTGTGTGTGTGTTCATGTTATTTTAGAATGACAGCAATTAAATATTAATATGTTATTGGCTTGGTGCTGTCATAATACACTGACACATTTTAAAATACAGGTAGCTAAATATATATATAAATATATATATATATATATATATATATATATATATATATATATATATATATATATATATATATATATATATATATATATATATATATATATATATATATATATATATATATATATATATATATATATATATATATATATATATATATATATATATATTAAACATACATAACCCCAGTAATCTTGGCAACCATATTATAACCTGTGAGAGAAAAGCTTTTTAGAAGCAAGTTGGTATAGTTGATATCCAGGTCAAAGATGACGTGATTGGCTGCACGCACGATGGTCTCCGTGCTGTTGGCTGATTCTACGATCTTGTTATAGGAGACTCATTTTGTCCCCATCAGTTTCCCCAGTTCATGAAGTGGACCTGACGTGGCAGTCTGAAACGAATGAGGCTGTCAAAAATTGTCTACTTTACGGTATAAGTTTTTGGAATTTGGAAACACGAGTTATTAGTAATTCGAAAAAAAGTACATGTAAATGTCTGGCAGAAAATTTTGGTTCTACATTAAACAGATGAAAATAACCGATGACCCATGAGTTAATGACTGAAAACAGCATCAGGAACTTAATTACCTATCAAAATCATAGGTCCTACTCATTAGTTAATTCGCTACTTTATTGTGTTTAAGAAACTGTACATACCTGAAAGAAAATGTTTTCAATAGACAGAAACTGTCTAAACCTTTGGGCAGCCTGTTACTATGATACAAAAATTTCATGAATAATTTATTATTTCAGGCAAAACTTGTATGATTATCATTTTTGACGCCATAATTAAATAACAGCATATCAGTTAAAGTATTGCATTATAGACAGCCAAATAGATACTCTTAATTTTTTTATTATCTTGAAGAAACAACGATTCACTTCAGTATATTTAATGATCAAAGTGTTCAGAACAACAATTATACCAACATCAGAGTTGTCAAGGACGTCCTGCAGACTCTGATAGGGTTGGCCTACGTATATGACTGTCGGGAGGGACATAAGGTTGCCAAGGTATCTCTGTATCAGCACCACCATCATCAGCATCCATACCCCCAGCATCACATGATCCCACCACCATCGAGTCTAGGTACTCTTTGTATCCGGAAGACAAAATTTAGTCAAGGAAAAGATATGGATTACCTGAATATTTGATGGCCTGTTACTGGAAGCTTTCGTGAAATAAGAGGTGTGGTTAAAGTAACCTGTCATTTGTGAGATGAATTGAAGCATCATCTAACAAAAGACAGTGGTTAAGCCTCATGAAACTATGTAGGTGAAACAATTGGCTCTTTCTGTATTCTCACAGAGAGAAATTGGCTAATTCCGATGGTAACAAGACTAGATGCTGCCTACATTAACTCAGTCGTTCCCACTTCATCTAATCTCTCAAAGTCCCTCAAAATTTAATCTAAATTCACTCAGTGTTACCTACAACGTGGCAAACACTAGCTACCTTCTTGCAAAAGACCTTCTTTCATGCGTGGTTCTTGCATATCAGTGGGGAGAATGAAATACAGAAACAGCATCACAGCGCATACTGCCAACAGTGCTGTCAGCACAGCCACCCAAACCTTTGGTCCAAGAGGAAGCACGAAGCCCCACGGGTCCACCTCAGGTCGACCACGGGCATCGAGAATAAGATAATTTCCTATAAATACAAATGGAGAGTAGTCTATCCACTGACTTCTGGTTATGTCCATGAAAAATGGTCCTGGAGTAAACTCCACTTCCTGAAATGTTTTTGTAAGGTATAATCAAGAACAGTGGAATAATGTATGTCGGAATATATTTCATAAAAGATAAACCTTTCCCACAATATACTATGATGTGAAGTTCGTGAAAAGGTTCACAAGTCGTTTTCTTAACTCAATATATTTACTGTATTGATCAAGACTTGTTATTCCAAGAGAAGATGACCCCGAGCTAAATATTTGAAGGAGAAACTGACAAACGAAAAATGTTTGTAAGATGAAGTATATGCGAAACATGAGGATCGAACTGCACAATACTGAAAGCTGTAGGAGGATAAACTATGGAATTTACCTAAGACACGACTGCTTGTAAAAACAATAATGAAAGTATATAAACAGTAGGTCAATAGAAACTGGTTTTTATAACAACTAGAAAAAGGGCTTCGCAAATATTACTGTTAACAAAAAATGTTCAAAATATATATCTGAGAAAGAGACGCTACTACGTGTCCTAAGCCAGAGAGTATTCGGTTCACAGTTGCGATATTCTTGTTCTAACCTGGCCCAAAATTGCCATTCCATATTGAGAAGTTTGCTGCAATAAGAAATTAGCACTAGAAAGGGATGCTAGTGACAAGGCAGTCTTATGAAAATGAGGGAATGAGTAACATTGTCTTTGCCTTCGAGCTTCAAAGTATAATATGCAAAAGGACGAAAATCTGAGCCAAGCTGAGGGAAACGAACTGCAGAACTGACCCTACGTGTAATTAGTCCCATCATGCTTGTCCAAGTCCCATCGCTTTACAGTAAGCCCCAAGTCCTGTCAGGTGATGTCACGTACAGTACGTGTATCTGTCAGAGGGACGTGATTTAAGTATGATGATTTTGTAACACCTTTTCCTTAGCAAAAATAAAGTCGAGAGGGTAAGTTCACCTTTATATTTTATTTTCGCTAACTTAGGGCAAGTTGTGCAATCAACCAATGTTTATTTATCAAACCCAAATATTTCCAGTCAGACACAGAGTGTAGTAAAGCAAATGTGCATTAATAGTTCAAGTGAAGTTCATGATCGTGAACAACATCTCCATAATGCTCCCTGCTGCCCCCCGAAGGTGAGTCGTTTGCCCTGTGGTGCTGTGGGGTCATCTGCTGTAATTGTCGGCTGAGACACAAATTCCTTTGCTGTCACTAGCATGTGTGGCCGGTGCGGGAACCTGCGGCGAGATGGTGTACAGTATAGTATTGACTAGTAATGTCTATCTGTCTATCTATCTATTGCCTGACTCCTTAATCCCGTAAGGGGTGGCCACAAACAATTCGCCTCCATGTCGCCCTGTCCCTCACCATTTCATTGCCCTGCTCCCAGCTCACACCCCCCTCTCTCATTTACCTCTCCATTCCATCCCTCCATCTCATCCTTGGCCTCCCCCTCCCTAGTAATGTCACTTGGATTAATGATATACTCTCAGGCAATGCATTTTACATTCTGACAGTATGAATATATATTTATGCATTACACACAAAACAGAACCTGGACATTATAAGCTTTTGTATTCAAGTATCATTTGTGCTAATTTTCTTTCAGTTAAAGAGAACAACTGCGTTGCCCGACCATGTTGTTGCGTAATGTTGGCGTAACTTAAGGCCATTCAGATCGTTCACAGTGATTAATTTTCAGGCTCAGTCAAGTCAATTTAGATTCGAGAAACCTGTTTAGATACAATTATGTAAATTACTGTTTATAGTTTTTTTTATTCTTACTTGTCCTAAAACTCTCATCTGCCCATCTTGAATGCCGAGTTATAACAATAGATCAACACTCGAATATGATGCTAGTCATAGAGTTGTTATGGGAAGGATGTAGAACTGTACAGCAGTATTGTCTTTTTCTGCCACTGACCTATGTGAAATAAGCTGCAAAAGGACGAAAATCTGATCACAGTTACGGCAAAAAAAAACAAAAAAAAACAAAAAAAAAAAGTTACAGTACATCATGTACACTGTCACGAATCAAATTCGCGACATTTCCCTTTTGTGAGAATCCACGAACTATTAGTGGAAAACTCACTGTTTATCGTTCAGTTAACCGCTCATTCGGACGGAAGCTTTGTCAAATCAATTTTTCATTGTCATACGTGATCGTCTCTGTGTGAGACATTAGCGCTTCCGCTGAGCGATTTGTTTTGGGCGCGTTTCGCCCACTTGACCGTTAGAAAAATGCGGCCTACTGCTCCCTCTTTGTTCCCACGACTTACTCAGTCCAGTTGTTGCTGTGACGGAGAGAGGTCCTGTGCCAGCAGTGTGAGAGGTCAGCTAGTACCCAAACTCCACTTCACAGTTCTCCAGTACTCCCATCCTAAGTTCAGCTTTGGGTGATATGCAGCATTCATCGACTGGTATTTCCTTCTTGTATTTTCCTAGTCTTAAGGTGTTTTTCCTAGGTGTAAGAATTTAGCTCGAGTGAGTGAATGAGTGCGATCTCATTAATTTGATTTTGAATTGTAACGTTAAATTTATTTTGTTGTAATCAATAAATTTAACAGTTCTTTTTCTTGAGCTTGATGTAATGTAAACTCTTGTTTCATTTCTCCATAATTAAGCTTATTTTCCATATAGCTCCTAGCTTGCATAAACGTTTGCCTTTCATAACTGGCACTTAGACCAGTCTTGTATTAAACTTAAAATCCGTTGTGCCTTCTAGGAGTTAAGCATCAGCAAGAACCTGATGTTATTATTAGTTATTTATTGTCAGGGGTGAAGTAACTTTCTCCAGAGGCTACAGTACTAATGAACAGCAATTGAGTGATTAGTCTCTGCTGTGTAATGTCGAGAAAGTTTATAAATTCTCGTTCTTAGAGAATCGTTGCTTGATTTAGCAAGACAATCATTGTCCCTGCTCTTTAATATCAATTAAATAACATTAAAGCATTTATTTTAAAAACACCGTGATATTATAAAAACCCCGTGACAATTGGCGACCTCATTCCAGGATATTAACTCCTAGCTCTAAAGCTATTCACGAGATAGTACTCACTCGTTCATATTTAGGTATTTATCATTAAAGTTTATAGGCACAAGCTTACTGGTGTTTACCGTTAATTTAGCAAGTGAATTTTTGCTTTATTAATCCATAGAGTACTTAACTCTATTTAGTACTTTATTTTTTATAACGCCAGACGATTTTATTCCCTCCTGGGTAACCGCCGTACCCATTGTGTTAATTATTGAGTTCTCAGTTATTTGCATTTTGCTCTAATTTTTGCCAGTTAACTAGATAAGACTGGTCACCACTAGCTTGTGTCTGTATTCTTTATTTGTGTTATTAGCATTCGTTTGCGAAGCAGTCAGTACTCAATTTCGGTTTGCGTAATAAATTAGCGCCATGGCTACCACTGTATTTTTACAGGAAGCCAAAGATATGGGTCTTTCGGACCCAACCGAAATTAAAGAGTATACAGTATACTCTCACGGCATAATCAGGAGCAGCAGCGCGAGAATGATGCCCGTGAAGAGCGTAAGATTCAGCGCGAATATGAGCGAGAACAGCGTGAATACGAGCGAGAACAGCGCAAACACGAGCAGAAACAGCGCGAACTCGACTTAGAACACGTGCGGGAACAACGTGAATATGAACGTGCCGAACGTGAGGCACGAGAAAAACATGAACTTGAAGTGCTGAAGCTCAAGCGAGATTCCTTGGCTTCAGACACGTCTGGTGCAGTTGGTCCAAGCTCCATGAGCGTTCTCCCTGCACATGTCCTGGCGACCCCACGCATCAAGCTTCCTTCATACAAGGAAAGCGAGCGAATTGAGCTGTACATAGCTCGTTTTGAGGACATGGCAGACATGTATCAACTGGATGAGGCAGCTAAGCGGATCCAGTTTCTTAGCCTATTTGAAGGCCCTGCCCTCGATATTCTCCACAGAATTCGTGGAGACAATCTCACATATGAGATGATGAAAGCTGCACTCATTAAGGCGTATGGTCTCACAGTAGACGACCCCAAAGTTCAGTTCATGCGAGCTCGTCTCCAAGACAAGGAGACAGCTGTTCAGTTCCTTGATCGTCTCACAGCTTACTTAAATGAGTGGATGGAGAAAGATGAAACTCCTTCCATGCGTGAGGGGATAATTGACCTTATGCTGCGTACACAGCTAGAGAGGTCGTGGCCTGCTGAGCTCATAGCACAGCTTAAGATCTGCCAGGTGAAAGATGCCAGCCAAATGGCAGAAAAGGCTGACGCATTCTTTACTGCATACGGGTATCAAACTCGTAAGCAAAACACCTGGAGCAGAAAAGATTCTGCCAAGTCTGGGAAGCCGTCTCAGACTGAATCCCAGCACCAAGGCCGTTCTCAGAGTACTGGCCAAGGTCCAAGCAAACCGCAGAAGGACCAGGGGCAAAATACACAGCAGCCTGCTTGGAAGCGGTACAACAAGCACCCCAACCAGCAGCAGTTCCCCAAGCAGCAGCAGCAGCAGCAATACAAGGACAAGCCACGTAACCCTCAGTCAGGTCAATTAGTGTATCGGAGGCAGGAGGCAAATGCAGCCTTCATTCCACAACAAGTACCCGGTGGTGCCATCTCTACCAGTACAGGTACTTCCCAACAGTTCACAAGTCCCCCTCCGACCATGAACTCTCCTCAGACACCTAGTTCCCAGGGCGCCACGTTTGCTGCATCGGTTGTTCTGCAGTTCCACCAGCAACACTGCCTTTCTTGTTCAGCCAGGGTCTGTGGGGGTGTTTCTGTAAATGTTCTGAGGGACAATGGTTCCTCAGGTTGCTCTGTTAAGCAGAGTTTAGTTCGGCCTGATGAGTATACAGGTCGACAGATCCAAGTTAGACTTATTGATGGATCAGTGAGATTGTTCCCTGAGGCACGTATCCAGGTGGCATCTCCATTTTATACTGGTACGACACTTGCAGTTGTCATGCCAGAACCTCTATTTGACGTAATAGTAGGAAACATTCACGGAGTCAAATAGTTGCGCCGTAGATGTTGCTACTCAGACTTCAGCTGCTGTGATAACACGAGCCATGGCCAAGGCTCCAAATCGCGTCACTCCGTTGACCGTCGCAACGCCGCAAGATCTGATTCGTAGTCAAGATGTTGTCCAAGAGCAACAGACTGACTCGACACTTGCCTCAGTGCGCAAGAAGCTGGAGGGTAAAGTGATCAAGTATTCACGGGAGGACAAGCCAGGTTCCTTCGTAAGCGAGGACAGCTGTACCGTGAGTCACAGACACCCCAGGGTGAAGTTCGACTGCAGTTTGTCGTTCCTGCAAAGTATCGCCGAGCAGTGTTTGAATTAGGTCATTGTTCAGCGATGGGAGGTCACATGGGTCAAAGAAGACCTCTGACCGCATCCATGCTGACTTTTTCTGGTCAGGAATGGGACGGGAAATAACAAGGCTCGTACGTTCCTGTGATGTGTGTCAGCGTACCACTGACCGGGGACGTGTCCGTCCTGCGCCATTGAAGCCAATGCCTATAATCTCTGAACCGTTCAAGAGAGTAGCAGTTGACATAGTTGGGCCAATCTCCCCTAGGGCTAGTGATGGATCAAAGTATATCCTCACTATTGTTGATTTCAGCACACGGTGGCCTGAAGCCGTGGCCCTTAAGAATATAGAGGCCGTCACTGTTGCTGAGGCATTAATTGGACGTGTTCTGTCGTGTAGGTATCCCTAAGGAGGTCTTAAGCGACCGGGGTTCGCAGTTCACTTCAGCAATGATGAACGAAGCGTTCAGATTGCTGTCCATCCGAGGCTTACGAACTACGCCGTATCATCCCATGTGTAACGGGTTGTGTGAGAGGTTCAATGGAACTCTCAAGAAGATGTTGAGGCGCATGACCGCCGAACAGCCAAAGGAATGGCCGCGGTTCAGTGTTCCTCTTCTATTTGCTTATCGAGAAGCCCCACAGCATTCATTGAAATTCTCACCCTTTGAACTGGTGTATGGGAGGTCAGTCCGGGACCCACTTCAAGTCCTTCGTGAGTTATGGGACGATGAAGAACCCGACCCTGAAGTCAAGACCACCTACACCTACGTCCTTGATTTGGCTGACCGCCTCCAGTCGACGTGCGAGTTAGCTAAGGAAGAACTGATCAAGGCGCGTGAAGTTCAAAAGGCTTATTACGATAAGAAGGCAAAGCTTCGGAAGTTTAGTCCAGGCAATAAATGCTTGGTATTACTCCCCACTGCCCAGAACAAGTTGTTGGAGCAGTGGAAGGGTCCATTCGATGTAGTAGAGCGCATTTCAGACCTCAACTACATAATACAGATGGGGAATCTTCGTAAAAGGTTCCACATTAACATGTTGAAGGCTTATCATGAGTCAGAACCCGAGGAGACTGGCTTACGAGTAGCTGATGATAGTGACCAGCCACTGGAAGAAACCGGGGCAGCTGCGGTGATCCCAGCTGATGACCATGATGACGAGCCCTTAACCGCCGAGTTATAACAATAGATCAACACTCGAATATGATGCTAGTCATAGAGTTGTTATGGGAAGGATGTAGAACTGTACAGCAGTATTGTCTTTTTCTGCCACTGACCTATGTGAAATAAGCTGCAAAAGGACGAAAATCTGATCACAGTTACGGCAAAAAAAAACAAAAAAAAACAAAAAAAAGTTACAGTACATCATGTACACTGTCACGAATCAAATTCGCGACATTTCCCTTTTGTGAGAATCCACGAACTATTAGTGGAAAACTCACTGTTTATCGTTCAGTTAACCGCTCATTCGGACGGAAGCTTTGTCAAATCAATTTTTCATTGTCATACGTGATCGTCTCTGTGTGAGACATTAGCGCTTCCGCTGAGCGATTTGTTTTGGGCGCGTTTCGCCCACTTGACCGTTAGAAAAATGCGGCCTACTGCTCCCTCTTTGTTCCCACGACTTACTCAGTCCAGTTGTTGCTGTGACGGAGAGAGGTCCTGTGCCAGCAGTGTGAGAGGTCAGCTAGTACCCAAACTCCACTTCACAGTTCTCCAGTACTCCCATCCTAAGTTCAGCTTTGGGTGATATGCAGCATTCATCGACTGGTATTTCCTTCTTGTATTTTCCTAGTCTTAAGGTGTTTTTCCTAGGTGTAAGAATTTAGCTCGAGTGAGTGAATGAGTGCGATCTCATTAATTTGATTTTGAATTGTAACGTTAAATTTATTTTGTTGTAATCAATAAATTTAACAGTTCTTTTTCTTGAGCTTGATGTAATGTAAACTCTTGTTTCATTTCTCCATAATTAAGCTTATTTTCCATATAGCTCCTAGCTTGCATAAACGTTTGCCTTTCATAACTGGCACTTAGACCAGTCTTGTATTAAACTTAAAATCCGTTGTGCCTTCTAGGAGTTAAGCATCAGCAAGAACCTGATGTTATTATTAGTTATTTATTGTCAGGGGTGAAGTAACTTTCTCCAGAGGCTACAATACTAATGAACAGCAATTGAGTGATTAGTCTCTGCTGTGTAATGTCGAGAAAGTTTATAAATTCTCGTTCTTAGAGAATCGTTGCTTGATTTAGCAAGACAATCATTGTCCCTGCTCTTTAATATCAATTAAATAACATTAAAGCATTTATTTTAAAAACACCGTGATATTATAAAAACCCCGTGACAATTGGCGACCTCATTCCAGGATATTAACTCCTAGCTCTAAAGCTATTCACGAGATAGTACTCACTCGTTCATATTTAGGTATTTATCATTAAAGTTTATAGGCACAAGCTTACTGGTGTTTACCGTTAATTTAGCAAGTGAATTTTTGCTTTATTAATCCATAGAGTACTTAACTCTATTTAGTACTTTATTTTTTGTAACGCCAGACGATTTTATTCCCTCCTGGGTAGCCGCCGTACCCATTGTGTTAATTATTGAGTTCTCAGTTATTTGCATTTTGCTCTAATTTTTGCCAGTTAACTAGATAAGACTGGTCACCACTAGCTTGTGTCTGTATTCTTTATTTGTGTTATTAGCATTCGTTTGCGAAGCAGTCAGTACTCAATTTCGGTTTGCGTAATAAATTAGCGCCATGGCTACCACTGTATTTTTACAGGAAGCCAAAGATATGGGTCTTTCGGACCCAACCGAAATTAAAGAGTATACAGTATACTCTCACGGCATAATCAGGAGCAGCAGCGCGAGAATGATGCCCGTGAAGAGCGTAAGATTCAGCGCGAATATGAGCGAGAACAGCGTGAATACGAGCGAGAACAGCGCAAACACGAGCAGAAACAGCGCGAACTCGACTTAGAACACGTGCGGGAACAACGTGAATATGAACGTGCCGAACGTGAGGCACGAGAAAAACATGAACTTGAAGTGCTGAAGCTCAAGCGAGATTCCTTGGCTTCAGACACGTCTGGTGCAGTTGGTCCAAGCTCCATGAGCGTTCTCCCTGCACATGTCCTGGCGACCCCACGCATCAAGCTTCCTTCATACAAGGAAAGCGAGCGAATTGAGCTGTACATAGCTCGTTTTGAGGACATGGCAGACATGTATCAACTGGATGAGGCAGCTAAGCGGATCCAGTTTCTTAGCCTATTTGAAGGCCCTGCCCTCGATATTCTCCACAGAATTCGTGGAGACAATCTCACATATGAGATGATGAAAGCTGCACTCATTAAGGCGTATGGTCTCACAGTAGACGACCCCAAAGTTCAGTTCATGCGAGCTCGTCTCCAAGACAAGGAGACAGCTGTTCAGTTCCTTGATCGTCTCACAGCTTACTTAAATGAGTGGATGGAGAAAGATGAAACTCCTTCCATGCGTGAGGGGATAATTGACCTTATGCTGCGTACACAGCTAGAGAGGTCGTGGCCTGCTGAGCTCATAGCACAGCTTAAGATCTGCCAGGTGAAAGATGCCAGCCAAATGGCAGAAAAGGCTGACGCATTCTTTACTGCATACGGGTATCAAACTCGTAAGCAAAACACCTGGAGCAGAAAAGATTCTGCCAAGTCTGGGAAGCCGTCTCAGACTGAATCCCAGCACCAAGGCCGTTCTCAGAGTACTGGCCAAGGTCCAAGCAAACCGCAGAAGGACCAGGGGCAAAATACACAGCAGCCTGCTTGGAAGCGGTACAACAAGCACCCCAACCAGCAGCAGTTCCCCAAGCAGCAGCAGCAGCAGCAATACAAGGACAAGCCACGTAACCCTCAGTCAGGTCAATTAGTGTATCGGAGGCAGGAGGCAAATGCAGCCTTCATTCCACAACAAGTACCCGGTGGTGCCATCTCTACCAGTACAGGTACTTCCCAACAGTTCACAAGTCCCCCTCCGACCATGAACTCTCCTCAGACACCTAGTTCCCAGGGCGCCACGTTTGCTGCATCGGTTGTTCTGCAGTTCCACCAGCAACACTGCCTTTCTTGTTCAGCCAGGGTCTGTGTGTGGTGTTTCTGTAAATGTTCTGAGGGACAATGGTTCCTCAGGTTGCTCTGTTAAGCAGAGTTTAGTTCGGCCTGATGAGTATACAGGTCGACAGATCCAAGTTAGACTTATTGATGGATCAGTGAGATTGTTCCCTGAGGCACGTATCCAGGTGGCATCTCCATTTTATACTGGTACGACACTTGCAGTTGTCATGCCAGAACCTCTATTTGACGTAATAGTAGGAAACATTCACGGAGTCAAAAATAGTTGCGCCGTAGATGTTGCTACTCAGACTTCGGCTGCTGTGATAACACGAGCCATGGCCAAGGCTCCAAATCGCGTCACTCCGTTGACCGTCGCAACGCCGCAAGATCTGATTCGTAGTCAAGATGTTGTCCAAGAGCAACAGACTGACTCGACACTTGCCTCAGTGCGCAAGAAGCTGGAGGGTAAAGTGATCAAGTATTCACGGGGAGGACAAGCCAGGTTCCTTCGTAAGCGAGGACAGCTGTACCGTGAGTCACAGACACCCCAGGGTGAAGTTCGACTGCAGTTTGTCGTTCCTGCAAAGTATCGCCGAGCAGTGTTTGAATTAGGTCATTGTTCAGCGATGGGAGGTCACATGGGTCAAAAGAAGACCTCTGACCGCATCCATGCTGACTTTTTCTGGTCAGGAATGGGACGGGAAATAACAAGGCTCGTACGTTCCTGTGATGTGTGTCAGCGTACCACTGACCGGGGACGTGTCCGTCCTGCGCCATTGAAGCCAATGCCTATAATCTCTGAACCGTTCAAGAGAGTAGCAGTTGACATAGTTGGGCCAATCTCCCCTAGGGCTAGTGATGGATCAAAGTATATCCTCACTATTGTTGATTTCAGCACACGGTGGCCTGAAGCCGTGGCCCTTAAGAATATAGAGGCCGTCACTGTTGCTGAGGCATTAATTGAAGTGTTCTGTCGTGTAGGTATCCCTAAGGAGGTCTTAAGCGACCGGGGTTCGCAGTTCACTTCAGCAATGATGAACGAAGCGTTCAGATTGCTGTCCATCCGAGGCTTACGAACTACGCCGTATCATCCCATGTGTAACGGGTTGTGTGAGAGGTTCAATGGAACTCTCAAGAAGATGTTGAGGCGCATGACCGCCGAACAGCCAAAGGAATGGCCGCGGTTCAGTGTTCCTCTTCTATTTGCTTATCGAGAAGCCCCACAGCATTCATTGAAATTCTCACCCTTTGAACTGGTGTATGGGAGGTCAGTCCGGGACCCACTTCAAGTCCTTCGTGAGTTATGGGACGATGAAGAACCCGACCCTGAAGTCAAGACCACCTACACCTACGTCCTTGATTTGGCTGGACCGCCTCCAGTCGACGTGCGAGTTAGCTAAGGAAGAACTGATCAAGGCGCGTGAAGTTCAAAAGGCTTATTACGATAAGAAGGCAAAGCTTCGGAAGTTTAGTCCAGGCAATAAATGCTTGGTATTACTCCCCACTGCCCAGAACAAGTTGTTGGAGCAGTGGAAGGGTCCATTCGATGTAGTAGAGCGCATTTCAGACCTCAACTACATAATACAGATGGGGAATCTTCGTAAAAGGTTCCACATTAACATGTTGAAGGCTTATCATGAGTCAGAACCCGAGGAGACTGGCTTACGAGTAGCTGATGATAGTGACCAGCCACTGGAAGAAACCGGGGCAGCTGCGGTGATCCCAGCTGATGACCATGATGACGAGCCCTTAACCGCCGAGTTATAACAATAGATCAACACTCGAATATGATGCTAGTCATAGAGTTGTTATGGGAAGGATGTAGAACTGTACAGCAGTATTGTCTTTTTCTGCCACTGACCTATGTGAAATAAGCTGCAAAAGGACGAAAATCTGATCACAGTTACGGCAAAAAAAAACAAAAAAAAAACAAAAAAAAGTTACAGTACATCATGTACACTGTCACGAATCAAATTCGCGACATTTCCCTTTTGTGAGAATCCACGAACTATTAGTGGAAAACTCACTGTTTATCGTTCAGTTAACCGCTCATTCGGACGGAAGCTTTGTCAAATCAATTTTTCATTGTCATACGTGATCGTCTCTGTGTGAGACATTAGCGCTTCCGCTGAGCGATTTGTTTTGGGCGCGTTTCGCCCACTTGACCGTTAGAAAAATGCGGCCTACTGCTCCCTCTTTGTTCCCACGACTTACTCAGTCCAGTTGTTGCTGTGACGGAGAGAGGTCCTGTGCCAGCAGTGTGAGAGGTCAGCTAGTACCCAAACTCCACTTCACAGTTCTCCAGTACTCCCATCCTAAGTTCAGCTTTGGGTGATATGCAGCATTCATCGACTGGTATTTCCTTCTTGTATTTTCCTAGTCTTAAGGTGTTTTTCCTAGGTGTAAGAATTTAGCTCGAGTGAGTGAATGAGTGCGATCTCATTAATTTGATTTTGAATTGTAACGTTAAATTTATTTTGTTGTAATCAATAAATTTAACAGTTCTTTTTCTTGAGCTTGATGTAATGTAAACTCTTGTTTCATTTCTCCATAATTAAGCTTATTTTCCATATAGCTCCTAGCTTGCATAAACGTTTGCCTTTCATAACTGGCACTTAGACCAGTCTTGTATTAAACTTAAAATCCGTTGTGCCTTCTAGGAGTTAAGCATCAGCAAGAACCTGATGTTATTATTAGTTATTTATTGTCAGGGGTGAAGTAACTTTCTCCAGAGGCTACAATACTAATGAACAGCAATTGAGTGATTAGTCTCTGCTGTGTAATGTCGAGAAAGTTTATAAATTCTCGTTCTTAGAGAATCGTTGCTTGATTTAGCAAGACAATCATTGTCCCTGCTCTTTAATATCAATTAAATAACATTAAAGCATTTATTTTAAAAACACCGTGATATTATAAAAACCCCGTGACAATTGGCGACCTCATTCCAGGATATTAACTCCTAGCTCTAAAGCTATTCACGAGATAGTACTCACTCGTTCATATTTAGGTATTTATCATTAAAGTTTATAGGCACAAGCTTACTGGTGTTTACCGTTAATTTAGCAAGTGAATTTTTGCTTTATTAATCCATAGAGTACTTAACTCTATTTAGTACTTTATTTTTTATAACGCCAGACGATTTTATTCCCTCCTGGGTAACCGCCGTACCCATTGTGTTAATTATTGAGTTCTCAGTTATTTGCATTTTGCTCTAATTTTTGCCAGTTAACTAGATAAGACTGGTCACCACTAGCTTGTGTCTGTATTCTTTATTTGTGTTATTAGCATTCGTTTGCGAAGCAGTCAGTACTCAATTTCGGTTTGCGTAATAAATTAGCGCCATGGCTACCACTGTATTTTTACAGGAAGCCAAAGATATGGGTCTTTCGGACCCAACCGAAATTAAAGAGTATACAGTATACTCTCACGGCATAATCAGGAGCAGCAGCGTGAGAATGATGCCCGTGAAGAGCGTAAGATTCAGCGCGAATATGAGTGAGAACAGCGTGAATACGAGCGAGAACAGCGCAAACACGAGCAGAAACAGCGCGAACTCGACTTAGAACACGTGCGGGAACAACGTGAATATGAACGTGCCGAACGTGAGGCACGAGAAAAACATGAACTTGAAGTGCTGAAGCTCAAGCGAGATTCCTTGGCTTCAGACACGTCTGGTGCAGTTGGTCCAAGCTCCATGAGCGTTCTCCCTGCACATGTCCTGGCGACCCCACGCATCAAGCTTCCTTCATACAAGGAAAGCGAGCGAATTGAGCTGTACATAGCTCGTTTTGAGGACATGGCAGACATGTATCAACTGGATGAGGCAGCTAAGCGGATCCAGTTTCTTAGCCTATTTGAAGGCCCTGCCCTCGATATTCTCCACAGAATTCGTGGAGACAATCTCACATATGAGATGATGAAAGCTGCACTCATTAAGGCGTATGGTCTCACAGTAGACGACCCCAAAGTTCAGTTCATGCGAGCTCGTCTCCAAGACAAGGAGACAGCTGTTCAGTTCCTTGATCGTCTCACAGCTTACTTAAATGAGTGGATGGAGAAAGATGAAACTCCTTCCATGCGTGAGGGGATAATTGACCTTATGCTGCGTACACAGCTAGAGAGGTCGTGGCCTGCTGAGCTCATAGCACAGCTTAAGATCTGCCAGGTGAAAGATGCCAGCCAAATGGCAGAAAAGGCTGACGCATTCTTTACTGCATACGGGTATCAAACTCGTAAGCAAAACACCTGGAGCAGAAAAGATTCTGCCAAGTCTGGGAAGCCGTCTCAGACTGAATCCCAGCACCAAGGCCGTTCTCAGAGTACTGGCCAAGGTCCAAGCAAACCGCAGAAGGACCAGGGGCAAAATACACAGCAGCCTGCTTGGAAGCGGTACAACAAGCACCCCAACCAGCAGCAGTTCCCCAAGCAGCAGCAGCAGCAGCAATACAAGGACAAGCCACGTAACCCTCAGTCAGGTCAATTAGTGTATCGGAGGCAGGAGGCAAATGCAGCCTTCATTCCACAACAAGTACCCGGTGGTGCCATCTCTACCAGTACAGGTACTTCCCAACAGTTCACAAGTCCCCCTCCGACCATGAACTCTCCTCAGACACCTAGTTCCCAGGGCGCCACGTTTGCTGCATCGGTTGTTCTGCAGTTCCACCAGCAACACTGCCTTTCTTGTTCAGCCAGGGTCTGTGGGGGGTGTTTCTGTAAATGTTCTGAGGGACAATGGTTCCTCAGGTTGCTCTGTTAAGCAGAGTTTAGTTCGGCCTGATGAGTATACAGGTCGACAGATCCAAGTTAGACTTATTGATGGATCAGTGAGATTGTTCCCTGAGGCACGTATCCAGGTGGCATCTCCATTTTATACTGGTACGACACTTGCAGTTGTCATGCCAGAACCTCTATTTGACGTAATAGTAGGAAACATTCACGGAGTCAAAAATAGTTGCGCCGTAGATGTTGCTACTCAGACTTCAGCTGCTGTGATAACACGAGCCATGGCCAAGGCTCCAAATCGCGTCACTCCGTTGACCGTCGCAACGCCGCAAGATCTGATTCGTAGTCAAGATGTTGTCCAAGAGCAACAGACTGACTCGACACTTGCCTCAGTGCGCAAGAAGCTGGAGGGTAAAGTGATCAAGTATTCACGGGGAGGACAAGCCAGGTTCCTTCGTAAGCGAGGACAGCTGTACCGTGAGTCACAGACACCCCAGGGTGAAGTTCGACTGCAGTTTGTCGTTCCTGCAAAGTATCGCCGAGCAGTGTTTGAATTAGGTCATTGTTCAGCGATGGGAGGTCACATGGGTCAAAAGAAGACCTCTGACCGCATCCATGCTGACTTTTTCTGGTCAGGAATGGGACGGGAAATAACAAGGCTCGTACGTTCCTGTGATGTGTGTCAGCGTACCACTGACCGGGGACGTGTCCGTCCTGCGCCATTGAAGCCAATGCCTATAATCTCTGAACCGTTCAAGAGAGTAGCAGTTGACATAGTTGGGCCAATCTCCCCTAGGGCTAGTGATGGATCAAAGTATATCCTCACTATTGTTGATTTCAGCACACGGTGGCCTGAAGCCGTGGCCCTTAAGAATATAGAGGCCGTCACTGTTGCTGAGGCATTAATTGAAGTGTTCTGTCGTGTAGGTATCCCTAAGGAGGTCTTAAGCGACCGGGGTTCGCAGTTCACTTCAGCAATGATGAACGAAGCGTTCAGATTGCTGTCCATCCGAGGCTTACGAACTACGCCGTATCATCCCATGTGTAACGGGTTGTGTGAGAGGTTCAATGGAACTCTCAAGAAGATGTTGAGGCGCATGACCGCCGAACAGCCAAAGGAATGGCCGCGGTTCATTGTTCCTCTTCTATTTGCTTATCGAGAAGCCCCACAGCATTCATTGAAATTCTCACCCTTTGAACTGGTGTATGGGAGGTCAGTCCGGGACCCACTTCAAGTCCTTCATGAGTTATGGGACGATGAAGAACCCGACCCTGAAGTCAAGACCACCTATACCTACGTCCTTGATTTGGCTGACCGCCTCCAGTCGACGTGCGAGTTAGCTAAGGAAGAACTGATCAAGGCGCATGAAGTTCAAAAGGCTTATTACGATAAGAAGGCAAAGCTTCGGAAGTTTAGTCCAGGCAATAAATGCTTGGTATTACTCCCCACTGCCCAGAACAAGTTGTTGGCGCAGTGGAAGGGTCCATTCGATGTAGTAGAGCGCATTTCAGACCTCAACTACATAATACAGATGGGGAATCTTCGTAAAAGGTTCCACATTAACATGTTGAAGGCTTATCATGAGTCAGAACCCGAGGAGACTGGCCTACGAGTAGCTGATGATAGTGACCAGCCACTGGAAGAAACCGGGGCAGCTGCGGTGATCCCAGCTGATGACCATGATGACGAGCCCTTAACCGCTCAGTCCCGTCAGGAAGAGACTGTCGGAGATGTTTTACTTAACCCTGACTTAGCAGTAGACCAAAATGCCTTATGGTCACTGCTCTGTCAGTATGCTGATGTCTTCTCAGGCCAACCTAGACTTGCAAAGGTTGTGTGTCATAAAATTGAGTTGACCAGCAATGCTCCTATAAAGGTTAGGCCATATCCGATCCCATGCGACTACAGGGTGCAGTAGATAAGGAAATTTCTGACATGGAGACTGCAGGGATTATCGAAAAGTCCTCATCTCCTTACTGTAGTCCAATGGTAGTAGTCCGCAAGAAAGATGGTGGAGTCAGGATTTGTGGCGACTATAGAAGGCTCAATGCAATCACCAAAGTGGATGCTGAGCCAATGGGTGACCATATTGCCATCTTCTCCAAGCTGGCAGGGTCACGATATTTCACGAAGCTCGACCTAGCGAAGGGATTCTTCCAGATTCCCCTTCATCCTGAGAGTCGTCAGTTCACTGCCTTTGCTACTCCTAGGGGGTTGTACCAGTATAAAGTCCTCCCATTTGGACTTACCAATTCCCCAGCAGTATTCAGTCGTGCCATGAGACAAGTGCTCCATGGTATTGTAGGAGTAGAGATGTTCGTTGACGATGTCCTCGTTCGTTCCGCCACATTGGAGGAGCACCTCAGACTCTTGGAAATTGTCTTCAGTAGACTCCAGAGTTTCAACACGACTGTGAAGCCTAGCAAATGCAAGATTGCTCACAGTGAGTGGAGTTCCTTGGTCGTATTGTTGGCAACAACCACTGCAGGTGTCAGGGTGACAAGATCAGGAAGGTTAGAGAAGCCCCGAGACCCGTGACCAAGAAACAGGTTAGGGCATTTCTTGGCCTAGTGGGATATTATAGGAGTTTTATCCCCAACTTTGCTCTCATTGCCCAACCGTTGTACGAAGTGCTACGGAAATATGCTCCAAACACCGTTGAATGGGGAGAAGTGCAAGAGAGATCTTTTGCCGCCCTCAAGAATATGTTGTGCAATGAGCCTATCTTGCAGTTGCCTGATTCCAGCAAACCTTTCATACTGCTCACTGATGCTTCACAAGATGGAGTAGGTGCCGTATTGATGCAGGTATCGGAAGGTGGATTCTTCCCAGTGGCATACCACAGCCGTAGGCTAAAGCCCGCCGAGAGGAATTACAGTACTGTTGAGAAGGAACTCTTGGCTGTGGTTGATGGTGTTAAAAAATATTATTATTATTTATTTGGGGCATCATTTGTTCTGGAAATTGACCATATGCCACTCACTAGTCTTAGCACGACCAAGACGGCTAATGCAAGATTGACACGCTGGACACTGTATTTACAGCAGTTTAACCTTGTTGTGAGATACATCAAGGGAAGTGATAACGTAGGTGCAGACCTGATGTCTCGCCTGCTAACTGCTGACTAACATGGGCAGTTGTTGTATGCTGGGTTCCGTGATAGGCATCCTCAGAGATTTGAGTAATCCAAGGACCAGCCTGGTTCCCAGTCAAAAGTGTAGACCTGACGTCTCACTTGTTGGCCCCACAGGACACAGTATGTCCAGGACCTGTACATACACGTGTACTGTAGGTTAAGGGGGAAGAGAGAACTCCGCAGAGGTGACTCGAGGCTATGGAAGACCCGAGTTTGCACAAGGATTCCCAGCTCCCCGATACTAATATAAGCACTGTAGGTTAAGGGGGAAGTTCGAGAGAGAGAACTCCACAGAGGCGACTCGAGGCTATGCAAGACCCGAGTTTGTACAAGGATTCTCAGCTCTCTGATACTAATATAAGTATTGTAGGTAAAGGGGGAAGTGAGAACTCCGGAGAGGCGACTTGAGGCTATGGAAGACCCGAGTTTGCACAAGGATTCTCAGCTCCCCGATACTAATATAAGTACTGTAGGTTAAGCGGGAAGTTCGAGAGAGACTCCGCGGAGGCGACTTGAGGCTATGGAAGACCCGAGTTTGCACAAGGATTCTCAGCTCCCCGATACTAATATAAGTACTATAGGTTAAGGGGGAAGTTCGAGAGAGAACTCTGCAGAGGCGACTCGAGGCTATGGAAGACCCGAGTTTGCACAAGGATTCTCAGCTTCCCGATATTAATATAAGTACTGTAGGTTAAGGCACAGGTTGAGGACCCGTGTGCAGTTTGAGGCTATGGAAGACCCGAGTTTGCACAAGGATTCTCAACTTGCCGACCATAATCGTGTCCTATAATTAATGGCGACCTCAAATGTACGTCGTAGCAATGACTGCTAGGCAGAGAGAGTAATTGTAACATAATAAAATTTTGTCTCATTGACACTTTTGATGCTCCACCTTAATTGGTTTTGCAGGTACAGCAATGGGTGTAGCAGTTTTACTGTGCGGGCCAGCTGATCGTCTGCCGCACACTGTCGCCTCTTCTCCTCTGCCTTCGTCGTCGCCATGTTATTATTTACTATATCATTTTACACGTAGGTACAGTTACACTACAACTGTCACACCTACACCGTGTATTACATACACCACACTACACAACAATTAGTTGTCAGTGTAAATGTAACGAATTTTTGCTCAGTTTGACCTGAGTACAGGATTTTCACCGTTGTCACGGAGTTTTTCCCTCAAGCTTGCTTCTATTAACGTAAATACGAGGTTTTTTTTTTCGCTCACTGGCGACTGCGACTTTCTCCTGTAGCAGGATAGCACACACACCACAGTGTGAATCTTGTGTGACTGAGTTAGGATGTGTACATATATATATATATATCCACAAATTTTTTCCCATAAGGAAAAAATTTAATTTTGTAGGGGCGTAATGTCACGAATCAAATTCGCGACATTTCCCTTTTGTGAGAATCCACGAACTATTAGTGGAAAACTCACTGTTTATCGTTCAGTTAACCGCTCATTAGGACGGAAGCTTTGTCAAATCAATTTTTCATTGTCATACGTGATCGTCTCTGTGTGAGACATTAGCGCTTCCGCTGAGCGATTTGTTTTGGGCGCGTTTCGCTCACTTGACCGTTAGAAAAATGCGGCCTACTGCTCCCCCTTTGTTCCCACGACTTACTCAGTCCAGTTGTTGCTGTGACGGAGAGAGGTCCTGTGCCAGCAGTGTGAGAGGTCAGCTAGTACCCAAACTCCACTTCACAGTTCTCCAGTACTCCCATCCTTAGTTCAGCTTTGGGTGATACGCAGCATTCATCGACTAGTATTTCCTTCTTGTATTTTCCTAGTCTTAAGAGTTTAATTAAGGTGTTTTTCCTAGGTGTAAGAATTTAGCTCGAGTGAGTGAGTGAGTGCGATCTCATTAATTTTATTTTGAATTGTAACGTTAAATTTATTTTGTTGTAATCAATAAATTTAACTGTCTTTTTCTTGAGCTTAATGTAATGTAAACTCTTGTTTCATTTCTCCATAATTAAGCTTATTTTCCATATAGCTCCTAGCTTGCATAAACGTTTGCCTTTCATAACTGGCACTTAGACCAGTCTTGTATTAAACTTAAAATCCGTTGTGCCTTCTAGGAGTTAAGCATCAGCAAGAACCTGATGTTAGTATTAGTTATTTATTGTCAGGGGTGAAGTAACTTTCTCCAGAGGCTACAGTACTAATGAACAGCAATTGAGTGATTAGTCTCTGCTGTGTACTGTCGAGAAAGTTTATAAATTCTCGTTCTTAGAGAATCGTTGCTTGATTTAGCAAGACAATCATTGTCCCTGCTCTTTAATATCAATTAAATAACATTAAAGCATTTATTTTAAAAACACCGTGATATTATAAAAACCCCGTGACATACACATCAATCCAGCCAGATCATTTAGGTCGCTCACGTTGGTTCTGTGTCATTTAGGTCCAGATACACGAATTCAGGTTGAATTAGGCCCATTCTGGTAATTTCATCCATTCATAATATTTATTCAAACATTTCTAGTCTCTCCTCCTGTATGAATCATGAGATCTTGCACCATCCTCTTATGTATTGTAGAGTCGGTAATTTCCAGGAATGGAATTATAATACAAGTTACCATGCAAGATCTCTAATGTATGCAGCACAGTTTTTTTGTGTTACAGCAATATCTGACAGGAAAGTTGCCGACACACAAAGCTTACCGTACGAACTCCTGGGGGAAAAGATCTGGTGGATGGGTGAAAGTCAGACGTTGATCTAGAGTCCATGCGGCTCCTTATAATGGCTGATATTCTTGGTCGGTGAACGGCAGCTATGAAAACACTGGTCCTGTTGACGGAAAATCAATCCGTTCCTTAATGGAAACTCAGAATTATCTACTTTCTACTTTTGCGCTCTTGTACGTTTGCAACCAATAGGATCACAAGGTCAGTTACTTATAAAGATGTTAAATAATAATATGAAAAGCTTGAAAGACTCTGACCATTTCATTGGTGTTCAATTTTCGTTGTCTATAGTCTCGATACCTTACTTACAGTGGATCAGTATTTATGTTGGCAACTGTACACAGATAATACTGTACTCCTTACCTGAAGACTGGCAAGGTATCGTCCATAACAGCAACAAAAGAAGTGGTTCGTGATAGAGTCCTGGGAAGGTGGGGAAGGGTCTCGAATTGGAGGAGACGGATGCAAGTGAATACGAACAACTTGGTTTTCGGGTCCAGAAGGAGGTGGCTCTTGAAGAAGGGCTCAGTGAAGACGGCGAGGAAGGCTGGGTCATGGCTCACCACCACCACCGTCACGCACCACAGCGCATCACGAAGCTAATGGTATAGTCAGCCAAAAAAGTCGTGTCTTCTTTCCGAACCCCGCAAATACTCGAACAGATAAGTCGAAGCAGAAGGGATAGCTTCACAAGTCTGGCAACTGTGTCAGACCAGACGGTGGTGGGGGTGAGTGGTTTGGAGGTGGAGATGGGGTAATGAAGGATGTGTGTGCTGTAGATGTTGTTGGCAGTGTAGTCTAGCATTACACCGCATAGTAAAGGTGCTAAGTGTGATAATACACATGATTTAATACCTGTAAATAATGAAATGCATCGTCAACCAGAAAAAGTGCCTAAAGCGTGTAGCCAATCAAACGTTAAATGAAACGACGAGGTGCAACCCCGCCCCCTCCCCACTTTCCTGCCACACCTCTCTGCCAGGTATCAACAAGCCACATGACATTGGAATAAAGGACAGAAAGCTGTGTTTTTACAGTATGTTTACCTTCTGAAGGAACATGGCAGGATATACTGTATATGTGTGGTGTGGCAGACGCATGCGGTGCCTTCACAGTAATAACAAGAAGAACATTCCACAAGTGGTTAGTGTTTTGGTAAAGGGGTGAGGGAAACCCATAGATATAAATAAGTCTAGATGCCGCATGACACTACTTGAGATGCGTCTGCCCGGCCGCCATCTTGGAACGGTCGAGGCAGACGATGTCGTGTTCCTGACAATGGGCAAAGATGACCACCATTTACCTAGAAATCCTGCAGCACTGCTGCTTTTGGGTGCAGAAAGCGTCGGAATATATCAAGAGTGACACCGATAGCATGAGCGGCTCAACTGTCTGGTTATGCAAACGTCCCTCAGCTGCTTCCCTATCCCCCGAACGGAGGATGGTGGTTGCAGAAGGGAAATTTAAACCTGCAGTCCACCGAGTTCACGTTTCAGATGAACCAGGAACCACAACCATTACCACCACAACAACAGCCACCACCACCATAACAACAACCACCACCACAACAACAACCACCACCACAACAACAACCACCACCACAACAACAACCACCACCACAACAACCACCACCACCACAACAACAACCACCACCACAACAACATCCACCACCACCACCACCACCACAACAACAACAACAACAACAACAACAACAACAACAACCACCACCACCACCATCACCACAACAACAACAACCACCACCACCACCAAAACAGCGACAACCACCACCACCACCATAACAACAAAAATCACCACCACCACCATCATAACAACAACCACCACCACCACAACAACAACCACCACCACCACAACAACAACAACAACCACCACCACCACAACAACAACAACAACAACCACCACCACCACAACAACAACAACAACCACCACCACCACCACCACCACCACCACAACAACAACAACAATAGCCACCACCATCATAACAACCTCCACCACAACAACCGCCACCACCATAACAACCTCCACCACAACAGTTACCACCGCCACAAAAACAACCATCACCGCCACCACAACAACAACAACAACTTTCATCACAATAACAACCACCACCACCACATTCACCACCACAACCACCACCACCACATTCACCACCACAACCACCACCACCACATCCACCACCAAAACCACCACAACCACAACAGCAACAACAACCACAACTATCACAACAACAATCACCACGACAACAACCACCACCACCACAACCACCACCACCACAACAACTGTAGGACTACATAATAGATAGATAGATAAATAAATAGATAGAGAGACAGATAGAAGCAGGAAGTCAAATGATGAGAAGGTGTTGTGTCTGCGAGAATCGAGCAGTGCTAAACATGCTTACACACTCTTAACACTGAGGAAAGCTGACGACAGCGGCCAGTAAGGAGATGATGCAGTTAGCTGTCAGCAGTCCTCTCGTGAACAAAGATCCACGAGGAACACACGTGACACACCCCTGCTACACCAGATTTTAGGAAAGAGAGAGTAGAAGGAGACAAGCGACCCTAGAGAGAGGTCGAGACGGAGATTAGCCTTAGAACAGAGAGAGAGAGAGAGAGAGAGAGATAGCGAGACAGGGAGGTAGCTACCTGGGACTTATACTCTTTCCATGTGAGAGACCTGTTTAATATTTCCAAGACAAATAAAAATAGTCCCATACTATTCTTTACCTCTCCCGTCACTACATGACATCTGGTGGGGAAGCTACTACAAGATATAAAAGCCGCTCGACCACAAGTCTAAAATATACTTCTCTACAAGTAACTACAAAGTCTTTATGACATTTGGTAGCAGCGAACGTATACGAACCTCGTCTACGAATCAACATTAAATTCCTACAAAATATCAAGATTGAAAACAACCAACAACATCAGCTCCTGACAGTATTCTCTCCATCCAGCCCCCTCCGTCTCCCAGATCATTACGCTGATGCAGAGGTCAAGAGATCACTCGACGCCTTGCAAGTAGCTTAACGACAAACTAGCAAATCTGCGGACATCGTCTCTGAATTAAAAGCAAATTTCTACAAAAGCAACCGAGACTACAAGATTAGCTTCAGTTCTACATTGAATCCTACAAAATACAGCCTACAGTGCAAATAGTCTACAAGTCTACGACGAATCAGCGAACTACAGCCATCTACAATCAACTACAATTAACAACTCTACGTCGTCTGTATAATCTTCTACATTCACCTACAAGTAGCGGCAGTCTTCATCCCACAACGAGTAAATCACTAGAGGAAAGGACCGATAAAACAAACAAACAAACAATCGAAGAGTGAGAGACGACTCACAACTCATAACCACCAGACCTCACCCTCCTCTTTCTGCTACATCCACCCAACCCCCACCGCTTACGCAGGTGTGAAGAGGTCAGGACGACGAAGCAAACACCAAGTCCATATTTACAACTCATCTTATTCACTCGTCTTCACTCAAGTTACTCATCGCTACTCATTCACTCACCACAGCTACCAGTGTGGGAAGTTGAGGTCATCATGCGTGCTTGCTGAACAGACGCCACGTCAGTCAACGCACCACCTGCACCACCACTCACACCATTTCCACCACGGTAAAAATTAGTGAGTTACATAGTTACTTCATTCATACAATACACAATGATAGACAATAAGCTTCTGCACAAACATATAAAACGTGCTGTATAGTTACTGCTTCAATACACATACTTACTTCAGTTATCTGCATAACTCAAACACTAAATAATCACCACCAATAAATATTCTACACTGTATATATTCATTCATTTATTATAACATTTATTTACTACCAACGAGTATTACCATTTATACCTACATAAAATACGTGTTTCATACATACAGCTATACATTATTACATTTACAAAGTGATAAAGAAAATATACCATCACAGTTACTCAGTGAGCGATTAAAAGAACTGTATTAAACATTTATTAATTAAAGTTACCTAGTGGAAACAGATAAATTAACTTACAAAAAAAAAAAAAAAAAATGGCCAACACAAATGCCGTTAGCAAGAGTGAACATCTTCAACACAATCGTGAAGACAATGGTTTCCACACAGTGCTGACACACATATTACTCACGATAGGTACAGGTGAAGAAGTCAGTGTGTATAGTTAATACTGTATATAGTGTATATATTTTTTTATATAAAATAACAAAATATGGGACTATATAATATCATTTTCAGTAGTATCTGTGCAATATAAACTAAACTTTAACAAAGTATCTCAAGGAAATTAGTCAGCAATTATGCAACCATGAACATGGAAAAAGCGTACACAAGCGAAGAAAAACAAACTATAGAAAATCAATACATACAAAAAAAAAAAAAAAAGAAAGAAAGAAAGAAAGAAAAAGTAAGAAAGAAAAAAGAGAAATAGAGTAAGATCACATAACAAACAAATGAAAATAAGTGTAAGTGTTATTACATAAGTCAAAATACCACATAAACTACAAACAAAAAAGCACATTGTGTCTCCACAAACAAGTGGCACGACACATCACCACTATCATCGACCGCAGCATATGTTAGGACTGCAGTTATTACAATTCTGTAACTCCATATTATATTTAGGTAACAATTATGTAACGACAAACGATTGCATTATGTTACACTAACTACAATTATGTCACTACAAACAATATGTACCATTATGTAACAGTTGCATTAACAAGATGTAACTTTTATGTAACTTTAACTACAATTATGTAACTACAAACAATATGTACCATTATGTAACAGTTACATTAACAAGATGTAACTTTTATGTAACTTTAACTACAATTATAAGGCCGAGACACTTATAACAGTTGCATTAACAAAATGTAACTACAATTATAAGGCCAACACAATTATGCATTAACACAATATAAGTCATACAATTATCGCACAATTCTGTATTACCAGTATCATCATACAAGTTAGGTGAAATATTAGACATTACTAAAGTGATAACTCTATGTAATGTATAACCTAGCAGTATTACCATTGCACAATTATATGCGTAATATTACTGAATAATCACTATTTACTATGAATAATATATGTATACAATATTCATACAATTATGTTACTTTAAAATATTATGTATTTCACTTAATTAGCTTATAAGTTCATTATAATGTGTATGTAGTATGTATTAATATATTATAACTATTAAATGTCGATGGTACGCCATTTTCGCGCGGCCGAGCAAATGTAGGACTACATAATAGATAGATAGATAAATAAATAGATAGAGAGACAGATAGAAGCAGGAAGTCAAATGATGAGAAGGTGTTGTGTCTGCGAGAATCGAGCAGTGCTAAACATGCTTACACACTCTTAACACTGAGGAAAGCTGACAACAGCGGCCAGTAAGGAGATGATGCAGTTAGCTGTCAGCAGTCCTCTCGTGAACAAAGATCCACGAGGAACACACGTGACACACCCCTGCTACACCAGATTTTAGGAAAGAGAGAGTAGAAGGAGACAAGCGACCCTAGAGAGAGGTCGAGACGGAGATTAGCCTTAGAACAGAGAGAGAGAGAGAGATAGCGAGACAGGGAGGTAGCTACCCGGGACTTATACTCTTTCCATGTGAGAGACCTGTTTAATATTTCCAAGACAAATAAAAATAGTCCCATACTATTCTTTACCTCTCCCGTCACTACATGACATCAGGTGGGGAAGCTACTACAAGATATAAAAGCCGCTCGACCACAAGTCTAAAATATACTTCTCTACAAGTAACTACAAAGTCTTTATGACACAACAACCACCACAACAACCACCACCACATTAACCACCACCACAACAAACACCACCACAACAACAAGCACCACCACAAGAAACAACAACCACCACCACAACAACATCCACCACCACCACAACGACCACAACAACCACCACCACAACAATCACCACCAACACAACAATGATCACCATCTCAACAATTACCACCACCACCACCACAACAACAAAACCGCCATCACCATCACCACCAAAACAAAAAAAATCACCATCATCACCACCACCACCACAACAACAAAAACCACCACTGCCAATACAATAACCACCATCACCACCACCACAACAAAATCCACCATCACCACCACCACAACAATAACCACCATCATCACCACAACAACAATAACCACCATCACCATCACCACAACAAAAACCACCATCACCACCACAACAAAATCCACCATCACCACCACCACAACAATAACCACCATCACCACCACAACAACAATAACCACCATCACCACCACAACAATAACCACCATCACCACCACAACAACAATAACCATCATCACCACCACAACAACAATAACCACCATCACCACCACAACAACAATAACCACCATCACCACCTCCACAACAATAACCACCATCACCACCACAACAACAATAACCACCATCACCACCTCCACAACAATAACCACCATCACCACCACCACAACAATAACCACCATCAACACCACCACAACAATAACCACCATCACCACCACCACAACAATAACCACCATCACCACCTCCTCCACAACAGCATTCATTCTCATAGTCTGAATTCACTCTAAAACAAGCCCCACTATTACATGCTTGACCGCTCCAAGATGGCGGCCGCACAGACGCACCGATGCTGTACTGAAGAATGGGCGATGCGGCATCTATTCTTATTTATATCTATGGGGAAACCCAGCCACAGGTGTTACGCAAGGTGATGAAACCAAGATATACACCAACCAGCATATAGTCATCTCTTCACAGTCATTCAGTTATTTATACTGGACGACGGGAAATAGAGGGGAGATTCTAGTTATCACTAATGAAAGCTGTTTTATATCATAATCGTGACGTTTCATTAAATTCCAAACACTTGTTATGAAACGTATTCCACCGTTATTCCGTCTTCTGAAGTGTTCCCAATATCAAAGATGAATTGGACATGACAACCCATGTATATGAAACAGCAGTATATTTTGATTACATGTAAACTCATAATGACGCATATGTAGACATTTAGTGACATAATAGTGATAAAAATTGACTATAACCCAATTAGCTAGTATGTTATTCCCAACAATTTCCACCCGACAGTAATACATGGCACCCCAAACCACCCACCCCCACCATCGTCTGGTCTGACACAGTTGCCAGACTTGTGAAGCTATCCCTGCTGCTTCGACTTATCTGTTCGAATATTTACGGGGTTCGGAACGAAGACACGATTTTCTTGGCTGACTATACCAACACAAATAACATCACAAAAGTAATCGCGCCAACATAAATATCAGGAACATAATGTCAACATGAATATTACCACGAAACTAATGGTGCCAACACGAATAATAGTCTGACAACTAAAGGACCCTAATATTCCCCCTGGCTACGATTTACACCCATCGAATATTCTGTACAATCCTGGCTTTTGCTTAAGTCACTGATGTGCCCTTGCCCTAAGTTCTTGTCGGTGGTCCAGGAACTGAAACAGGGATCTCTCGGTTGTGGGTGAAGTGTACTACCGATAACACAGTGCTAACTCACAGGCATATTTAATGAACCAAAATATTTTGTGTCTGGTTCCTTGAGCCTAAGGACGTCTTTCTGTATTTCATGCCGGCTACAGCAGGCAAAAGAGAACATAAAGACGTCTACGGAAGTAATATTAATTAGTCGTGTGTTTTTATGTGAGAATATTTTCAAAAAAATCTGAATTATTGGCTCCAGAGTCCAGTTTCTCCACCCTAATTCATCTACATGCCGTAGCCACTTGCCTGTCGAGAAGTGGTTACGGTCTGTGAGAGATGTTCGTATGTCATGCTATAGTGTTTTCCACTACTCCTCACCTCAAACACTCCAACACCCCAAGGAGCATGTAAGTGTGCTAGATCCTGAAAGGGAACACATAGTGATAAATCATTCCATTTTTACACAAGGATAACTGGAACAATAGATTAAGCATATTAGCTGCAAGTACCACAAATTTTATCACCTTTGGACAGACTAGTTCATCCAGCAGCACAGAAGCTGTAAAACCGTAAGTGTGAATTAACTGCATCGAACAGTAAAATAAGAACTTATGTAATGTTTAGTCTTTAAACCCTGTTAGGCTAATCTGCTGAAACTCTAAATGATTTTTACCTTATTGTTGTGCTTACTTGCTTCACAGAAATCGCCCATGGAGAGCCATCTCTCACCATCAAGACGGAAAAATGGGAGCACCGTTCTGTGGCAACATGCCTTCCAGTGCTAGGCGGCTGTCCATTGATGCTTTGGTCGTGTCTGACAAATACGAGGGTGAATAAAAACACACTTGCACAGTACGGTTTTGCATACTAGTGCTAGAGTGTTTGTCTAGCAATATGCACCAAAATCAGCCCTTCATCTACTAGTGTCTTCTCTCTGCTGATTAAAATGACTGTAGCCAAAATGTTACACCAAAAGTAACGGCGAAACACACGGAGAGAATCATGCTTAGATAATGCTAACTGGCCAGGTTGGGCTGTATAGTTTATGTTCGTCTTATATTTCTGTTAACAGAAAAACCGTAACTAAGGATAGCTGTGTAGTTATGGATAAGAAAACCTTCAAGAGATCGTAGTTCACTGGGGCTGCAATGGCTTGAAACATCCAGTAGAGCATAATTATCTGGAATTCTGTGTTTCTCATTTTTTGTTGTCGTAGAAGGCAGGATACGGAAATATTGAAATACAAACAATATAACGATGGTATTTTGGTGTGCACATAGCCTACATCAAAATAAAATATTTACCTAGCAGCTTCCCTTTGTTGCATTCTGCGTGCCTGTGATGTGATGTAGGCGGGCAGGGACCAGCAAGCATGTAACCCCCAGGCCAAGCCACTGTCTCCCAGCAGTAGCCAACATCATACCCACCACCACCGAAACACGCCAAGATCCACCACCGCTCACTGCTACCATCAAACGTCACGACCACCACCGCACACCTCCCTACCACCACACGTCACGATCACTACTTAATGCCACTACCACTGCCAAAAGTATGTTATTACCACTATTGCACGCCCCCACAAGCACCACCACCACACGCGCCTTTTTTTCGAACTAACCTCCACCATAAAACCTCTGGGGCCTGATCAGTTAAGACACTGCAAATGTACTCCCTCTCGTAACTCAAGGCATATGTTTTGCAGGAAGAATATCAGGCATAAATCGAATCTCTTCTTGCCTTATCCATCCTTCGAAAGGAAATAGATTATTAGAATTTTACTTTCATGATTTTTTTTTTTTTCCCAGAAAGAACAGGAGGCAGGGAAAATTTTTAATTTACGCTGCAAAAGCAAAACCCAGTTAAGAAAGGGAGTTGATCATAAGTTTGTGAAGCCAAATCCTGACCAACAAACCGGAAAGGAAAATCAATGTGCATTATGCAAGTTCATCTTAATAGTTTCCGTGCTGATATTCGTTCCCTGGATGAGAAAGGTTACTTAGGCTTTTTATTTCTTTTTGCATATACTTGTGTATCTAAAATCACAAAATTGCCATACGAAAACTCCAACATTCTTCATTTCCCAAGCATTGTAACCAAAACGTACATTAAACTGTTTGATAAGCTTCTTGACATGATATGAGATGGAAAATGGACTTTATTCGTTGTTGCTCTTTGAGTATGATTTTAATTACACATTAACATATACCATTGCGTGTTACTCCTGTAGCACTGTGTTAGAAAAATGATTATACTGTTTAGAAATATATATTTATTCCATCAGTTTCGTTTACATCATAAATTTTCGTCTGGTTTAAATATTAAACAAGTGAAAGGGTCTGGTTTAACATTTTAGTCAGACAAAAAAAAAAAAAAAATACAGTCAATTTATCACCATATGAAAAAACACAAGCAAGGGTGAAACCCGTAATACCAGTTTTCCAAGAGGAGGGGGAGCTAATTCAAGGACGTTTCTTATGACACATGAAATACAGACTGTACATAACCTTCCTAACCTAGGACAACAACAACATACATTGTAGCTCTGAAAGAGATGGACAATAGTTTTTCAGTATACACAACGACTTAAATGCCTGATGAAAGTATTACGAAGCAATCAGTATTGTGTTCCATCAACGTGAACACAACATTGTGTTTATGTTGCCACAGCGTTATGGCACTACGTTGTGACAACGTAATCTCGTATTGTTTTCTTAAGGTTGCCACAGCATTGCAGAATAACATTTTTTGTAACTTCCAGGCAACATTGCCACAACATTATGTAACCAAGTAACAACCTTTATACAATTTACCAAAACCAACACATATCTGTGTATCTATGAAAAGGAATAAGCAAAGGTAGTTTTTTTCTACATTATATTTTATTTTACAGAAATTTATGAAAATTACAACCGATAATGAGTCCATTCAATGTTCATACAGTCTTGCGACAATTCTTATGAATAATGATAATGATAATAATAATAATAATAATAATAATAATAATAATAATAATAATCTCTCGTCTTAAATGTCAGGACCAACTTGCCTAACCCCGGGCTCTTCCGCTCCTCATGGGGTAACATAGGATTGGATGATGATGGATGGTTTGGGATTTTCACACAGTGGAACATTAAAAATCAAACAAGTGTTTACAAGTACCAGCCATGCTCGAAACCAACCCAGGATAACCCAATAGGGCCTCTGCAGAATATTTCCATTGAGGTCCTTTTGGGATCAGGATTACCTGGGGGAGTAGTTAGTGTTATTCTAGAGGTAATCTTAGCTTAAATTAAAATAATTTGCACACACATTTTTTTCCCCACTGTCCCCTTTTGTCGATATGGGTTGTGGTGTTGCCCCTGTGCAAAGGACTCAAGTTTGGAGGGTGTAACATTTTATGAGAGTTGCAGTGACCCTTAGGTGGACTCAAACCTCTGACTCTTTGGCCAGAGTGGACCGCTTCAACCCACTGAGCCTGTCACGGGGTTTTTAAGTATATGCAATATTAAAGAATATTATTCAATAATATTTGAGAACAGGACAATGAATTGTCTTGTTAAAATAGAGCAGTGATTACTTTATGCCGGCTTACTTCGCCGATTCTCTAAGGACGAGAACTTATAAACTTTCTCAACAGTACACAGCAGAGACTAATTACTTATAAATGCTGTTTATTAGTACTGCTAGCCTCACGAGAAAGTGACTTCACTCCTGACAATCAATAACTAATGCTATTAATGATAAACAGATTCTTGCTGGTGCAATTAACTCCTAGATGGCACAATGGATTTAAGTTAATAAAAGGGACTGGCCTAAGTACCAGTTATGAATAAAACAAAGCGTTTATGCAAACTAGGAGCTGCAACTAGAATAAGCTTATGGAGAAATAAAACACGAATTTACATTACATTAAGCTCAAGAAAAAGAACTGTCAATTTATTGATTACAGTGAAATAAATTAATGTTACATAAGTCTCAAGATGAATTCAAATAAGGAGATCACACTCACTCACTCACTCAAAAGTTAACTCTTAAACCTAGGAAAAAACGAAAAGAAATACTGCTCAGAAAAGTGGACTAAGCGGATGACTGAGCGTCGTTGCTGAGGAAGGATGCTGCACATGCTGAGCCTCTCGCCAAATCACGCTAGGTGGATATTCAGGAACTGGACAACTGGGTCACTGCTACACGCTGAGACCAACCTGCTTTCACGGCGCTCAAAACCTGACTGAGTTCAAATCGTGAGAGAAGCGAGTGTTGAGCCGCACTTGCTAACGGCTAGAATGAGCGAAACATGCCCATAACAAATCACTCAGGTGGAGGTGCTAATGTCGCGCAGAAAGACGATCACATATGAAATAGTGAATAATGTCCTGAAAAACACTCCCGATCGGGTGAATACGTGGCGGTTGACTGGGTGATAAATACTGCGATTCCACTAGAATTCGCGGTTCCCACCAAAGTTTAATGTTATGTGTTTGTTTAGATATATGATCGCACCAACTCGTGACAATACACCCCATCAAAAAATGAAATTTTTTCTCAGGAAAAAAATTTCAATATACATACATATAAGTCCTAACTCAGTTACACAAGATTCACACTGTGGTGTGTGTGTGCTATCCTGCTACAAGAGAAAGTCACAGTCGCCAGTGAGCAAAAAAAAAACTCGTACTTACGTTAATAGAAGCAAGCTTGAGGGAAAAACTCCGTGACGACAGTGAAAAATCCTGTACTCAGGTCAAACTGAGCAAAAAGTTCGCTACATTTACATTAACAACTAATTGTTATGTAGAGTGATGTATGTAATACATGGTGTAGGTGTGAGAGTTGTGGTGTAACTGTACCTACGTATAATATTACATAATGCAAATCAATAATAAATGATGATGACAAGGCAGAAGAGAAGAGGCAGCAGCATGTGTCAGGGATGATCAGCTGTTCTGCACGGCAATGCTGCACCCACCAGTTGCACCTGCGAAAGTAATCAAGATGGAGCATCAAAAGTGTCATTTTTCTCTCTCTGCCTAGCAATCAGTACTTATGTCATTAATAACCAGGAAACGTAGTCTTAGGATTTACAGATCTCTCAGGACCCTTGTTGTTTACTGGTTAAGTTAACTTATTAACCAGGAAACATGTCAGTTCTTGAATTGCTCAAATCTCTTAGAACGGTCAGTTTACTGGTTAACCTAACATTATTAACCAGGAAACGTGTCAGTTCTTGAATTGCTCAAATCTCTTAGAACGGGCAGTTTACTGGTTAATCTAACTCTACACTTACGATTAATGACAGGAAGCTGAGAATCGCTATGCAATCTCGGGCAGGTCAAGTTTTAACACCCACCGTGGATGTGAACACTCATATGGATAATGTGCATTCTCCAGGAATCCTCTGCGAGGCCCACAGCTTGAGACGTTCCACAAGGTAATTCATACACAGCCTCGGACTGTCTCTGCGGGGTTCTCAAATTTCCCCCATAAGTTACGGTACATACGTATGTACAGGCCCTGGACATACTGTGTCATGTAGGGCCAATGGGTGAGACATCAGGTCTACACCCACTTCACCGCTGCCCTGTCTCTCAACTGCTTCAGAGATAATGGGTGTCGGTTCAAATGGCGCAGGAAGGACATGTCCCTGATTAGTGGTACGTGGACACACATTGAAGGAACGCACGAAACTATCTATTTCTCGTCCCATCCCTGGCCAGAAAAAGTCAGCACAGATATGGCCCTGGGTTTTCCTTTTGCCCATGTGACCTCCTGAGGCTGAACAATGACCCCATTCTAACACTGCTTGGTGGTACTTGGCGGGAACGACAAACTGCAGTCGAACCTCGCCTTGGGGTGTTCGTGACTCACGGTAGAGCCGTCCTTGTTTGCAAAGGAACTTGGCTTGACCTCCCCATGAATACTTTATCACTCTACCCTTTTGTTTCTTCTGCACGGCAGCAAGTGTTGGGTCAGAATGATGTTCTTGAGCAACAATTTGGCTACACATCAGATCTTGCGGCGATTCAATGGTCACCGGGGTGACACAGTTTGGAGCCTCAGCCATGGCTCATGTTACTGCAGCCGAAATCTAAGTAGCGTCATCTTCAGTGCAACTATACTTGTCACCGGGAATATTGCCTATGATAAGGTCAAATAAAGGTTCTGGCATGACAACTGCAGGTGTCGTACCAGTGTAAAATGGAGATGCTACCTGGATACGTGCCTCAGGGAACAATCTCAATGATCCATCACTAAGGTTAGCTTGGATCTGTCGACCTGTGTACTGCTCAGGCCGAACTAGACTCTGCCTGACAGAGCAACCTGAGGAACCATTGTCTCTCAGGACCTTCACAGGAATGCCCCCCACAAACCCTGGCTGAACAAGGAAGGCACTGTCACCTGTGGGAGGGCCTGTGGAGGAAGCAGCTAGCCACTGATTAGGCTGCTGAATAAATGATGCGGCAAACATGGTGCCCTGAGAATTTGATACTTGAGGGGTCGTACTCACTGCCTGGGGAGATGGAGCATTGGCCATCTGTGGAGGGGGGTTCACTGTTGTCGTGGGACTAGTGAAGTGTGGGGAAGTACCCGTACTGCTAGGGACAACACCACTGTGCTGCTGCTGAGGAATGAAGGCTGCGTTAGCCTCCTGCCTCCAATACACTGGGGCTGGTGCTGAAAGGGATTGTTCCGACGGTCGATTGCGTGGATGATACTGCTGCTGGTTAGGGTACCTGTTGTACCTCTTCCACTCAGGTTTCTGAGAGTTTTGCCCCTGGTCCTTCCTCTGCGGTTTTGGACCTTGGCCATTATTCTGAGAACGGCCTTGTTGATGGGGTTCAGTCTGAGATGGTTTCCCAGATTTATCAGCTTTCCTGTTCCAGGTATGCTGCTTGCGAGTTTGATACCAGTATGCAGTGAAGAATGCATCGGCCTTCTCCACCATTTGGCTGGCATCCTTTACCTGGCAGATCTAAAGCTGAGCCATAAGTTCAGTAGGCCACGACTTTTCTAGCTGCGTGCGCAGCATAAGGTCGATTATCCCCTCACACGTGGAAGGAGTTTCATCTTTCTCCATCCACGCACCTAAGTAAGCAGTAAGCCAGTCAAGAAACTGAATGACAGTCTCTTTTTCCTGTAAACGAACACTCATGAACTGACTCTTGGCGTCGTCAACTGTGAGACCGTATGCTTTGACAAGTGCGTCCTTCATCATCTCATACGTGAGATTGTCTCCACGAATTCTGTGAAGAATATCGAGGGCAGGGCCCTCAAACAGGCTAAGAAACTGAAGACGCTTAGCTGCATCATCCAGCTGGTAAAGTTGAGCCATGTCTTCAAAACGAGCTATGTATGGCTCGATTCGCTCGCCTTCTTTGTATGGGGGAAGCTTGATGCGTGGAGTCGCCATAACATGTGGAGGGAGAGCGCTCGTGGAGCTTGGGCCAGCTGTGTTATGAGTCCATATTATAATTACAAATCATAATAGATAGATAGATAAATAGATAGATAGACAGCTCCATGCAAGCCTGGGAAAGGGAAATGATCTTGCAAGTTAACTGAGGAAATGTTGACAATACATAGGAAGTAGCAAAGTCAGGGGATGATATAGGTAGTGTGTCAGCGAGATAGCAGGCAAACAAAGCCTAGTGACATACACACATACTCACACACAGGTTTCTGGAACTTTCCAACCACAGTGTAACACACGTGACACGACCCCTGTTTCACCAGAATTTAGGAAGCAGAGAGGCAGAAGGCGGCTAGCATTAGAACCGACAGGTAGTGGAGAGAGTGAACAAGAAAGAGGGGCCCAACTAGACTTACTTATTATATTGTCTCTGTAAGACATACCCTGCTCAACTTAGATTTTCTCTGAAGATAATAAATTATGATCAACTCACTGTATTCATCTTTAATCCCTACTACAAGAAATCGAGAGTGACAACTAAACAACAAAACTTCTCTACAAGTTACTACAAAGTCTTTTATGACATTATTTGGTGGCTAGCGAAGCTACGGACATCGTCTCCGAATCAAAAGCGAATTTCTACAAAAGCAGGCGAGACTCTACAAGATTAGCTTCAGTTCTACAGTGAATTCCTACAAAATACAGCCTACAATGCAAATAGCCTACAAGTCTACAAAACAACTCTATAATCTTCACGTAACTTCAAGCAGCAGCAAGAAGAATAAAAAACAAGGCAAGTAAAGAAGAGGAAAGACCAAAGCAACAAGCACACAAACCCCAACTACTCTCTCCCGCCTACTTTCATCGCTGAAACAGAGGTCAAGACACACAGCAAAACACCAGCGCCACATTTATAACGCGTCTTACTCACCTTTCTTCACCCAGGTTACGCATCGCTACTTAGTATTCACCACAGCTACCAGTGTGGGAAGCCGACGCCACCATGTACTGAGATGACATCACAATGCGAGTTTGCTGACTAAGGGCCACGCCAAGCAACGTGTGGCTGACACCAGGCACTTCTCACCCACTGCTCATTACTCATTATTCACATAGCTCCTACTCATACTCTATGCTGAGGTTTGCCTGTGACAGCTGTTAACCACCACAAGCACCAGGCCATGGAATTTCCTGAGTAATATCGTCCATCAACACAGCACTAGAATTATCAAGAGATCTTCAATCAACCCTGGATTTTTCTTCTGAGATCGACAGTTGCATCGACACGTCTCTACGATCTGTATCAAGTGAGTGAAATTATACTTACTCATTTCTTCTCAGTGCTAAAATTAGGTATATTCAACTCCTTTACTTATTTCTATATATACATTTATACACTCGCTATCTATCATTTATTACAACTCATTTACTCATCTGTTTAGTTAGGAAATAAATAAACAAAAGGCGTATTTCATAACACCATATAATAATGATAGGGATATTTTCGCCACCACCCACGTTAATACCAGATGAAACACAATTAGCTCCAACAAAAGATTCACAATTAGGAGAGCACCAAGGCAACACACCCATTGTACAAACCTCACTACAAATTAAAAACCAAGAAATAAATACGTCAGTTCCAGATGATGAATGGGAAACCTCCTCTGACGTAGCAAGTGAGGATTTTGTTGCTGACTTGCACACGTATGACAATACACTTAACAGGGTTCACCGTTCCGGCCGAATATATTCCACCATTCCCTCACACAATGAAAAACAAGTCCAAGTTAAATTAACAGAGCAAACAGTGAAAATGAATCACGAAACAAATACGGCAGATCTAACATCCCCACCTCATGTGTACGTTTACCATGAAGATAAAACTGCCCCAAAATTCTCTGGCACAGAAAAAGATCGCGTTGATGTAATTTCATTAGTCAGTCAGTGCGAACAAATGTTCATCAAACGCCACATACTCGATGAACAAGAGAAAATTGCCATTTTTTCATCTTGCATAAGCCAGGAAAGGTGTCCAGCAAGCAACTTATTGAGATCTGACAAGCTCCTCAAGGCTATGACATATGATGAATTTAAAACTGAATTTTTGAAGAAATTTTCTAGAGGTATGAACTTCTTGCCAGGTATAATTCCAGAATTACATAAGATAGTAGATCTTGTAAGGGAGCACACTACAAACCATGTGCTCAGTGAAATAACTGCTGATGTCTCCACAATCAAAAGAACATTGTTAGTTACTTTGGAAAACTCAAATTGGATAACAGATGATGGAAAGATGTCCCCTGACCTCGTCGTGGACATCATTGGTTATGTAGCTGCCTTGTGTAAATTACCTGATAAGACCCTTAAGATCGCCAAGACGATCGGGTATACCCCAGGCATGTGCTTACTAGACTTAATGAACGAGGTAGAGATGAGTGCAGTAAAGCAGGTATGGACGACACACCCGCACATTCTAGTAGAATGAGAGTACCTAAGACAGTATCAGCTGTGAAAACATCTACACCGACCCCAAACAGAGAACAAAATCGATCGCGACCCGAAAGCAGGCAGAGCAAACAACCAAATGTGACGAGGGTTCGATCACAAACACCAGGCTACAGGCAGTTTCATAAGTTTTCGCGCAGCCCGAGCAGGTTTCGCGCCATAAACAACACTACTTATGGGAAGTCACCTCGTAGGTCACGGTCAAGAGATAGGTCCATTCTATGTCATTATTGTGCAAAACCAGGACACACAAGGTATGAATGCTTTATCAAAGCAAAAGAGGATGGACAAAAGACACAAGGATTTGGTCCTTACTGTAGGCAACATAGATACCAAGGGCACTGGACCAGTGACTGGAAAACAGTAGAAAAAATTGTGTCTATGTTCAAACCGGGGGAAGACCAAGTCATGACAAAAAACGAACAAACGTAAAGAAAAACAAGTCTAAAATTCACATAGGAGGCATGTTGGGAAATGAGTGTATCTTGATACCAGCTGTATGTGAGGATCAAAACGTTTCCTTATTTTTAGACACAGGCTCTCCAGTGAACTTAATAACACATGAAGAAATAAATAGAATTCTTAAAAATAAGAAGAAGGTAACTTTTCTGGAAGAAGCTGATTTAGATTTATATACGGTAGATGGAAAAAAAAATTACAGTGAAAGGTATGATAAGGTTAAATATCAGTTTCACAGAGACTACAAGACCATTCTCCGCATTTTTCTATATCGTTGAAAACTTAGCAATTAAAGCTCATATGTTACTGGGCTTAAGATCCATGAGAGCAGAGAACATAACTATACTCCCACAAATGAATGGAATAGACTTTGACAATGAATTCATAGAGGAAATACCATCAGAGCCCTCGCCAATTAGTAAAAGGGAACCAAAAAGAATTGGTAATATTAAAGGCTTAAACAAACATACACAAACAGATGAGTGTATAGATCCACTCCCACCACCAGCCCCATCCTCCAGAATTAGTGACCCAGATAACAGTACTGATTTATCAATTTTTCCAGCCCATCTCATCAATGATTTAGTTATACCACCTAATTCCTACATGAAAGTTACCATAAAGAGCAAATTACGGAATAGTACTGTTCTTATCTTAGAAGAATTATGTAAAGTAAAGGGATTGTCAGTAGAAAACGCATTATGTCAGATGAACGACGAAGGCCAAACTCAGATATTCATAATTAATCACATGAATGGGGAAGTTCAGTTGAAAAAGGGGACTTGGATAGTTAATATTGAAAAATGTCCTACCCCTGTGAAGGAAATAGTTATAGCTGGAGTGACAAGTGAGATAAAATCTACGGATAGAGAAAGCATAAAAGAGAATTTAATTCACTCAGGTGAATTTGATGAAGAAAATGATTTGTTAACCCTGCTGGAAACACACAGGGACACCGTAGCATTACCCGGAGAACAATTAGGGTGTACTAACCTGATTAATTACATGATTAATGTGCACCCAGAAACACCACCAATTTTCGTACCTACTTACCACATCGCACACTCCCAACGTACACTTGCAAATCAGTATGTCGATGAAACGTTAAAACTTGGAATTACTGAACCTTCAGTCTCCCCGTGGAATGCCCCATTATTCTTCGTGCCCAAACGAAATGGAGAAATGCGTGCGGTAGTAGATTACAGTAAACTAAACATCACACAATCCCAGACCGATTTCCCATGCCATTGCCAAGCGACGTTTTACAGAATATTGGACCTGAGAATAACATATTCTCAACCATCGATCTCCTAAACGGCTATTATCAGATACCGGTTTCGGAGGAGTCACGTAAATACACTGCCTTTTCCACAAACAGAGGCCATTACCAATATACAAGAATGCCGATGGGACTAAGGACAGCCTCAGGCACATTCCAGCATCTTATGAATTACGTATTGTCCAGAATTTTAGGACAAGGAATATTTGTTTACCTTTACGATATTATAATCGCAACGAAGAATATTAAAGATGATCTCAGGAAATTAGACTTACTCTTACAAAAGCATAGTGATGCTGGTTTAGAAATTAAGCTTTCTAAATGCAAATTTTGCTTTAAGGAAATAAATTTCTTAGGCCACAAATTAAGTTCTAATGGTATTCACACAACTGATGACAAAATACAGGCAGTGAGAGATTTTCCTGAACCCACTACGACTGACGAAGTTAGACAATTTTTAGGTCTGGCTGGGTACTATAGGCCATTCATACCACAATTCTCTCATATAGCCTTTCCTCTATTCCAGCTACTCAAAAAAGATGCTATATTCCAATGGGAAGAAGAACAAAAAAGGGCATTTAACAATCTACAAATTAAACTAATAAATGCACCTTGTTTAGCATATCCAGATTACACAAAATCATTTCTTATTTGTACAGACGCACCAGTTAAAGGATTAGGGGCTGTACTGATGCAGGAAGATAAAAGAGGAAAGAATCAACCAATTGCATTTGCCAGCAGACAAACAAAAGGTGCAGAGAAAAATTAATGCACTACAGACTTAGAGGCACTTGCAGTGGTTTTTGCATTACAAAAGTTTCGAGATTTGGTATATGGTTACGAAATACACTTATTCACCGACCATAAACCACTAGTGGGTATGTTTAAAGAAAAACTCCTTTCTGGGAGGAGAGCAAGATGGAAATGTACAGTTGAAAACTACAATGTACAAATTCATTATATACAAGGTATAATGAACATAGTAGCTGACGCATTATCTAGGAACCCGAACACAATTCAGGTCGCGGCATTAGATCTCAAAGGAAATATCCCAAACCACGATGATATCGCAAAGGCACAAAGATTTGACCCAATATAGTCTAAAGTTATTTACAAGTTAGAAAGTGGAGATGACATACAATTACCCAAACTGCATGTACCACTCGAACAATTCACAATGGTCAATAATACATTATACAAGATTAACTCTAAACAACCAAAACGCCAAAGAAATACTAACCAGTTGGTAGTACCTAATGACATGATACCCCAAGTATTACGAACGATACACGATAGACCACATGCAGGACATCCTGGAAAGGATAAGACATTCAAACAAGCCCAGCTGTTATATTACTGGCCTTCATTACGAAAAGATATAAACAATCATATAGACAGATGCGAATCATGTGCAAAACACAAAGGATACCCAATCACACCTGCACCGATGGGTAATTACCCTGTACCAAATCAACCATGGGACGTTGTCACTGTTGATTTACTCAAGATGCCATTATCATACAATAATAACCTATACCTATTCGTAGCAACGGATCATTTTTCCCGTTATGTCATTTTAGCTCCAATTAAAGATAAGACAGCAGAGACAGTAGCAAAGGCAATAACAGATTATGTAATATGTCGCTTTACTACCCCAAAGGTACTAATAAGTGATAATGGAGGAGAATTTAATTCTGAGATCTTACAAGAAATATGTAAACAATACAACATCAAAAAGGTTAACGTTATAGCCTATCACCCAGCATCGAATGGGTTAGTAGAGAGACAAAACAAAAAAGTAATAGATGTGCTACGACACATTCTCACTGAAAATTATGCAAGCTGGGATTATTGGATTCCCAGAGTAGAAGCCTCAATTAATGGATCAATAAATAAATCCATAGGTGACACACATTTCATTATATGTGGGACATAAAAAACTACCATATGAGCTCCTAGAAGGTGACAGTCTGCCCATATACAATTACGATGATTACTCTAAACTCCATTTACGTGAATTCCAGGACATACACAAAAGAGTCAAAAAACAATTAAGGATGTCCAGGGAAGAAATGACGGAGGCATTTAACAAGAAGGCAAGAGATTCACCTATCAGCTTAAGAGACATTGTTTATGGTATCACACATACGAGAGACAATAAATTATCCCCAAAATTTGAAAGCCCATACAGAGTAATTAACTTATAAGCAAACAAAGTTTTAATTAAGTCACTGTCAAGTGGCGAAGAGAAACAAGTTCATATTGACCATTTAAAACGAATTTCAAGGGAACTATCCAATAATTATTCAGCATCGGATACAATCGAACAGGCGAACGTACCTCAAGAAACCAAGCAAGAAAACAACAATGATTACAAAAAGAATTTGAGGTCATATATCAAACAATCAAACATAGGTGCAACTGTTCCAATAAAACCTACAGTACATCATTTACGAAAATTAAATATCGATTTAAACTCCTTCTATAAATGAAATAACAATCAACCGTAACGCACATCATCACTATCATCGACCACAGCATGACCATATTAGGAAATTAATAGAATTTTTTTCGGTAGGTTATGATGAAGGAACTTATGCTATGGATTCTCCTCTACATAGCAAGAGGATATGCGCACTTAGACCCCCAACACATAGTAAGACCAGGATGCCTCATAGTTCCAACGGCCACGACTTCAATCGTTAAGGACGTCATGAGTACTGAAATAAGTCTGGATTACTTGTATGATTTACCTTCTTATCTAGAAAATCTTGCGAAGCCTATGCGAACCCTGGACTTCATGATAGGAAGCTATGTTTCACAAGCACATAACACAAAAAAAGTGAATGAAATAGTGAAGTTAGCGAAATGGAAACTGGAATAGGCAAAGTCAACTATATTCATCATGATCCAAGATCTCCCATCTTATGGAACGGAGGTACTGAGCGACAGGAACAGCATCACACGTACTCGCCAAAAGCGCGGTTTGTTCGACCTGGGTGGCGCAGTTCCTGGGAACATCTTTGGATTGGTTACAGAGGATGACCTTAAAAAATAAACAACAAATTTAATAAAATAGCTCAGATACTAACATACCAAGATTAATTCATCACAGGACAGAACTCAGCAATGAAGACAATTGTGAAAAATCTGAAAAAGGCAGAAAACATAGCTCTCGAAAGTGTAGATAAAATAAATGAAATGGAAGGAAACATTACACTTTTCCAACACTTCTCCATCATCACAGAACATATTGACACGATTCTACTACAATTAGACAACACTAGAGATCGTTACAGGGCACTTATGCAAGGAATTTCGAATGCTGGTGATGGCAAGATCACAATTGACTTACTCCCAGTTCATAAGCCACGTCAGATAATTAGTCAAGGCATACATAAACATAAATTGAAGCCTTTGTTCCGCAGTAGGGAATTCATGCAATATTATCCATATTTAGAAGCAACACTAACACCAACATCAGTAGTAGTTCATGTACCATTCATAACTGAAGACCTGTTCACAGTATACCAAATACACCCCTTCCCCTATAAAAATAAACAACACTTTGGTCATCATCAACATCAACACAGAAACCGAACTCATCATGGTCTCCAAGAGACGGAACACTGTCACTTTCGCAAGTGAATCAACGATTGAACGAAAGTGCCGCACATCCTTACATGCTGTTCATCTTTGTCCTGCGTACATTTTCACGTTTCAGCCTACTGATACAGTCCCTTGTGAAATGGCTATCATCAGAAATGACAATATTCATAATCATTGCAACTTCACTTTTGCTCAAGATAAACTTGTACACCATCAACGCATCGGACACTCACAGTTTTTTTATTTCACTCATAACACATCAGTTTACATAGTCTGTCCAGATATACCACCATCTCATACTTCAGCCTCAGGATTATACATAGCACCAGACGACTGTGCGGTATTTACACCAGCCATGTCTACTTTATCCACCATCAATTACTATGCCATCCTCAATCATACACACAAACATTTCCACCCACTGCCTGATATGGACCTAAACATGAGCACAAGTATTATGTTGACTTCACCTAAGTTTGAAACTATGCAGCTGATCAATGAAACAATGAAGCCCTGGGAAGATTTGAGTTTGAGTATGTTCAACCCATATTATGTGTATAGCCCAGCACCTACTGTCTTTATAATCTTCTGCATTGTATTTGCAGTACTGCTGTTCGCAATGCACAGAATGCATGCAAGAATTGCAAATTTGGAGTCAGTATTTAGTGGGAGGAGAGTCAGCATTCAAGTTAACCCCCCTGAATGAAGTGTACATATTTTGTATATATATATATATATATATATATATATATATATATATATATATATATATATATATATATATATATATATATATATATATATATATATATAATACAAAGAAGAATGACCCACGATATAAAAGTATGGCATACCAGTACCATTAACTTTAAATGAAATATTAATAACTCTTAAAATAATCTTAATTTTCCATTTTTTCTTTCTTGCATGTATGCATTTCACTACAATAACCCAAGTACATACTTTATTACAGTTAAATAGTTTACCTTTAGTGCATTTATTCAAATATGTATACAGCTTGTTTAAAATGTAATATTACTGAATCATTGCAATTTACTATGAATATTATATGTATACAATATCATAATCAATATTATGTACTAATAGATTAGCATATGTCAATGATGATTGCTGTCGGAGGACCTTCAGCGGCGTGGCCGAGCAATGATATGAGTCCATATTATAATTACAAATCATAATAGATAGATAGATAAATAGATAGATAGACAGCTCCATGCAAGCCTGGGAAAGGGAAATGATCTTGCAAGTTAACTGAGGAAATGTTGACAATACATAGGAAGTAGCAAAGTCAGGGGATGATATAGGTAGTGTGTCAGCGAGATAGCAGGCGAACAAAGCCTAGTGACATACACACATACTCACACACAGGTTTCTGGAACTTTCCAACTACAGTGTAACACACGTGACAACCCCTGTTTCACTAGAATTTAAGAAGCAGAGAGGCAGAAGGCGGCTAGCATTAGAACCGACAGGTAGTGGAGAGAGTGAACAAGAAAGAGGGACCTAACTAGACTTACTTATTATCTTGTCTCTGTAAGACATACCGTGCTCAACTTAGATTTTCTCTGAAGATAATAAATTAAGATCAAATCACTGTATTCATCTTTAATCCCTACTTCAAGAAATCGAGAGTGATAACTAAACAACAAAACTTCTCTACAAGTTACAACAAAGTCTTTTATGACAGCTGCACCAGATGTGTCTGAAGCCAAGGAATCTCGCTTGAGCTTCAACATTTCAAATTCATGTTTTCCGCGTGCTTCTCGCTTGGCACGCTCCTGTTCTCGTTCTCTCTTGCATTGTTGTAACTCGTATTGACATTCTCTCTCTCGTTCCTCATGCTGTTCTCGCTCATGTTCTAACTCGAGTTAGCGTTGTTTTCGCTCGTGTTTGCGCTCTTTTTTGCGTTCCTCACGCTGAATTCGACGCTCTTCATGAGCATCATTTTCGCGTTGCTGCTCATAATTAAACCGAGAGAGAACAAAGTCCTTTATTTTCTCCGGATCCGTAAGCCCTATATCTTTAGCTTCCTGTACATAAACGCTGTTGGACATGATGCTAACTCAATCTAAGTAAATTAGTGACTCAGTACTGACTGCAATTTTGCAAAGAAAGATGCCAATAATCAAGAATAAAGAATATAGACACAAGTTAGTGGTGACCAGTTTTATCTAATTAAACTGGTAAAGAAAGAAATTTAAACAAACAACGGACTGTGAAAACTATTACTTAAATTAATAGAACTGAATCAATAATCACAAGTAAGATAGTGCCTATAGACTTTAATGATAAATACATAAGTATGACTGAGTGAGTATTATCTCGTGGATAGCTTTAGAGGTAGGAGTTAATATCCTGGAATGAGGTCGCCAAATGTCATGGGGTTTTTAAGTATATGCAATATTAAACAATATTATTCAATAATATTTGAGAACAGGACAATGAATTGTCTTGTTAAAATCAAGCAATGATTACTTTATTCCGGCTTACTTCACCGATTCTCTAAGGACAAGAACTTATAAACTTTCTCAACAGTTCACAGCAGAGACTAATTACTCACAAATGCTGTTTATTAGTACTGCTAGCATCGCGAGAAAGTGACTTCACTCCTGACAATCAATAACTAATGCTATTAATGATAAACAGATTCTTGCTGGTGCAGTTAACTCCTAGATGGCACAACGAATTTAATAAAAGCGACTGGCCTAAATACCAGTTATAAATTATACAAAGCATTTATGCAAACTAGGAGCTGCAACTAGAATAAGCTTATGGAGAAATAAAACATTACATTAAGCTCAAGAAAAAGAACTGTTAATTTATTGATTACAATGAAATAAATCAACGATACATGAGTCTCAAGATGAATTCAGATAAGGAGATTGCACTCATTCGCTCACTCAAAAGCTAACTCTTAAACCTAGGAAAAAACGAAAAGAAGTACTGGTCAGAAAAGTGGACTAATCGGATGACTGGGCGTCGTTGCTGAGGAAGGATGCTGCACATGCTGAGCCTCTCGCCAAATGACGCTAGGTGGAAATTCAGGAACTGGACAACGGAAGCACTGCTACACACTGGGCCCAACCTGCTTTCACGGCGCTCAAATCCTGACTGAGTTCAAATCGTGAGAGAAGCGAGTGTCATGCCGCACTTGCTAACGGCTAGAATGAGCAAAACACGCCCATAACAAATCTCTCAGGCGGAGGTGCTAATGTCACGCACAAAGATGATCACTTATGAAATGGTGAAAAATGTCCTGAAAAACACTCTCACCCTTCCCATTTAGTTTCAGTCAATCCACATATAACCACTCTTGCATCCTCAAGCACCTGAACAATCTCTCTCTCTTTCACTTCATTCATTCCTCTCACATTCCATGTCCCCACCTTCAGAATGTCCTTTGTCCGTTCCTTAGTCGTCGACGTATGGTCCGTCCTGGTCTGAGGCGCTTTATTCGCTTGTTTAGTTAGGTCTTTCTACGGGGTGGGGCACTAACTCACCACCAACCCTTTTAGTCGCCTCGTACGACAAGCAGGGATACTGGGGGAGTATTCTTGAAGCCCCCCTACCCCCAGGGGGGTATACAAGGTCATAAATGCCATAAGAAAACAGTGAAGTTTACTTGCCCTTCAAAGAGAAAAGATGAGATTTGGAGGGCTTTATACAGAACTAATCTTTCCTTCCCTGTAGCTGTGCTGTGCTGTCGAAGACATTCAAAACTATTTCAAACGTACATACTGTATGTAAATAAATGGTTGCCATATCTCGCTTGGCAATGATTACTTGATATTATTATAATTATACCCTAGTATTCAGCCATGGTGCAAGAAAAATATGAAAATATCAAACAGATATTGTATAACATTGCGAGTTCGTGCAACAAAAAGAATAGCAAAATAATATCAGTCGTGTTAGAACATGTGGTACCTTTGTGTACTTATTTCGTTACCAAACAATTCGGCGTTAATATTGTTACGTCCCTGTCCCACACTGCCACAGGCTCCAAAAGCAGTAGTCTAGTATAGGAAGGACGTTGCCCAGTGAGTTGTTCCTCCTATGCTCAGCCTTCAGGCATACAGTACACAAGATCAGCTGAGGCATTGTAAATAAACACTGCCTTCTTAAAGTTCACTGTCTTTATTTTCCAAATAATTCCACTTAATGCTTTCCAATTTCATTTCTCTGTTCTCACAAGCACTGGAGCTGTACACAGTTTACTAACTGCTATTACACTTAATGCTTCACAACATTTCACTTTCCACAAGTACCGAAAATAATCTCCACTGACAGTAATTGCACTTAATTCTTGCCAGCAACACTTAACAAACTTCACTAACAGCAGTACACTACATTGAACCGACTGAATTTCACTCAATCTGACCTGAAACCCGACTGAATCTGTTCTAGTCTCTTATCCACCCTTATATAAGCTTGCATTGTTCGAGAATCATTTACTTCTCAACAAATTCTGGAATGCACCAGCCCCTAGCAACAACAGTTACCAAATAGGAGGCATCAAAACATGCCAGAGTTTTCCTACATTACATAACACTCTAATCATTTACCATACGAACTTAAAATACATAATTTAACAAGCAATCACATGAATAAATCATTACTTAGAGCAGAAAAATTAATGCACAACTTACGAAATTACTACGTTCACAAACAGCAGGCAAACTGGCAACTCTGACTAGTATCGATACCGGAACTACCGTACGCGAAATGCCGAGAAGCTTCTCGAGCACCTACTGACAAATCTCGCTTCTTAACAATATGATTTTACATAAATGAAAACTGCTACTGCAACGTTGAGAGTGGAATATACACTCCAATATTTCGCTTATTATGATATATTTAAGCTCGTATTTCACAAATGCAAGAAAATGCTCAGAGACGAAAACTCCAAGCACATATAGACTTAAATTAAAATTCACATTGCCACGGAGCACCAGCGACAGAGTCCCCAGCAGATAGTTACTGTCTCTTTGAAGGGTTGCCCACCCCGCTATATGACCGCTCGATCCTCCCTCTCCATTGCCAACGGTGTGCCACCTTTCCCGGTTTGTTGGGATATTTCTTGCAGACTTTAATATGTATATATAAATCAATGTATAGTAAACGTTAAAACAACGTAACTACAGAACTTTACTTGGAAAAAGTAGCAGCAACAATTAGACAACGTTTTAGGAAAATGTTGCTACATGGTTGCAAGATAACGTTGCGAGTAAACGTTTTTATAATGTTGTTACAATGTTATAACCAATATAACTTATAGACAACCTTTCTACAACATTGTACATATGCCTTACCTAACCTAACCTAACCTAACCTTCAGTATGACCTAAACTGTAATTTAATCAGTTTTACTTACGTATCTAAAATTTTAAATCATCACTGCTATGGAGAATATAGATTATGCCCGATTTCGTTTGGGTGAAACTCTGGAATAATACCAAAACAATGCCTGTGACATGGACCCTCCCCCTCTTTTCCCACGCAAACACATGGCCATGTGGGTCTTGTACTCTGTGACATTAACATAATTAGAATATCCCATGACATCTGCAGCTGCAAAGAATAATAAATATGCCCGTACCTACTCACAAATCATCAGCGTACATGATATGAATTGCTTGCTACAGAGCCGGGTGTAGGCCATGGCTGCCAATTCTCCCTCTTCGTAGCACCTATCCATTTATGTCGCCTTTTCTCATTGGCTGGAAACCTGTAGAAGTGTACACCACTTCCAGTTTTCTGCCTTGTCTTACGGCTGAAGGCACAGCAGTGGAATACTATTGTGGAATCTGCAATTCTCTCTCTCCAGACTCCGATAATTTGCCGTCCAGTGGGGCGTCGTAAACAAAAGTCACATGACTCGTGACGTCACATGGAAAAGATCTATTGTAGACTGACGCCCATTTTGGTAGAAATATTCTTCTTCTCCATAGTTAGTTTCGCAAATTGCTAAAATATTGAAATACCTCTGTGAACAAAATTAATCAAACAGGCTGTTACCCTAATGTGGACCTCATAATACAAGGGAGCAGTTGTGGGTAGAGAAAGTAGTTCCTCACTATCCTTTATAGAAAAATAATGTGTCCAAGTTTGGAACACTGTAGTTGAATAGAAAGGTAGCAAAATCTAAAAGACAATATCTCTGCCTTCTGTTAATAAAGGGCTGATTTGTCTTTCATTTGATCTGAATGTATACAGAATCACCGTGAGAAACTGTGTTCAGTCAGCTTAACAGACTTTAGCAATATTAGACAGTTATCTTGTGAATTAGAATAATTATAGTTGATTATTCTTTGTAAAAATTAGTTGTATATATGTACCAAGAATTTAATGTGTTTGTTGCACATTGTTTCACCGTTTAAGCAGCCCGCTCACATTCATGAAAACTTATATATTCGATTTCTTTGCAAGGTCGGGTACGAATATGTCATGGTTAGTTCACGAAGCCATGTACGTCTTATATTTTAGCTCCATTTGGTTTACCAGATTCGTAAATTTCGCTGTTAGTTTTGACATCCCACGCTTTAAACTTACATGTGAGTTTTCTCAAGCTGATAAAAATAAATAAAGCGGCTACAATGCGACTTTCATTCAGGTGTAACATCATACCATCTTCTTCCCTCACTTCTTACCATATAGATTATATCAGACCAAGGGAGAAGTGGCTTCATATGAAATGGACAACTTTATCAAATATATTCTTGCATCAGCACTTTATTTGCATCTTCTTAACACAAAATACTTGTTAAAATAAGTAGCAAACAGATGGTGAGTTTCTGAGTTTGATATCCCACTTGTATAATCGGCTATAAAACTATTCAGTGCTTAGTTCACCATGGAGATCTTGATAATTTTGTCTGTCTTATACGAGTATTTTCCAAAGATAGCAGATCCTTAACATGCAGATACTAAAGAAAATAGAAACACCATTCATGAACAGTAATTCTTCTCTAGAAGTGTTTGGTGGTGTGATGGCGGCTGCTGCAGGGAGATTGTGGTTTAGTCTAGGAGTTACGTGCCTTCTGGTACACACCCGCCTGCCTCATACCTTAGGCAAGTTGACCCTAGTTGTAATTAAAGGAAATCGATTATATAAATAAGTTTGGCATTTTCATCTTAGCTTACCCGAGTATCATTAAAATACTAGTCTTATTTGGACTGTATGTAATTATTTAAAATCATCTAATACTAATAAACTTGCTCTTCTTGGCCTCTGTTCCATAAAAAAAAAAAAAAAAAAAATGCTCTTCAGCCCTGACAAAAATGAAGCATAAGGAAACTTTGAGCATAAGTGCGACGTTTCAGTCAATACCATTTTTGTAACGTTTGCTTTTCCATACCTATGCTGCCAAATTAACTGTAATCTAATGCCACATCCAACATAAAAAACATACCCGAACCTCGAAAAATTGGTGTTCTTTTAAAATTCTGCTGCAATACATTTCAGTGGAGAAAAGAGAATGTTATGTGTTGTGAATATACCAGTATAGATAATTTTACATATTACAAAGATATTCATTAATATTTTCCTTGGAAACAGGCGCTTTTCGGTATACTTATCTTGAGGCCAGACTAGCTCAGTGGTAGCACTCGTGCTTTACGACCAAAGGGATGACAGTTCGAGCCCATACCATGGTACCGCATTGTTGGTGAGAGATGCAGCAGTCTCTCTAAAGATCTCTCCTTGCTCTCCAGAGATATGTGGTCCAGTGGTCCTAGCTCGGGGGATTCATCCTCTGGCTATAAACTAACAATTGACTCTAACATCTGACAACAACCCTTTTCTGGTTCAAAATCAGTTAATAATACCAGTTAAAGACTGGTACCGTCTTACCATACATAGTGCCCTACATCTATACTTATTGTAAATTCATCTCTATATATGTCAGAGAAAACTCGAGGATCGCTTCACAGTCACCAAGCACTGGATATCAAGTTGACCACAGAGCAGTGTTCCCACTCCTCCGTCAGACAACTTTCCATGGGCGTTCTCTATGATGCAAGTGCGTCAGTGATAGCATAAAACAAAGCTTGGGCATTCCTAAAAAGGATTAAGGAAGTTAGATTAGAATATACTCGTACTGTAAAAATATGATCTGTCCTTACAATATATAATATTAGGGAGTAGGCTGTAGCACCAGCCGATCAGGGTGGATTCTCTCAAGGACGAAGGGAAAGCTGGTGTTAGGGAGAGCTAGAGCTCCCGTTTCACTAGCCCTCAGGGCTCTCCTGACCATCCCCCTTTGCTGACCTTTTCCTGTGTGTCACTAACACGGAGAGTTAGCCAGCATACACGCCCAAACACTTTACTCGAACTGTCCAATGTGGAATACACTACATGCACTTTACACACCACATACTGTACCCTACTACATCACAGGGGTTTGTACCAGTATGGAATGCGACCGGAAAACTTTGCCCCTACTACCTTTGTTTTCATCTGATGGAACTTTATTCCAAAAAGTTGAATGCCAAGTTGTGATTGCATGATACATTCAGTAAGCGTAAGTTATGAAGCAGAGGTTAGTTAAGCTTCATCCATCTATTTGGTTAATATGGAGACGGGTAGAATAAAGCCCGTCAGGGTGGAATGCGAGTTTAATTAGAGGGGGATAAGGTTATCGAGGCGGAGGGTAGGAGGATACAGCATCGAAGAGGGCTGGGGTGGGGGATAGTGCCACGATCCTGGCAGCTGTATCGAAGGCAGACATTCTAATTACGAGTCTGCCTCGTAGGGCAAAACGAAGAACGGCTGTAGTGAGGCAGTTAAGCAAATAGTAGTTGAGAGGCCACTCTTCAAGTTGGTGACAGTGGGAGCAGGGTTCGGGATTCCTTCTTGATGATTGAGAGAAGCAGGGGAAACCCATCCTTAGGAGACGCAGGAGCATGATGAGCCAGTAAGGTGTGCAAGGTGAGGTGGAGAGGGGCTCGTACCATGTTGCAGACCGTGAGCCCTCAGCAACTCGGTCTTTATGCTCTGATAGATTGAGCCTGGAGATGTTGGCTGTGGCTCTCTGTTTGATGTGAGAGAGGCTCGTCTTGAAGGGGAAAGTGATGTCAGGTATGGGGGTTGCTGTGCGAGCGTTAGCATCGGCTCTTCGTTGCCTCAGATTCCCACGTGGGCGGGCAGCCAGTGGAGGTAAATCTCTCCTCCACTCTGTGAGATGGAGTCAGCCACAGCTATGATTGAGGTCAGCAGATTCACATTGTCAGTGAATTATCGTGCTCGTAGGCCGTGCAGGGACGATAGCGAGTCGGTGTGTACAAATATCTCATATACAGAGGCTCCGGAGAGAAGCCGCCAGGACTCGTCACTGCCTTCACTGACGATCGCGGCACCTGCTGACCCTTCAGCAGTGACTGACTCGTCTGTGAAGTATTCAGCTGTCTCTGGGGTCCCGAGTGATGCAATTCTCCTTATGCCATCCTGTCGTAGGAGGGAAAATGGGTAGCGTGACCTTATTAGAGGGTTTATGGGAAATGTAGTAGAGTGAAACTTATCTGAGAGGGCATTAGCTGTTAGATATTAAGCACACTTTGCGGGCCACTCAATCTCGTCTGTACCATACCACTCCTTAGAGTATAGCAAAGTTCATATTCATAATGACTTAACCTAAGTTTTCCTAAGCATTAAGAACTGAGACAGATTACTCTTCAAACTGGGAATGAACCCAGACGAAAAATAATGAGGATCAACACTAGAAATATGAAACTTTAAAAGCTAAACTAATATTGAAAGAATATTGATACACACACACACACACACACACACACACATATATATATATATATATATTAATCCCGTGGTTACAGATGGACTCGGGGGAAGATTCAAAGTATACTAAGACACTCTTAAGATTAAACTCGCACAACTCCAGAATCATATAAAGTCACAATAATTAAATGAACAATGATCGAAAAAACTGTAATCAAAAGGGACTGTAAACAAAATGGACCACCCGATATACTCGTTATTTAAGTTACGTGAACTAGGTAAAATAAAAGGGAGTGTGTGTGTGGGGGGGGGTGTTTTGGCAGTAGCTTGAAACGGAAGATCTGAAATGCTGAAGAGAAGCGGCGGTCTCAATTAATCAGTACAAGAGAGATCAGGGAAAAATATGACTTAACTGTCGAATATGAGGATTTATAACACGAGGGAGAAAAAAAAAGGAGGGGAGGAGGATGAGAGCTGGACACTAACCTGCAACGTTGAAGAGCAGAGGCGGTGTGGCGGTTGCTTTTTTTTTTTTTTCCTATCAACCATTGGGGCCGGAGCCCCTGGTCATTAAGGCAAAAATAAATATATGTATATACATTGATACATATATACATATATATACGAACATATATATATATATATATATATATATATATATATATATATATATATATATATATATATATATATATATATATATATATATATATATACATACATACATACATACACACATCCATGCATATGAACAGACACACTTTCATGCACACGTACATATATATAAAATAATTTTTATTTTAATAATTTTTGTATTTTTATTTTTATTTATATTTTTTTTATTTTTTTATTTTTAACCTTATATTACTTTTAAACTAAAATGCCTAATTTAAAGACCCTAAAACTAATCACCTAACAGACAAATCGCTAATCTATAGGGCGGTTGCTGCCACCTCGTGCCGTTTTTTACTAAACCAAGACAGTGTCAGGGAATCGGCTAAAACTTTAACTAATTACTTTGTAATATTTTCGACTCTCTAGGATCTTTAAAGAATGCGAGAGATACGTTTGCACTTGACACATAGCAAAATGACTTACGATGTTGAAATTTTTGTGATAAGCATACAGGAACTACTGTCATAATGAAGCCAAATCAATAAGGAACCAAACAGTTTTATTACCCGCGTCGAGTTATATGCCTACTTGACTGTAAACACATATCAGTAACATGAATTTCGCGCTTCACAAACGACTATCTTCAATATTCTTACTTCAGACATTTTCAATTCACCACTGCGTAGTACAAAAGGTGAAATCTATTAACCTCGGCAGGTAAATCTCTTGATTAGAATATAAAGGAAGACATTCGCTATTTTTAATCCCTACTAAAATTTCGCGGTTACACGTCTTTGTTGGCCAGCGCTGATCCATATGTATAACAATCATAAAAAATTAATACTTGATACTATCAATATCAGAATCATGTTCATATTATGAATATCAACTAAGACTAGACTTAAATATAAGATTTAACGTTTAAATGAACTGTACAGACTATATTTATAATAATGCCTAAGATTACACTTACAATACTAGCTTATACTAATACTTAAAATTATGGCACTACAAGTAGTTACAGCATAATTATCAAGGCTGTTATAATACCTTTGGGAGGTAGACTAAGGACAATTGTGTGTGTGTGTGTGTGTCTGTGTGTGTGTGTGTGTGTGTGTATTGCAAATACAGATTAAAAGCATACCTATTTAGAGTAATGAGCTTAAAACTGAAGCGGTTTGTTGTTTACTTTCTGTGCCATTAGCTTCGTGGGGTGTCGTGGTGGGTGACGATGGTGGTAGTGAGCAAGGACCCAACCTTCCTCTCTGCCTTTGCTGAGTCCTCCTTCAAGAACCACTTCCTGTCGGTGCACAAAATGAGGTTGCTCGCCTTCACTAGCCTCTCTCTATCGCCTCCACACCCTCCACCACCTTCCTAAGACACGTACCAACACTTTACTTGCAGTTGTCGATGACTGATTGACAAGAACATAACTGACGGTGCAACGGCCGGGATCATATGCCGCCGGATACAAACGGTAACTAAACACAGCATAGGCTAAAACAAAACACTAAAAAGGAAGGAAAGCAAACAAGAAATATAAATGGGGAAAATCGAATAAAGAGATTTAAAAAACACTAGATCTTGCAAAGCAGCCTGGCCTTCTCCACAAATGAGTGGATGCCCTCTCCCATAAAACAGGCATCCTTAGCAAGCACCGACGAAAGACAATACACGCCATCTTCCAGCTGGTGGCCAGAGAAGTATCGGCGGTGTAAATGCCCAAGACTGGGGCACTCCACCAGGAAGTGCCAGACAGCTAAGGAGACAAGACAATCCCCACAGATAGGAGGGGGACTCCCCCCTCCATCAATTAGGAATTAGAGAAACAGTAGTGGTCAATGTAAAGACAGCAATAGACCATCTCCCACCGGCGAAACAACCTCCGGTAACTGAAGGAGCCCACTTTTGCACAGATCGTACACAGCTTGTTGGCCCCTACAACATCCCAACTTTCCTGCAAAGAACGGCGAACCAGACCGTCAAGGTCTGGGCGAAAATCACACGCAGAATTAAGCTGAGGAGGCGGTGATGCCAAGGCAGGGGCAGGCCGAGCTGCCGCTGTCTTAGCCAGCATATCAGCCAGCTCATTCCCTGAGACTCCCACGTGGGTTGGGTGCCAACGAAATCCCACCTAATGGCCACAACGGCCGAGGAGATAAAGCCACTCCATAATAAATAAAACCAATGGATGAGAGGAAGTAAAAGATTCCAAAGCAGAAAGAGCATTAGAGGGGTCGCTAAAAACAATAAAAGAGGATTGAGGGAGAGTAAAAATGATTTGAAGAGCTAGTAAAATAGCAGATATTTCTGCTGTAAAAACAGAAACAATACTAGGAAGACTACCGCTCCAATAGAAGGAAGGGAAGACAACACTAAAGCCTACTCCAGCATCAGACTTAGAGGCATCTGTATAGACAGGGATGGAGCCCTCATGGGTGGAGGAATGTTCTAAAAGCAAAGTGACACATGAGAGTCTTCGGGAAACTCGGGCAACCGACCTAAAGAGAAGAAAGGGAATGCTGGGAGACGATAGCACAGGACACTGAATCCAGGAAGCGGTGAACCCGATACCAACACCTTAACATTAACGACTGGCAGTGCAAGCCCAAGGGAAGGTCGTCAGCATTCACCAACAAACTCGAAATTGGGGACAACCTAAAAGCTCCAGTCGCCAGATGAACACCAGCATGGTGCTAGAATCCAAACACATGGAGACAGGCCACTGTAGTGGAAGAGTAAACCTCACCCACATTCAGGTCTAGAAAAAATAAGAGATCTGTGCTTGAGAATGAGGGTCTGATGGTCAGCATTCCAAGAGGTATGAGCAAGAACCCTCAGAAGACACATGGCCTTAATACAGGCCGACTAAATATATTGGAAATGAGGAATCCAGGTCATTCATCTATCAAAGATAAGGTCCAGAAACCCAGTCTCTTCCACACACGAGATTCTGCGACCATAAAGATTCAGGTCTGGGTCCGGATGAACGACGACAGTAATGTATAGCCACAGTCTTCTCAAAAGAAACACGGAAATGACGAGTCTCAGCCCACTTAAAAATCCTATTAAGTGTCAGCTGCAACTTCCTCTCAACTAAAGACATCCAAGAGGCAGATACAGAGACTGACAGGTCATCAATATACAAAGAGCCACGGACCCAATCAGAGAGTACACTGATAATAACGTTGATAGCCACAGAGAAGAGCATGACACTAAGGATATTCCCCTGCGGCACTCTATCTTTAGGAGGACGGGCATCAAAAAGCACCCCCCCAACCCGCACCCTTAAAAAGCAGTCAGATAAAAACTGCCCGAAAAAAACAGGCAAATGGCCATGAAGACCAAACCCATAATGAGAAAGTAATATATCATGATGCCAGGTAGTGTCGCGTGCTTTCTCTAGACTGAAGAAGACCGTGAAGTGGTGAAAGCATGAGTGAATGAGGATTCCAAGGACAGTAGGGCATTAAAGGTAGATCGCATTTAAGGAAAGCCATACAGGACTGGTGATAAGTAATTACCCCTCTCTAAACACCACATGAGCTGTCCATTTACCATCATCTCCAACACCTTGACACGATAATTTGTCGCCTCACATGATCCTTTCCGGGCTTAGGGATGGGGATAATCACGGCAACACTGCAAGAAGATGGAAACTAACTAGCATACCAAATTCAATTATATAGCACCAATAAAAAGGAAAGGGATTCGTCAGACATATGCAAAAAGGCATATGGAAATACATCGGAGGCTGGAGACGAATCATGACACTGTGACGAAGCCGCTTGAAGCACAGATACAAAGAGGACATCATAAGATTCATCCCCAAAAGAGGTGAAACTGAGACCACAAGATTCCAAGCATCAACTGTGGGGTGCCGAAGTCGATGCAGTGTCTTTATTTTAGAGACACCAGCAAAATGACAAACAAAGAGTTCAGCAATAACAAAGGGATCACTTACAGTCCCATCTGCACCTGATAAACTAGGAGGAGAGGGGACAGTAAATTTCCCAGAAATTTTCCTCACCCAGTTCCACAGCTGGGTGGGGTAAGTCCATGAGTTGAGCGAGGAATCATAAGTCTTCCATGACGCACACCTGGCCTCTTTCAATACCCTCCATGCCTGAGCTCGGGCTGTCCGAAAGGCCACCAAACACTGAGAGTCCCCACGATGGCGGCGAAGGTGAGAGAAGGTGACACGCTTAGCTCTAACTGCAGAGGTGCATTCAGGGGTCCACCAGGGAACCGGACGTTCAGGAAACCAACCAGAAGTGTTGGAAATAGATGAAAGAGCTGCCAAGCGCATTCCATTAGTTATATACAGCACTGCCTGCTCAGTACTACCAAAATAGCCCACAGTGTGGTCAGTGGCACAAAACTCCCCGAAGAGGGGCTAGTTTGCCTTATCCATCTGCCAGCAAGGAAAACGACATTGTGGCTCACACTCAGCAGAAGTTAAAAGAATAGAGAATTGGTCACTGGCATGCAAATCTGGCACCACACCCCAGCTAAAATCTGAGACAACAGTAGCTGCACTTAGAGACAAATCAATGGCCATGAAAACTCCAGTCTGACTGTGGAAGTACGTCATCTCACCTGAATTCAACAGAACCAACTCATCCTCTACCAAAGAAGTCAGCATAGCACCTCTAGGGTTGATCAGACTATCACCCCACAGTGGGTGACGACCATTCAGATCACCCAGTAAAAGAAAGTGAGATGGAAGGTCAAAAACAAGGCGAACAAGATGTACCATCTGAACAGAAATACGGGGAGGGAGATAAAGCCTCACACCATAAATCGATGGCGAAGGAAAATCTGGAGAGCCTCACCCTGCAGAGAAGTGTTAGGACTCAGGTTAGTGAATGGGACCTCACATCGGCGGAGTATAGCAGTACCCCCATGATGTCCTTGGCCTGGAAGAGGATCGGAATGAAACACATGGTAACCATGAGGACCTGAAGGAGCAGATTCACCAACCATGGTCTCCTAGATGCAGATTCATACTGGTGAATATTGGGCAATAAGCTGACGCAGTTCCTCCCAAGTAGCACACAACCCCCGGCAATTCCACTGAATGATAGTACCCATAGTGAAGGAAGAATTAGGATAAGGGGCGAGATAACTCTGCCCTCAGCAAGCGATCAGATTTTGTTTGATGCTTAGAATGGCCCTTAGAACAGGACTACCTTGCACTGTTATGCTGCACGTTGTGCCCACCGTCTGAAAACAATTTGGAGGAAGAAAAGGAGGGTTGTACAATGGTCTTTTTCTGTGGTGGAGCAAGAGATGGCTTGGCAGGGGGACCGCAAGCTGCTCCACCACAAGATGGAGCACGATCATTAGTGCACCCCACAGTACTTGGATCCTGAGAGGACAAGACCTCATACAGCAGATAAGGTGCATCAACGACCTAGGCAGCACCATTGTCTGGTGGTGGCCGGGCCATCAGCGAAATACCATCCTCAGCCTGCATTCTCCCAGACCCCTGAGAATCCCGAATAGGATCCCGAGTAGTGGGCTCCACTGCAGAAACCTTTGGTGAGAGGACCCCAGTCTCTGAGCACTCCTAGGAGTCATGGCGACGCTTGCCATGCACGGGAGGGACGTCAGGTTCCTCGGACATGTCAGGGCAAGCAGAAACATTGACTTGGAAGTCTGCCACAGGAGAAACCGGGATGGGGGATGCACCAGTTATCTTCAAGGTATGCCTTGCAAATAATTATCTGGTAAAAATTCACAACTACTATGTGCCAAGGAATCAATTATATTTCCCTACTTTTCACCTCATTATGTAATCGAAAGCTTTCAGTACAGTTGAGGATTACTAACAACCTTCTGCATTTCGGACGGCCACGTCGGGTCCACTCTGCGAGCTGAGGAACCTGATGGCCACAGAACGAGTGGCTGACGTATCGTTTGCTGAATTGCCCCAAAGCCTGGAGACCATTGTGCGGGATGGCAGTCATGTCGTGTTTGATATGGACATCATTTATAATCAATGCTGCCACTAAGCTTTTCCAACAGAAGTTATAATGTGGTTGTCATGTTCAGTGGAATTATTTATTGCCATACTTGTCTAGAAATCTGTACTATAAAATGTAGCATATCTACACTAAATCTCATGTCAGTGGGGAGAGGGGCTTATTTGGCTTGGTTAATTAGAAAGCATTATAAATATCAATCACTGCCCCGGCGTTTGATAAATGGCATCTTGTAATTCTTTTCAGTAATGACTCCCTTATTCTAATTAACATTATAATAATCCCGTCACTATATCATCAGTAAATATTTTGACGGATACTTGTGATTTTTACATGTCCCGGAGCAGCTACCCACCACTCGCCTAGGCATGCTGGTTCAGAAGAACAGCCCCTTTATGCCAAGGTTAAATCAGAGTAAGTACAGACCTGTTTGTCAGTAACTAAATAATGTAGAAAACAGTGATCATGTGTGTTTGGTGTTACACATAAGAAAGTGAAAATACTTCATAATTACATCACGATTGAAAAGGACCGAGGAATTATTATTATCGCATATACTTACTGATGTGTCGAACGTAATACTTAGGACAGTTTTATTTTCCTCGATAAGGCTTATACACTGATGGAATCTGGCATATATAATAAATGGATGAAATTCTTACATCTCAGTCTCCAGCACCTTCAATTAGAAACTACCCAGGATCATCACCGTCACCTCTGCCTTCTCACTCAGCAACCTGTGGGTAGGTCCTGCCAAGGCTTTCTTGAATGGCCTTGAAAAGCCTTAGTTTGCTGGATTTTACTTCTTAACTTCCCTATGCGTTAGGAGACTTTGTGTTAAATATTTAATTTAATTTAATCTTACTTATAAATTTACATTTTCATAAAACATATCACTTATTCCCTAGGTAGGATTTAGTTTGTTGATGTTAATGGAATATTGTGGGATAGTTGATAAAGGGAAGGATTACGGCATTATATGTCATGTTACTCATTTTCAGGGCATGTTCGTGGTGTTGGAAATTGGACTCTAAGTGGCCGTTGTGGTGCTGGTGGTGGAGCAGATGTGTAATGGGGCCAAGTGGGGAGTGCGTGGCCAAGTGGACACCGAAGACACACACACCACCACCACCACCTCTGACCACACACATCACCAATGCTGACCACAAGCTTCATATGAAATTCATACATCACTTTAAGCCTTCAAATTTATAACAATGCACAAGTCACAAATATAATACTTAATTGGCAAATACACAGTAACTTTAATACGAATGCCAAATCCTTGCAGTGTCATTCACGGTGATTTTTTTTTTTTTTTTTTTTTTCATGAATGGCTGCATCCCCCCGTATCAAGTGTCTTAACAAATTTTTGAAATATGATGGCTAGTTGCAAATAGAGTATGATCTGTCTGACCATTAAATAATAAAAGAGAAATTACATGATAGATATGAGAGCATTTCATGCCAGTAAATCAAAGATAAAATAATTGAAGTTTTGTAAAGGTGCATGACCTTTATTTCTCTGCCGAACAAAATTTTCTGTTACTAGTGAAGGTGAATTTCTTAACCGTATCGGGATCACTTTCCGTTGTTTCCAAGGTTTTTCAATGTTAGGAAAAGAAAAATTATTTTATATGCTTTTTAAATTATTTTTTACCTATCTTCTAACGACAAACATTTATCAAAAAAGCTTTCGAAACCATTGGCTGCATATATGATGGCTTTACGAATTTGTTAAAGTTATGACTACAAATATTAACTGAACACAATTTTCGCTACTTGAAGAATTACCTCGGAGAATGATTATTTTAACCCGCGCCGTCCCGAGGACGTACTTCCACGTCCTCATGTTTTGTCACAGCCAGTCCCGAGGACGTACTTCAACGTCCTGCAATTGCAAGGTTCATAATTTCCACAAATTTCAAAATTCGCGGGAGATTTTCGTTTCGCCCGGGTACCCAAGCCTCCCCTACCTGCCGCCAGGTGGGCAGCGTCCTAGACCCCGCGTGACCCGCGCTCGCCCTTGTCTCGGTCACTCACCTGCCAGCAGTGACCCAGGTCAGACATGGTGCGGAAAGGTCTCTCAGATGAGCAAATTGCATCCGTCCTGGAAGCCTTCACTGGAGACAGTGATTCTCCACTCGATGATGATGTGGTGGATCGCGATTACGTCCAGCCAGAGGAAGAAACAAGTAGCAGTGATGAGGAGGTCCCTTCGCCCCGAAAAACGCGGTATGTGACATACCGTAAGGCAAGGGAAGGCCAGGCTGCTCCCCAACCACGTGCACAGCTATCTCTCCATCACGATTCTGATCAGGACGAGGATGAGGACGATGAGGATGACGGAGGGCTAGGACGTGATATCGCCGAGTGGTTGGGAAAGGAAAAAATATCACCACGTGGATCAGAAGGTGGGGCGAGACGACACCTAAGGTATGGTTCAAGTACTTTGTCTGGGGAAGTAGCAAGTGGTGTGGTGGGATTGCTGGGAGAAAGGGAAAGTGTTGTGGTGGCAGCGGGGTGAAAGTGAGAGTGGTGTGGGGGTAGTGCGGGGTGAAGGGGCCATTGGTGGGAGGAGGCAGCACGAGCACGTGGTGCTTGTAGGCCTAGGGAGAGGAGGTTGAGTCACTCCCAGCACTTCTTTCTGCCCCTGAATATGCCCAAACTTCCTCCCCACAGCCCCAGGATGTGGGGAAAGGAAAGAAAGGGAAGGGAAAGGGTAAAGGAAAAGGGAGAGGGAAGAGAAGTGCGAGTGATGAGAGGCGCCGCTCTCCACCTCCCCAACCACCCCCCCCACCCACACCTCCCCACCCTGACGAAGGGGACGATGGTGACGTGGCTGGAGACGGTGGTGTCACGTGGAACTGGGAGGATGGGAGTAATTTTACTCCCATCATTCACCAGTTCACTGAGGAGTGGCGGTCAGGTTGCACGGCTCCAGGTGTAAATGCTGGGTCGTCACGTTTAGATTTTTTCAATTTGTTTTTTGATGAGGCGTTTGTTGGGCGCATAGTAGAACAGACGAATATATTTTCACAATCCCAGCGCCTTGAAAGTGAACGCCTAGGAACCACAAGCAAGCATGCAGAACAGTATGACTTTCCCGTGACTATATCAGAGATGTTCCTATTTTTGGCCCTGGTAATCTTGATGGGTGTGGTGAAGAAAAATCAAATTCCTGCCTATTGGACAACGGACCCAATCATCCTAACACCTTTGGGGGGAAAGGTGATGGGTCGTAATAGATTTCAGTTTATTCTCGGCCGCCTCCACTTTTTGATGCAGATGATCCAGCCAATGCAAATAACACCGATAAAATGAGGAGAATTAGGCTGGTATTTGATCATTTACGGGAAATGTTCCGCTCCTCATTTTATCCCTACAGAGACCTCGTCATAGACGAGAGTCTTGTGTTGTGGAGAGGCAATATTTCCTTTAGGCAGTATATTCCCAGCAAGAGACACCGTTTCGGGTTCAAGATCTTTGTTATGTGTGACTGTAAGACTGGTTATGTGCAAGACATAGTCTTGTACACGGGCGCACAGACAGATATAATAGAAGATCGGAGTATAGGACTCTCTGGGGCCGTGGTGAAGACAATGATAGAAGAGTACCTTCATCGTGGTCATGTTTTGTACCTGGACAACTGGTACACTAGCCCTCTTCTCGCTAGGTTCCTCCACCAACACGACACCGGAGTCTGTGGTACAGTCAAGAGAAACCGTCGCCATATGGTCAAGATAGGAGGAAACTTGACAAGAATGAGGTGGTTTTCTTCCAGGCCAATAACATCCTTGCAACCCTGTGGAACCACAACAGGGAAGTTTGCCTCCTATCAACTGTTCACAGCCCCCGATGCACCGCACAGACTCCGTGGATCACCGTAGCGAGAGGAGGCGCAACGTATGGAAACCAGAGTCTGTACTTGCCTATAATCTGAACATGAGGCAAGTTGATCAGTCAGACTCGATGATTTCAAGTGTTGACTGTGCCAGGACAACGATGAAGTGGTACAAGAAACTCTTTTTCCACTTGCTCGACATCACGGTCCTGAACGCCCACTACCTGCACGCAATGACCACCGGAGTATCCGAGACCTTTGAGGGGGTTTGTGAGGGAGCTGGCACGTGAAATAATCGCCAAGCATGCCCAGGAAAGACCCCCACACCTGCCCCCGCGCCCCCGTGCTGCTCAGACTCCCCTACGTCTTGCAGCCCGCCACTATCCCAGCGCAATCCCTTCCGAACCAAACCGTACGTAAACCCCAGCGTCGCTGCCATGTATGTAAGCACTGACAGTCAGACCATCAACGCAGAGAAAAGACACAAGATACGAGTGTGTCGAGTGCAATGTTGCGTTGTGCCTTCAGCCTTGTTTCAAGGAATATCATAATCTCGTACACTTCTGAAACTGTGTGGGAAGGCGAAATGACGCTCATGATAATGGTAAGGCCAGTCAGTAGGTGCTAAGTCAAATATAAAGTTGAAACGGGTGTTATTTTTTCAGAAAAGTAATGTATAAGATGAGAATTAGTGTAACTGGAAAGAATTGTTATCAAAACTACACCCACTGTGTAAATCTGGTCAGTAAATATGTGATAGCAAGGAAATAAAGTGGAAACGGGTGTAATGTTAGCATGAATAAAACGTATAAGTTGAACATTACTGTAAGTTGTCATAATTGATGTCACGATTACACCCACATTCTGGTCAGTAAGTATGTGATAGGAATTATATACGGTGGATGATGTTGTAATGTTAGTAGTAAGGTATTTTATAAGTTGATTACTTGTGTAAGATGAAACAAATGATATCGCGATAACACTCCCTGTGTAAGTACGCGCAAATATGACGCTAAGTTCCATCTTACGTTCAGAAATGATGTAATATCAATTATATCAAGTGTTTACATGTGCAATGTTAGTGTAGAATAATTACATAAGTAAAAAAATAGGTTGTAAGTTGAATTAGTTGTCATAGCGACTTCACCGTGTGTGTTACTATGCGCTATTATTACGCTATATATTTACGTAAGGCCTGAAATAATCTCAAAACAGTTCTATAAAGTTGAAAAGTGTATAATAATATTAGAAAGGTATTATGTTAGTAGAAAAAGCACAATAAGAGTTGAAACATCAGTCACAGCGAGTTCACTCACTACGTAAATTAGCGCTAGCATTACGCTAAATGTTATCAAAAGGACTGTGAATACGTAAAAACAGTTCAATATAATGTAAAATGGTATAATGTTATTATAGAAGTATTATGTAAGTAAAAAAAATTATATGTATCATGATTTTAGAATGTTAGCGATTCATCGTGACCAAGTTGGCCGATTTTGCTCGTTTCTCACGATGGTACAATGGTTATTTCTGCTCTATTTTTGTATAAAATCCAATATACTCTTTTATCACATGTTTTTATGTTTGTAATAAATTCATTTCTACTTACTTTCATTGGTTTCCCAAACTTATAATAACATAGAAAACGTTTGATGCTCACACCGCATAGGGAGAACACGGGGCCAGGTGGGACCATCGCATACCTGGTTAAGCCAATTAGGGACCCCAGGGACCACTTTCTTTGCCACCGGCCATTGTTTCTGACCAAAAGCGAAAGTTTAAGCAAAAAAAAAAAAGGTCGAAAATTGCCCGGGATTGGGGGGTACCAGTGGTCGAAAAGTTGCCGGGACGGGGCGGGTTAAGGTATGGGCTACTGCAGAAAAAAAAAAAAAATCTATTACCGTTTCAGCTGTAGAAATTAATTTCATGAAATAGATTGGTGAAATAAATGTGCACTAGCAGAACTGTTGAGAGGGAAGGGGAAGACGTTCAGTGACTGGCGTGATGAGAAGGGAGGGGGAGGTATTAACTGGCTGGTGAGGTGATAGGGGAGGGGGAGATGTTCACTGGCCATAAAGGGTCGGAGAAGACCAGTCTCCACTCAGTGCTCAGCTGCTGCTTCACGCTGTTAGTTCCATTCCAGTCTCACCTGCACCACCACACCCTCATGGTGAGTCATGTGGCACAGTGTTGAGTAACCATAAGCAGTAGGTCGGTGTGAATAATCTCTGCCGCATTTACATTACTGTGTAGCTTACTTTTCCAAATGAGATCTTCTATGATCATAATCGGATGAATGATTCACAGTTGTATTTTCCAATTCCAAGAGATAACTGCCGTTTGGTAAACTTAGACACTGACAATTAATTTCTAGTTCCATAATAAATGCAAACTAGTCGTCATAGCAGTTCATTAGCTGCGGATCATTAAACAGAACAGACAGGAAGTCCATTTATATTCCACTGTCGATAACTGGGGAAAACGTGCCATACTGGAGAAGTTACGATACGAAACCCCCGATTGGCTCGTATACATAGTGAAAAACTTCATACACAAGAGGTACTGCTGAAGGAAACTCGAATTTTTCACTGCTTGCCTCAGTTATTTTGCAGAAACTTAGATTGTGGTGTTAAAGGAAGGTGTTGTTGAAAAAAAAAAAAAAAAACTCAAGTACAGTATTTTGACTGAGCATTTTATAGCACAGTGCAATACGCATATGCCTTCTACATAATGAGATTATGCATTTTCGTAGGGGAGAGTGAAACTTATATTTGCTACCAAACTGCCCTCTGAAATTCAATACAGGAGTTCCTACATGCTATTATACAGTTAACTGGAACTCTAATGAAATCATGTATTAGCTGTTGCTTGGAATAAGTCTATGATTTTGTGATATATAAAACAGTTTTAGGTGTATATTCAGCATCACATACCTTCCCTCCCCCACCCCACCCTGTTGAGACTAAAATTGCGGTATCTGGCATAATGCAGCAAACACGATGAATTGTTTAAAGTGGAATTATAGATGTCCCTCAATGGTAACACAGAATTTTTTGTGAAAGCCATTTTAACAGTATTCTTGTCGCCCTTTTAAAGAATATATATGGTCATCGATGCAGTAAGGTTCCATATTTTGTCGAATAATTTTCAGAACGTGGAAGCACACCGGTCATGCCGATCAACCTCCCTGACAGAACGCAGCAGCTTTATCTGGATGTGGGTGGGGGGCCTGTCAGCTCGTGCCATAGCTAGGGTAACCGGGTGTAGCGTCACCACTGTCTGCAGGTGGCTTAATCGATGGAAGCAGGAGGGACACGTTGAAAACAGGCAGCGCTCAGGCAGAACTACAAAAGAAGAACAATGCAAAGTCATTCATAACCGGATCAAAACCTGTCATCGTCTAGGATTCCACACTGATGGATTAAGCATATTTGATAAGAATCGCAGAGTAGTACATTTAGAGTTTCAGTAAAACTGTGGATGTATTGTGTATCCTGATCTAAATTACTGCTGAGCTTCATACAGTGTCGGACTAAAGAGCGTTTTCGTAGAAATATTATTCCTATGCATATTTAGCTTTGGAAACTGCTAAAAATATGAAATACCCCAGTGAACAGAATCAGACAGGCTTTTACCCAAACGTGGACCTCATGATGGAAGAAAGCAGTGCTGGGTAGAAAACGTAGTTATCATTATCCTTTGGAGAAATACTATGTATCCAATGTAGGAACATTAAAGTAGAAGACAAGGGAACGGTATCAAAATGTAAACTACAATAACTTTAGCTCCTGTTAATAAAGGGCTAATTTGTCATTCAGTTGATCTGAATGTAAATAGAATCACCAAGAAAAAGTGTGCCCAGACAGTTTAATAGACTTTAACAAGATTAGACTGTTATCTTGTGAATTAGGATAATTACAGCTGATCATTCTTTGGAAAAATTGCTGTTGCATTTATGTACCAGTATTTTAAGGTGTTTGTCACATATTGCTTCATCTTTTAATCAGCTTGTTTACATTCATGGAAACCTACATTTTTTTATTTCTTGCAAGGACGCGTCCAAATATGACATGGTTAGTTAAGGAAGCCATGGACGTCTAATAGTATACCTCATTTTGGTTTGCCTGATTCGTAATTTCGATGTTAATTTTGACATGGCACGCTTTAAACTTACCTTTAAGTTTTTATAAACTGATAAAAATAAATACTAAAGAGACTGCAATGTGACTTTATTTCAGCTGTAACATCACACCACCTTCTTCCCTCACTTCTTACCATTTACATTACCTTACACGAAGGGAGAAGTGCCTTAGTATGAAATAGATACGCTTGTCAAATACATTCTCCCAGATAGATTGGTTTCCCCAAATTGATTTCGTATAGAGTCTTCTAATCTTCAAATGCTCCCAAATCACTGTTTCCCAGTCACACTGCTGAGAAAACAATAGCCAGATTATTCCACACATTCTTTTAAGATTAGCCTAAGTAAAAATGAATCTTCTTGTCTTGAGGAAGCAGATGTTCCACATAAAACCGCAAAACTGGGGTCACATTTGAAAACTCAGTGGTGTACATTTCTGATTAAGACTCGTACCCAGTCACCGAAGGAAAAAAAAGAAATGAATAATTTTCAGCTAATGAAATCTGCACTTTCTGTGCATCCTGTCTACATAAATACTTGTTAAAATAAATAGTAAATATTATGGTAAGTTTCTGAGTTTTGTACCCCACTTGTTTAAATGGCTGTACAACAGTTCAATGCTTAGTACACCATGGGTGTCTTGTTGATACTTTTCTCTGTCTTACATTGTCCAAAGAATGCAGATCCTTAACAAGCAGTAACTGTGCAAAACATAAAACACTGTTTATACACAGTAATTCTTCGCTAGAAACTTATGGTGGTGTGATGGCGGCTGCTGCAGGGACATTGTGGCTTAGTCTGGGAGTTACGTGCCTTCTGGTACACGCCCGCCTGCCTCATACCTCAGGCAAGTTGACCCTAGTTGTAATCAAGGTAATCGACGATATTAATCATTTTATTGTTGTCTTAGCTTACCTCAATGTGTATCATCAAAACACTAGTCATATTTGGATCGTATGTAATTATTTCAGATTATTTACTGTCATCTGTTATAGATAAACCTGCTCTTCTTGGTTTCAATTCCATTACAAAAATGTTCTTCAGCTGTGAGAAAAATGAAGGATGAGGAAAATTTTAATGTAAAAGAAGTGCATCGTTTCAGGAAATACCATTTTGTAACGTTTGTTTTTTTCCATACCTGTAATCTACTGCCTAATCAAACATTAAATACATACCTGAACCTGGACAAATTTTAATGGGTGTTATTGATTCAAAATTCTGTTGCACCACATTTCAGTGGATAAAAGAGAATGCTACGTGTTGTGAATATACCAGTATAAATCATTCAACATATTGCAAATATATATTCCTTAATATTTTCTGGGAAATTGGCGCGTGTTGGTGTATTCTTCTTGGGGCATGAATACGTTATTGGGGCGAGAATAGCCCAGTTGTAGCGCTGCGGCTTCACGACCATAGGGTTGGCAGTTCGAGTCTGCACCACTGTACCGTATTGCTGGTGAAGGATGTAGCCGTTTCTTTCATTGCCTTCCAGAGCTATATGGCCCATTGGTCCTAGGTAGGGGGGTTCACCCTCTGGCTAAAATCTAACAATTATATCATTTGACAACCCTTCTGAGGTTCAAGATTAGTTAATAATACCAATCATACACAGGTACTGGTTTTTCCTACTGAGTGCCTTACCTATTTACTTACTGTAAATTCATCTTTGTATTTGTCAGATAAAACTCGAGGATCGCTGGACAGTCGCCGAGCACTTGATGTCATGTTGGACACAGAGCAGTGCTCCCGCTCCTCCATCATGCTGGTGACAGACGACTCTCCATGGGCGTTCTCTGTGATGCAAGTGCGTCAGTGCTAGCATAAAGCAAAACTTGGGCATTCCTAAAATGGAATAAGGAAGTTAGATTGGAATATACAGTACAGTAAAAATAAGATTTGTTGCTGAGATATGTAACAGATACACAACTTCTCATATTCTCTGGTACAGATCCTAAGAACAGACTGAATTTAAACTCAGCCTGGCAGGTGAATGTGGCAGACCTATGTAAGTGCTGATATGGAACTGGAAAGCTCTAGGTAACATAAAGTCAGTTGTTGTGGAAGATGTTTTCAAGGACAGGAACTTGCAAAAATGTCCTCTCCAAAGAATATTAACCAAATTCAAAATGCATTCATTACACGTTTTACTTTGACTTGAGTCAGAAACGTTAAATGGGTACAGATCATCACCATGTATTCATTTTCAGGATCTGACAGACTTACAAGCTCCGTGGGGAGTTGGAGTGTTTGGGGTGACAAGTAATGAACAAAACGCCAACATGACCCGTGAAAACCTCTCCCAGGCTATCGCCACTGCTCGACGGGTAAGTGGCTACAGCATGTAAAGGCTGATAAAATAACTTTGGGAGGCAGACTAAGGACATGTGTGTGTGTGTGTGTGTGTGTGTGTGTGTGTGTAATAGCAAAAACAGATTAAAAGCAGACCTATAGCTTAAAACTCAAACGGTTTGTTGATAACTATTTTGCCAGTAGCTTCTTGATGTGTCGTGGTGGGTGACGGTGGTGGTAGTGAGCGAGGACCCAACCTTCCTCTCCGCCTTCGCTGAGTTCTCCTTCAAGAACCATCTCCTGTCGGTGCACACAACGAGGCTGCTCGCCTTCACTCGCCTCCCTCTCCATCGTCTCCACACCCTCCACCACCTTCACAAGACTCTATCACGCACCAGTGCTCTACTCGCCGTTGTTGACGATGCTTCGCCAGTCCTTAGGTAGTAAAAATTTTCTGTGGATAAGAACACTTAGTTGAGGTGATATCCTTTACTTTGATATATTGGCTATATTCATATATATTTATTTTCTTATCTTTTCATTTTCTTGTCAACAGGACCAGAATGCTCTCATGGCTACCCTTCACTGATCCAGAAACTCGGCCATTACAGGTAGCATCGTGGACCACTGTCCAAAATCTAAGTCTAGTCTACCCACCAAATCTTTTTCTCAAGAAATTTTTACAGTAAGTTCTTGTTGTCTGTAACTCTCGACGATCCTTAAAATAATCTGTGAATGCTTCTATCATAATGTCTTCGTCAAAAATATAGTAGAGTTTATCATTTTTCACGTGACGTGACTGTGGATGCAGTCAGCTGGTATAATGGACAACATTGCATCCATAATATATCTTACATAATTTGAACGCTAGAATACAGGATGAAAAGCCACTGACCTTTTCACTGCAACTGTTTGATTAGGTAGTGCTTAGTTTTTGGAACACATGCCCGGTTTTTGTAAGGGTGGTCCATGGCCGCATCAGGCCTCAACCTCCTGCTGCAGGTTCCCCCACCGACCCCATGTGATGGTGACAGCCGAGGAGTTTCCTTCGCAGTCGGCGGTCATGATAGACGACCCAACGATACCTGGCAGCAAACGGCTTAGTTTTACGGGTGCAGCCGGGTATATCATGGAAGTACTGTCCACGGCTATGAACTTTACGTGAGCTATTGATTGCACACATTCTTATATACACAGCTGTTTTCTTGGATGTCGTAAAAGTCTTCATAGCACTACTTAATTACTGAATTATATGGATATCACACTTTAGCATTCTCCTGTGTTATTTTTATTAATATTGTATGGAAATAGTTTGCATCAATAATATACAAGGCTGCATGATGATAAAGTGTTCAGAAGAATCGCAAAGGAGATGTTCTGATAATCTTCAAAGCCACTTACAGTATGACCCATAGTTCTTTTGAACGACAGTATGCAACGAGGATCTAATGGTAAGTCAAAATTGTTGTAACTGCATTCAAGACTCTCTGACAGGTACACATACTTAAGAGCCCCTGACAAAAGCTGAGGCCTGCAGAAGAGTGATGGGACTTGGTCTGGCATGCTGGGACTCATCACACGTGAGGTGATTTACTACATCGATTCATTCTTATAAACTTATTGACTAGTCTTTCCTAAAATGAGTGAAAGAATATTGTAGAAAAAGGATCAGACTCAAAATGTACGTCAGTCTTTCGCTGAGTGCTTCTTCGAAGTACTGCTACAACCATTATTTTAAGAAAATGATCTTATGTTCGGACGCAATCAGTCGTGCCAGTTTCTGCCAATTAGATCCAGCCAGGGTAATTAATACAACTGTTTTCAGATTATTGTTCTCGCTGTCAGTCATCTGTTAGATGTCTAGACTTAAGAGTTGTCGCTCACTGCTCTCTCGCTGGGTTATCATGGTAGCAACTGCCACACTCATTGATATATAAATTATGAATATTGTTGGGAATTTCCCTGACCTTTGTAGGTGAAATTTTATTTATTATTTTGTCCATTCCTAATTTAAAATCAGTACAACATATTTTCAAGCAACACTCCAGCCTACTCAACCAAACTGCCACTAATTTTAACCGAGAAACATTTTCAAAAATATATATTATAGCTACCTCTGTCCTGCTTAACTTTGTAGATAGAAAACTGTTTATCTGGTATTTGGTATTTGCATAACTTAATCATGTGGAGGGTATGGCGTTAGAATTGTGAAGTGGCACCACAGAGAGGACTAAGGGTTGGTACAGATTAGACTTCTTGAATGTATATCCTGGCAGGTATTCCATTCTCCTTTGGTATATTTACCTAGAGAATACATTTCAGCAAGCGGAGTTCACCCCTGGACCAATTTTACTGGATTTTAGTAGAAACCAGTGGATGGAATACTCTGCATGTATTTTCATTGGTGGGTACTATGTTCTTGCTGCCCGTGGTCGTCCTGAGGCGAACTCGTGGGGCTTTGTACTACCTTTTTCTCCAATTGTTTGGGCATCTTTGTTAATAGCACTATTGGCTGTGTGCTCAATGATGCTGCTTCTGCCTTTCTGCTTTCCTGCCCACACACAAGAACCAGGCAGCGTAGACGCCAACATCTTTAACTGCCTGCGCATTCTCCTGCAAGAAGGTAAGTATAGCCTATTTGATCTAATCTGAGAAGAGACAAGCCTTAAACTTTTGAAAGCTGGCAACTGATTTGTTGTCCAAATGCATTCATTATTAACGACTTGTTTTAAATTATTTTTATTATATGGGTTTCAGTAACCGTTTGATGAAAAGATTGCCCAAATAAAATGTTATATACAGTTATTTGCGTGGATAAATTTAAAAATGGGGCCTTACAATGTTCATCTAATGGCCTGGATAAGTGTGAAATTTTTAGTCCTCGGGACAAAACAAAACACGTCCAGGTAAGGTTTCACGAATACCTTGACTTTTAGCCCCAATGTTCAGACAAATTAAGGTAAATTATTTCATTAGTGCGACATTTTGTAAAATCTAACCTGGCAGAACAATGGAATTCCAATGAAAAATGGTGGGTAGAAAAGGGTAAAGAAGTTATATTTCACTGTCACTTTTAAACATTTTGCAGACCATACCTAGTTTTGCAGCTCAGTAGTAAATAGTAACTAGATATTCGAAACTAAAAATATACAAAACTTTCTGCTGATGTGAAAGTAGAAAGCAAATTGATGTGACAAGAAAACGATCTCGTTAATCTGAATATTCGTCTGCTTAGTCAAGTGGGACATCCCATGAGTGGCCTACTCCCCCCCCACCCCAATTTATCTTTCCTTGAAATTCAGGAGATATTTTATATTTCATTGCTATTCTGATGTTTTACCAGGTTATAATTTACAGACTATCGCAGTAATGACATAATTTACCCTAATTTGCCTGAACAAAAGAAATCAAGGTACTTGTGAAAGTTAACCTGTCCGTGTTTTGTTTTATCCCAAGAATTCAAAACGTCGCACGTATCTAGGCCATCTGATAACCTTAGTAAAGTCCCATTTTGAAATTAATCTATGCAAACAACTATATTTAACATTTTACTTGGGTGCAGGTATACTTTGGGGAGAGAACAGGAAACTTTTGGATTTAGATTATGCAGATGATATAGTTTTGATTTGTGATGGGCCAGAAGAGATGCAGAGAGTGTTGGACTGTTTGGTGAGTGAAGGTCGCAAGGTGGGTTTGGTTATTAATTGTGGAAAAACTGAAATAATCAATATGAATATGGAAAATGCACAGGAATGTGTAATTGGAGGTATGGTTGTAAAGCAAGTTAATAGGTTTAAATATTTAGGTACTTACTTAGCCAAGGATGGTTCTTTGAACTTTGAATTCGAGGAAAGGTTAAAGAAGGCTAATCAGGCAATGGGAATGCTTAAAAATATTTGGAATAATAACAATTTTTCTGTGCATACAAAAATCAAACTTTATAAGGTAATGGTTAGGAGTATCTTAATTTATGGACACGAGTCTTGGTACAGCACAGTGACTATGGAAAATAAATTCTTGGTGTTTGAAAATAAAGCACTTAGAAGAATATTAGGAGTTAAGTGGTGGGAAAGGATACCAAATAGTAGAATTAGAGAAATAACGGGAGTGCAGCCGATCGATGAATATGTTAGATTCTCACGATGGAAGTGGCTAGGACATGTGTATAGGAGACAGGGAATAGTACGAGGTACACCAGGGTGGGTGGCACTTGGTAGGAGAGGTAGAGGAAGGCCAAAAGAGACGTGGGTGAGGACAATGAGACGGGAAGTTGGAGATGAGTGTTGGGGAGATCTTGAGGAGTTAGCACAAGATAGGATGTGGTGGTGTGAGTTCATCGAGGCCCTATGCATCCCCGAGGGTGCCACAGGAAATGATTGATTGATTGAATCTTTTTGTCAAACGGTTATTGAAACCCATTTAATAAACATAAATTAAAATGCGTCATTAATAATGAATGCACTCGGACAACCAATCAACTGCCAGCTTTCAAAAGCTTAAGCCTCGTCTCTTCCCAGATCATATTAAATAGGCTGTAGTTTAGCCTTCTCAAGCTATCAGTAATTTGACATTAACTTATGGAATGCCAAATTCAAGATCCGATCATTTCGAGATGCATTGACACACTGCGTTTGAAAGACTGAGATCATAGGAAGCAGGAAATACAGACAGAGGGAGACAGTTCCAGAGTTGACCTGTTGCATAAATTAAGGACTGGGAGTAACGGTTAACTCTTGCATTAGAGAGTTGGACAGAAAAGGAATGAGAGTTTGCTGCTAGACGGGTGCTATGTGCCCGTCGCAGAGGTGGAGGAATGCATGCAGACAGTTCAGAGGAGCAGTAACCATTGATGTAACAATAGAAAAGAGATAAAGATGCAACAGTGCGGTGAAGAGACACAGGCTGAAGGGAGTCAGTAAGAGGAGGAGAGTTAATGAGACGAAAAGCCTTTGACTCCACCCTATTGAGAAAAGCTGTATGTGGGGAGCCTCCCCACACATGAGAGTTGTACTCCACACAGGGGCAGATAAAACCCCTGTATACAGTCAACAACTGTGCAGGGATAAAGAAGGAATGGAGTCGGCTTAGAACACCTAATCTATTGGAAGCAGATTTTACAAGAGATGTAGCCTAATATGATCTTTCCAAGATAAGTCCCGAGTAAATGAAACCCCAAGCATGTTCAAGGATGATGCAGGATTAAAATGAATATTATTGAACATTAGTAGGTATACCTGTGGAAGATTTTGTCGGGTTGATAGGTGTAAACACTGAGTCTTTCATGCATTAAAAACAACCAGATTATTTTTACCCTGGTCAGAGATACATGCCAAGTCAGACATTAGGTGTCTCATAGCCTCATCTCTCGTTTGTTGAAATAACTGGAGATGGACGTTGCGGGAACTGTATGGAAAGGTGAAGGGTGGAGTCATCAACGTATGATTGGATAGGGTTAGATGTACAGCTTAGAAGGTCATTGATGAATAAAAGGAAGAGAGTTGGTGATAGGACAGAGCCCTGAGGAACACCACTGTTTTTAGGTCGAGAAGAACGATGGCTATCTACAACAGCGGCTATAGAACGACCAGAAAGGAAGCTGTAGATGAAGGCACAAATAGAAGGATAGAAACCGTAAGAGGGCAGTTTGGAGATTAAAGATTTATGCCAGACTCGATCGAAAGCCTTTGAGATGTCAAGTGCAATGGCAAAACTTTCGCTAAAGTCCCGAAAGGAGGATGACCAGGAGTCTGAAAGGTAGGTGAGAAGATCGCCAGTGGAGCTTCCGTGACGGAACCCATACTGACAATCAGAAAAGTTATGCACAATTCATTTAGGTTAATGCACTGGTAATATTCGAAGTTGATCATTTCTTCTAGGCATGGAAAAAAGCCACTTTTCTGTTTTGGTTTATGATGCCCACTCAGTTTGAAAATGTTACACTGTATCAAGTGCTTAGTAAACTTACAGGAAAAAAGCTCCCAGTATTAGACATGGCAGGCTATCAACTACTGTTGGGATCTCTATTCTGTGTTACTAAGTTCTCTTTTGTCGTAACAGATATACAGAGAACTAAAAGTCGGTGGTGGTGGGATCGTGTGATGCTGGGGGTGTGGATGCTGATGATGGTTGTGCTGACACAGAGCTATGTCGGCAACCTCATGTCCCTCCTGGCGGTCAGATACATCGACCAACCATACCAGAAACTTGATGACGTTCTTCACGACCCTAATGTTGGAATAATTCTTGTCCAGAACACACTGATCATTCACTATCTTAAAGTATGCAATTGTTTTTGTAATTTTATTGAAAATCATGTACTATTTTTTGTTCAGTGTCCTTGTTTAGGTTGTGAATAAAGCAACCCAAGATATTTTTAGCCAAGTCAGTACTGCAAGAAATAGTTTCTAGTCACTTATAAAGTATTCTGTGAGCTTCTCACTTTTTTTATTGATAAAAGCACGCCCTATAGAGAAGACTATTCTTCCATACAGGAAAGTATTGGCAATTTTTTTTTTTTTCAGTCCTTCAGTATTTGCAGAACAAGCAATTAACTTACAGTTGGCTCCTGTTCTGAACAGTTCATGTACTTCCAAACCCTGACTGCCAGTTATTTTCACATGATGCTGGACGGGTAATTGTTATCTGCTACAGCTTCACAACTAGTATATGTTGCGTAAAGTTCAATTAAGTTTCCTAAGTTTCACCTAATTATGTAATCAAAAGCTTTCAGTAAAGCTGAAGATCACTGACAGCCTTCTGTATTTCAGACGGCCAAGTCAGGTCCACTCTGCGAGCTGGGGAAAATGATAGGCACAGAACGAGTGGCTTACAGATTGTATGCCGAAGTACTCCAAAGCCTGGAGACTATTGTAAGGGATGGCAGTCATGTTGTGTTTGACCAGGACATCCTCTATAACCTCGTATTGCCACGGAGCTTTTCTCGCACAGGTTATAATGTGGCTGTCATGTTCATTAGGATTATTTATGACCATAACTTTTTAGTCTGTGCTTAAAATGTAGCACATCTGTGCTAAATTTCATGTCAGTGAGGGGAGGGGCTTCATTCGACATGAGTAATTAGAAAGGATTTTAAGTGAAAATCACTGCTTCTCATTAGACAAATGGCAAATTAAGAGCCTTCACAAGAAGGACTACTTTATTCTAATTAACAGTATAATAGACCCATCGCTTTATCATCACTAAATACTTTGACAGGTACCTGTGATTTTTATCTGTCCCGGAGCAGCTACCTGCCCACTCGCCTAGCCATGCTGGCCCAAAAGAACAGCCCTTTTATGCCAAGACTGAATAAGATGTAAGAACTGAACAGTTTGTCAGTAGCTAAAATATTAAAGATAAAAATAGTCCTGTGTGTTTTTACACAGAACTTGAAAATACTTGATATCTACATCGAAGTCGAAATAGGCATGAGAAATAATTACTATGGTAGGTATTTACTGGGATGACGAATATAATGTTTTAACCATTTTATTTTCTAAGACAGGGCTTATTCATTGGTGGAATCTGGCCTGTATGATAAATGGGTGAAATTCTCACATCCTAACTCCAGCACCTGCAAGAACCCACCCAGGATCATCACCGTCACCTCTGTCTTCTCACTCAGCAACCTGTGGGTAGGTCCTGCCACCGACTTCTTGGATGGCCTGGAAAAACACTAGTTTGTTAGATTTTACTTCATTAGCGATGCTAATGGAATATTGGGTTAGTTTATAAAGGAAAGGATTACGGCATTACATGTAATACTGCTCATTTTCAGGGCATGTTTGTGGTGTGGGGATGTGGGTTTGTAATGGCCGTGGTGGTGCTGGTAATAGAGATGTGTGGCTGGGCCAAGTGGAAAGAGCAGGGCCAGATGGACACCCAAGACACACACACCACCATCACCACCACCACCACCACTGACCGCGCACTTCATTAGTACTGTCGACGAGCTTCGCATTAAATTCAAACTTCACTTTTTCACTTTAAGCTTCCAAATTTGTAACAACGCAGTAGTACCAAATTTATTGGTTGATTAATAAATACACTGATATTAACTCAAAACTTGACAGATCCTCCAAGTGTCATTCACTCTAATGTTTGTTTTCATGGATGTCAGGATTCACCTCTCAATATGTCTGTAGGTAAATATATTACAAAACTTGAAGTAAAGTCAGTGGTTTGTTGTGTACACTTCCAGATTATGATGACTAGTTGCAACAGGGGTATAATCTGTTTGACTATTAACGTATTAAACAGAAATAAGATGATTGATACGAAAATATTTGATGCCAATGACCCAGAGATAAAATCACTGAAAGTTTGGTAAAAGTGCATAACCCACTGACTCTTGACAGGGCAAAATTGCCTACTACGAGCCTAAGTGAACGGTCGCCTGACATAGTTTTTGAAAATTTTGAATGTTAATGTTTCTCTCAGGCAGACTATATCCGTCTTTCCTGGGCAAGAAATAATGTGTGTATGTACTTATTCTATTATTTTGTACAGACAAAGACACAAGTATCTTCCATAAGTTTGACGAATATATATATAGCAGAAAAATTGAACCGTTTGAAACCCGCACTAGTAGAGACAGGGCTATCATTGTATTTTGCCAGGTGTAAATTTTCTTTAGACGGAACTAGGAAAATGTTTGTGTCTTTGATTGTACACATCTCCTACTGCCAAACATTTATCACATAAGCTTTCTAAACTACTGGCTACATAAATGATCTCTTTACAGTACTTAAGAATTACTATGGAAAATGACTGTTTTGTGGTATGATTACGGTTACTGAAGGAATTGTGCTTGGATGATATCTTAGATCACCATTTCTTTACCAGCCTAAATTTTAAATGGTGTAAAAGAAACTTAATTACCTATTCTGTTGAACAGTGTAATAATTCGGTGAGACAGACTGGTGAGACAGATGTGCACTGACTGGTGTCGTGAGAGGGGAGAAGAAGGTGTTCACTGATTGGTGTGGTGTGAGAGTAGGGGTCGGTATAGACTGGGTGCCAGTGGTTATAAAAGGGCTGCAGGAGCCACTCAGCCTTCACTGTCCATCTGCTGCTCCAGGCTGTAAGAGTACTACTTTGGCCACATTTGCACCAGCACCTTGACTGTGAGTCATGTGGTACCGTGTTGTTGTCAGGTTTCTGGCACTCTGCTGTTGTCAGTCATGGGAATGTACTTATTCCTACGCAGTTACACACTTGTGTCAAAGGCCACCATGTGCCAGAATTATGTAGCCTTGATCTTTTTATTATAAAGAGGGAAGGCTTATTATCTTGTCTGGTTGATCGGAGAGACCCAGGAGAAGAGAGAGAATAACGTTGGCAATGTAGGAGAATGTCAAGGTAGGCTGTCGCTTTCTCATTATCTCCTCATTTTGTAAGTGAGGTGAGATGATGAACAGGAAGATTGGGGTTGATGGAGATTTACTGTGAGACGGTTGCTTGACTGGAAAAGTTATTGAGCTTGATATGACCCATTGTATTGTCAGGGGCAGTTGGTGCTGGCTGCCGCGTTCCCACTCTCTCTAGCTGTTACTCTCCTTCTCCTTCCTTCTTCCCTGGCTTCTCTGGCTCTCTGAGATCCTACATGTGATTTTGGGGTATAAATCTACTGCCGAGGCTTCCGGCTCGGTAACGTGTGTGTGTGTGTGTGTAATGTATCAGTATGTTACTGACAAAAGTATAGTCCTGTGCAGAGCAGCACATCACAAAAAGGACACATATAGCTGGTGTCCTTCCTCCTCTTGTGCAAATAGCACAGCAATCACCACAGCCTTTTCCTGTCAGGGATTCTTTCCATGGTGTGGTGCAGTGTTGAGTCCAAGCGTGCTCTGTCGTCCACATATCGGCGGTGCATGGACGGCGGTGCTCTTCCATCTCCTTGCCTCCATACTCCTGCTGGAGGTGCAGTGGCAGGAGCTGGCCGAATAACTCCTGACGGGCCAGCTACTGATGGAGGTGGAGCGGTCGTGGCAGTAACTGGCCGAGTAACTCCTGACGGGCCAGCTACTGCAGGAGGTGGAGCGATGGTTGCAGGTAAAGCAGAGACTGCAGTTGATGGAGTGGTTGCTGCTAGTACTGGTGGTCATCGTCGTGAGGGATGGTCAGGGGCATGGTGGAGGACAAGACCCAATGCACGCCACTCCTCCCTCTGGATGGCCAAGAGCTTGTGGCATATGTGCTCCTGGAATTTTAGGAGAGTCATAGGCCTGTTGGTGTTCTTCTTGTAGAGGGTGTAGGCATTGAAAAGGGCCATGTGAATACAATACAAGGACATTTTCTTAGTCCACTTGACTGTTCTCCTTTGGGTGGAGTAGTACTGGATGGTCTGATCGAAATGACCCTCCCCACCCATATGCCGATTTTAGTCCTCCACCATGACAGGCTTGGTGACAATCTTGATGATGTGATGGAATTTCCTGTCTGCACCCTTGACCTTCCCATGCACCAGCTTGAGGACGGTGGTGTCGCTGTGGAAGGTGGACGCCATACTTTACAATACACTTGTCTTTCCACAGCAACACCATCACATTGCCGTTGTGCCTAGCTTCCACTCCATCATCAGGAAAGCATCTAGCACTTCTGATGTCCTGCAGCTCCCTCAGTGCTTCCCTTCCAAGTCATACTGTGCCACACACATACACTTTCCCACTGAAGAGGCGTTCGCACAGTGATACAGAATTATAATAATTGTCCATATACAATTTATGTCCTTTGTCCTTCAAAGGTTCAATGAAGCCTCACACTGTGTTTTCAGGGAATTTCTTCTCCGCTGTGTATATCTCAGAATTCCAAATGTAGCCACTCTTTGCCTCAGCCAAGCTGTAAAGTTTGATGACATACTTTGGGGGCTTCATAGGGCTATATACACGGAAAAAGAGCCGCCCCTTCCAACTCAGAGATCCCTCATCTAGGCTAAGATGTTCACACGGAATGTAAACCTCCATGAACCTCTGATGGAGATACTGCATCACTGTGCGAATCCTTACTAGACGGTCTTGACTGTTCTCGGGAATGACGAGACTATGGAAAGCATGAAAGTGCTTCAGGATGGTCCAAAAGTGCTTTCCACTCATCGTCCACCAAAATATGGAGTAATCATGTACTTCCTTGGACCACTAATAGTGTTGGCAGGTCACAAATCCTCATAAGGAAGTATAACCCGAGGAACCTGGCCATCTCCCCTTCATTGCAGGGATACCAAGCACCTAGTGCAGTCCCCAGGAATTTTGTTTAGTTGTTTGTTTCTACCGTCAGGTAGGTCAGAAACTCCCTGGTAAAAAAAGTTGGAAATATTGAAGTGGAGTTGTTGGTGCTGCCACTCTCAAACCTGGAGTTTCAGTGAAGGGACCAGCACTGGGTGTAAATGACCCAGAACTCCAGGCTCCACCCTGATGGTCTTCACCTGGGGAAATGCTTGGCTGTGTACATGTGTGGCGCACACGACCCTGAGGCAGACGACTACCTCTTAGCCGCCCACCACTATCTCACCTATGCCCATGCCACCTTCGTCTTTGTGGTGGGGAGGGAGATGGTGGTTATGATTGTGTTGATGATGGTTGGGTTGATGAAGGTTCAGCTTACCGTGGTGGTGGAGATGGTTGTGGAGATGGTAGTGATGGAGATAGTTGTTGTGGAGATGGTTGTGGTGGAGACGGTAGTGGTTGAGATGGCTATGGTGGAGATGGTTGTGGTGGAAATGGTTGTGGTTGAGATGATTGTGGTGGAGATGGTTGTGGTGGTGGTGGTGCTGCTGCTGCTGATGGCTGAAATTCAGTGGGAATGAAGTCTGAAGGAGACTGTGACTTTGATGATTTAGTAGGGGAAGATGAGACAGATGTATCTTGGATGGGTGGTGAAATGCGGGCACGTTGGAGTGTAGCGAGAGTGTAGGGTGATTGTGGGGTAACGAGGTCTGTGTTTGTGGTGGGGAGGTGGAAGAGAGGTGGCGATAAGATGGCTCGTTCTCCATTGTCATGGTGGTAGCAGTGGTTGTAATGATGACACCAGTGGTGTTAGTGATGGTGCTACTGGCTGCGGTTGTGATAATGGACATGGCCTTGACATTGGCTTGAGGTTTATTGCATCCCCTGGGAGAGGGCTTAGCCCTCCCTTTCCTCTCTCTCTCTCTCTCTCCTCCTCACCCCAGTCACTTTCATACTTGCTCACACCAGATTCTTAGTCAATATCTTCCTCACTTTCTGTGTCCCTGAATAAGTACTGTACTTCAGACATTCTTCCTCGGATAAGTTCTTGCCTGACATCGTGGTTAGTTTCATTATAGCAGGGGAACGGTCACGATCGATTATGGATATGAAATTTGGATTTCTCTGAAAATATATAAAAAACACTTCTACACCTTCTTCATTGGCACACTGAACAATGTATAACACACTATCACTATAATACAAGAAATGTATGGACAGTGACATAACAGAAAACGAGGAATAAGATGGCTGGCCGTGCTCTCACACACCCTCCAAATCTGACTGCTGAGAGGACACTGAGCTTAAAATAGGCTGCTTGTTCTTGTGGTAGGCTTGTGGGTGTGTTTTTTTTTTTTTACATGTCCGACTCTGGGGAAAGGCTTCATGGCCTATTCCTAAGTCCCAGTGGTCCTCCTTGGGGCCCAGTAGTCCTACTTCTCCACATATCACCACTCAGGTGCTAACACCCACCGTCAGTACTGAATACATGCTAGGGCTGTCTCATACAGGACTGGTGTACTGGTATTAGTGGTGGTACTTTTATGACATGTCAGTGGGTCATCTGGTAGATCAGAAAAGTCTGCTTTTTTATGAAATTCAAACCCTTAAACTGTTCCCTGCCCCAGCTGGGATTCGAACCTGTATCCCTTAGGAATGCAGGCCGCCTCTCTACCGATTCTGCCACAGCCTGCCCCATATATTTCCCTCAGACCTGGCCACCCTCACCTTTGACTCACCAAAATCTGATGCACTTTTAGCCACAGGAAAAGTTTCTGCAATCATTTATATGGAAGTTGCATTGTAGTGTATCATCGGTTACTTTTCAGGTTCCAAGGACTTGACTCGTTTTGCGTCATTGTGTGTGAGGGGGTTAAGAATCAGATATATGTAGAGTACTTGCTATTTGTATACCTATATATGAGATTTATCAATATTGTTATATATAATGGATACATGAATATCAGTTGTTTTTAAGCAAAGAAGAAGGAACGAAAGGCCAGGAGCCCACAAACCATTCCTTCCAAGAAAAAAATAAAAACAATACAACAGAGAGCCAAATTCAAGATCCATTCATTTCCAGATGCATGGACACACTGCATTTGAAAGATTGGAGATTGTAGGAAGTATGAAATACAGGCAGAGGGAGACAGTTCCAGAGTTGACCTGTTGCATTAATGAAGGACTAGAAGTAATGGTTAACTCCTGCAATAGAGAGTTGGACAGAAAAATTATGATTTTTTTTTTTTTATGCAAGGATAAAGAAACCAAAGCCAGGAGCCTGCAAACTGTTCCTTCCAAGAAAAAACCAAAACAGTACAACAAAGATTCAAATTTGAGATCCATTCATTTCAAGATGCCTGGACACACCATATTTGAAAGACTTGAGATCATAGGAAGTAGGAAATAAAGACAGACGAAGACAGTTCCGGAGTTGACCTGTTGCATAATTGAATTACTGGGAGTAACAACTAACTCTTGCAATAAAGAGCTGGACAGAAAAGAGATGAGAATTTGTTGCTAGACAGGTGCTATGCGCCCCTCATAGAAGTGGAGGGATGCAAGCAGACAGGTCAGAGAAGCAGTGACCATTCAAGTAGTGACAGAAAAGAGATAAAAATGCAACAGTGCGGCGAAGAGACAGAGGTTGAAGGGAGCCAGTTAGAGGAGGAGAGTTAATGAGCTCTGACTCCATCCTTTTGAGAAGAGCTGTAAGTGGGGATCCTCCACACACATGAGAGTTGTACTTTACACAGGGACGAATAAAACACGTGTATAAAATCAACAACTGTGGAGGGTAAAGAAGGTATGGAGTTGGCTTAGCACACCTAATCTCTTGGATGCAGATTTTCCAAGAGATGTAGTATGATCTTTCTAAGTCTCGAGAGTATGAAACCCCAAGTATGTATAAGGATGGTGCAGGATTGAGCTGGACATTGAACATTAGCGGGAACTTCTATGGAATATTTTGTCATGTTGATAGGTGTAAAAATAGTCGTTGATGCACTAAAAACAAGATTATTTTTATCCCAGTCAGAGATATGAGCCAAGTCAGACATTAGGTGTGCCATAGCCTCATCCCTCGTTTGTTGAAGTAACTGCTGATATGGGCATTGTGGGAACCGAATGGAAAGGTGAAGAGTGGAATCATCAGCGTATGGGTGGATGGGGTTAGATGTACAGCTAGGAAGATCATTAAAGGATAAAAGGAAGAAAGTTTGTGATAGTACAGAGCCCTGAGGAATACGACTGTTGATAGCAGCTATAGAACAACCAGAAAGGAAGCTGTAGATGAAGGCACAGATAGAAGGATAGAAACCGTAAGAGGGCAGTTTGGAAATTACAGAATTATGCCAGACTCGATCGAAAGCCTTTCAGATCTCAAGTACCATGGCAAAGCTTTTGCCAAAGTAACGAATGGAGGATGACCAGGAGTCTGAAAGGTAGGTGAGAAGATTGCCAGTGGAGCGTCCCTAATAGAACCCATGCTGACAATCAGAAAGAATGTTGTAAGTGAGGAGTGGATTAGCATAAGACCATAAATGCCATTTTCTAAAGAATGAGAAAATCAATCCCAAAGATAGAGAAGTGTCACACAAAATCTATAAGGGCTATCAAAGTAGGATCTTCAACCATGTTGCTATAATCACATGGCCGTATATCTGTTCTCCTGGGATAAAGGAAGGATTGAGGAAGAGAATGGTATACCTACTACCTATTGGCCACGGTGGTGTTTACAGCCTTATGCTAATCCACTCCTCTGTTAGGAAAGATGCTTTGAAATTTTCCTGTTAAGAACTGACTCGACAACTTTTGAGACACAGGATGTTAAAGCAATTGTGCGATAGTTAGAAGGTTGGAAATGGTCACCCTTCTTTGGGACTGGCAGAATGAGAGCAAACTTCCAGCATGAGGGAAAGGTACAAGTTGACGGACAAAGGCAAAAAAGTTTACCTAGGCAGGGTGTAAGCACAGACTCACAATTCTTGAGGACAACAGGAGGGACCCCATCAGGTCCATATGCCTTGTTAGTACTGAGGCCAGCAACGGAGAAAATACATCAACTGAAGAAATTTTAATGCCAGCCATGAAGAAGTCTGATGGGGTAATTGATGGAGGAACAACACCGGAATCGTCTAAGGTGGAATTGGAGGAGAAAGTCTGAGCAAAGAGATCTGCTTTATCAGTAGAAGAATTAGCTACAGAGCCTTCAGAATACTACATTTATTGCTAGATGGGTGCTACGTGCCCATTGTAGAGGTGGAGGGATGCAAGCAGACAGTTCAGAGGAACAGTAACCATTGAATTAGTGATAGAGACAGAGGTCAAAGGGAGCCATTAAGAGGAGAGTTAATGAAACGAGAAGCCTTTGACTCCACCCTACTGAGAAGAGCTGTATATGGGAGACTCCCCACACATGAGAGTTATACTCTACACAGGGGAGAATAAAACCCATGTGTAAAGTCAACAACTGTGGAGAAGTAATGAAGGCATGGAGTCGGCTTAGTACACTCAGTCTCTTGGATGCAGATTTTACAAGAGATGTTACATGATCATTCCAACATAAATGCCCAGAGAATGAAACCCGAAGTATGTTTAACTCTTCGTGAGCTGAGCCTTTCTTAATTACATGGGAGACTGATGGGGTCCCACTGGACCCCAAAATTTTTTGGTGAATTTCTGCCTTATGTGCAAAGCTACATCATTTAAAGTTTGTGCATATGTTGCCCAGGACACGGCCCGTGGAGCCAACCCAAAAGTGTCCTTTTTTTTGGTATTCTAATAAAATTATTCACATTAATCAGAAATTAATTAAAGTTTTAGTATGGATGCACTGAACCTACACATATGAATGTTTGTCTGTCAGCATTAATTGGATAGGTTCTTTACTGAATAATAAGCCTTTGTATAAAGTATGTTACATAATCATGAAATAAAGGAATCCTTATAATGTTCAAATTAGACACAAATTTTTTTGTTCTCAGTATCACACAAATATAAAGAAATTTTACTTTTATCATGGGAAAACAACAAAATGATAGTACCTTCCTCACAAATACAAAGAATATTGACTTCTACAACTCTTTTAATGATACTACAGCAGAATGTTACCGTCAGATTCTTCAACCACTTCATATTCATCTGCGTTAGATAATTCACTGCCTGAATCAGTATCTTTTTTAAAAATCGGGCTAGCATTTTCTGACGACAAATTTCTGCCATAAAACTTTGTTTTGGTATTGACCTCCTTAAATGTAAAAAAACTGAAAAAATAGAAAAGTTACTCCTATGTGCTGCAAGCTTTTTTTTTTTTTTTCCCGAAAATTTAGTGCATATATAATAACCATTTACAATAAAACTCAGGGACGGGCACGCCAGAAAAATAAACAACGGCTTAATGGCATCATTTTCAAGACATGCTGGGGTCCACAGGGACCTCACTCAGCTCGCGAAGGGTTAAGGATGATGCAGGATTGAGCTGGATATATATAAATATTAGTGGGTACTCTTGTGGTAGATTTTGTCGGGTTGAAAAGTGTAAGAACTGAGTCTTTGGTGCATGAAAAACAACTTTATCCCTGTAATGCCTGAAAGTGATAATGAGTTGTATCTTGTTCATTTCATATGACCAAAAATTCGGTTTACTGAGAGAGTGTGGCCAGGGTATGGCTGTTTCCATGTGAACGTGATCAGAATGTAGATTATGTTACTTAGTGCTTAAGTCATTTTTTCTTTCCTGATGTAATTTATTAGTATTAAGTCTATTTATAATAATAAAATCTCGAGTGGGTAGGAATATGTGCCTATGGTCACATAATCCAGCGTAATGTACGCATGCGCAATGTGGTGTAAGGCACGATGATTTTTAGTGTTTTTTCGATGGTATAGAGAGAGGTTGGTGGAGAGTAATTATTGTCACTAGGGAATGTCATTTTTGGGGGGTAATCAAATGTAAGGGGAAAGATATCACACTGGGTCTATCACGAGTCTATAGAAATGAAAATTTGAAATTGTGTAAGCCGTCATCCTCCCTCCCCCCTTTCCACCACGCAATACTGGCGTACCATGAGCTTCACTCGCTCACCGACTGTTAAATGAGGCGGATGGTTGGTGCTGTCATCCTCCCCCCCTCCCCCTCCAAGGAATTCTGTAAGTAATTTGATAATACTGATGTTTGATATGTTGAAGCGCGAATAAGTGATACTCCACGATTGATAATAGTGACGAAAATAGAGAAATAGACTCGGGTTAGTATCAAGTGCTGTCATTCCCCAGGAAGTGTTGTGTTGATCAAGCAAGGTGACGCAATTGGCCTCATTGGAAGAGCAAGTCCTGAGTTCTCGCTCACCTCCCTTGAATTCTGTGAGCTGGATAGTCAGGTATTTCCCATTTATTTGTGTACCGGTACTGTACTTTATATTATTATTTACTGCGTAACTGGAATATGAGAATGTAGCTAGGAAGCAGAGTTCTGTCTGGACCTGAGATAAATGTGTAATTTTTGTGGGCCAAATATCACGTGCCCTGGAATTGTGAATTGTTCATTAATGTGTTGGGATGACTTTGCAATTCAGTACTTATTAGGGCTGTGTTAGTTGTGAGTTAATGTTCTCGAAGTTACTTTGTGAGACACAATGATATCGATGCAATAATGTTTATCATGGTTAAAGTAGGGTTATTCATGCTTATTTGTTATAGTACTTTTCTTCTATGTTATCCCTACAACATGTATTATTCTGAGCACACCTGTGTGTTTGTAGTGCCATGTGTTATTCTCTTTCTAATTGATATCCTGAGTGTTGTAACTCATGTTTTTTTTTATTATGAGACTTTCTCAATCACCTGAAGGGATTACTTGCATTAAGGAGAATAGTTATTCATTGCACAGATTCATTTCTAGCGGGTTCCAGTGAGGGAGTCAAGGTCCCAGTGCGAGAGTCAAACTCCCAGTGTGCAGGTCAAGGTCCCAGTGTGGAAGTCAGTGTCAAGAATATCAGAAGACTGGACCAGTGAACTATGAGCTTAGAGGGAAGATTATGGAGAGCCACATTGGACTGAACCTGGGACAAGGGAGCTAAAGTTTGTGGAATTTGATATTAGGGCCATATGTTTGTTGAATAACGTGTCAACTGATTCAGAATTATACTGTAAGGCTAGTAGCTAGGACGATTTTTACACTATTTTTGGTCTTGTTAATACACATTTCCTCTCACTCGAACATTATAGTTTGTATAACCCTTGAGTACTGGTGGTATAGAGTTGACTTAGTAGCTTATTGATGTGTAACCCAGGAGCATTTTGGGAAATCGCAAAGGCCGTGCTTGGGTTGGCCGAGCTGAAGACTGACCCCATCATTTTGACATGCTACCACTCTTAACTTGGCCACTTGAAACGCAACTGAAGAGGCTGCTAGTGGAAGAGAGTCTCCGTCAGTCTGAGTTCCCGACTGTTCCAACATGCGGTGGTCATCATCTGTGACCTGGTTTTTGCCCCTTTTGACCACACTGAAGTCTGGATCGCATGTACTCGTACACCCCAGTCATAGATACGAGCCAAATCAGACATTAGGTGTGCCATAGCCTCATCCCTTGTTTGCTGAAGCAACTGCTGAGATGGACGTTCTGGGAACCGAATGGAAAGGTGAAGGGTGAAATCATCAGTGTATGAATGGATAAGATGTACAGCTTAGATCATTGATGAATAAAAGGAAGGGCCTTGGTGATAGGACAGAGACCTGAGGAACACGACTGTTGGTAGATCTAGGAGGAGAACTGTGGCCGTGTGCAACAGCAGCCATAGAACGACCAGAAAGGAAACTGTAGATGAAGACACACATAGAAGGATAAGCTGTAGATGAAGGCACAGATAGAAGGATAGAAGCCTTAAGAGGGCAGTTTAGAATTAAAAGATTTATGCCAGATTCGATCGAAAGCCTTTGAGATGTCAAGTACAAAGGCAAAGCTTTCGCCAAAGTCCCGAAAGGAGGATGACCAGGAGTCTGATAGGTAAGTGAGAAGATCGCCAGTGGAGCATCCCTGACGGAACCCATACTGACGATCAGAAAGAAGGTTTTGATAGGAAAGATGCTTTAAAAATTTTTTGTTATGAGTACACTAGAGAACTATTGAGACACAGGATGTTAAAGCAATTGGGCAATAGTTAGAGGGTTGGGAATGATCACCCTTCTTTAGGTCTGGCTGAATGAGGAAACTTCTAGCAAGAAGGAAAGTTGCAAGTTGATAGACAAAGGCTAAATAGTTTACTAGGCAGGGTGAAAGTGCAGAAGCACAGTTCTTGAGGACAACAGGAGGGACCTCATCAGATCAATAAGTATTGAGGCTAGTGATGATAGAGAATGCATCAGTTGAAGAAATTTTAATGTTTGCCATGACGAAGTCAGAGGGGGAAGTGATGGAGGAACAGCACCGAAATCGACTAAAGTGGAATTGAAGGAGAAAGTCTGAGCAAAGAGATCTCCTTTATCAGTAGAAAAATAGCTACAGAGCCATCACAATTGAAAAGCATTTCGTATGGATGAAATTATTTTTAGCAGAGTGAAGAACAGACTTAGCACGATTCTGGGCAGAAACATAAAAACGTTGTGATTCAGGGATGGGTTGGCTCCAGTACCTTTTATAGGCCTTCTTCTTGTTGTGGAGAGCATTAGACGAAGCGTGATGAAACCAAGGCTTTTTTGCATTAGTCAGAGGATATGAGAAAGATAAATATTTTCTTTGCCCTAAAGAATAATCTCCACAGTGTGCAAAGTACACTCAGATGCCTTCCGGTCATGGAAACAATAATCATTCCAGGGAAAATCAAGGACGTACTGCTTGAGGGCCTCCTAATCAGCATCTGCAACGTGCCACAACCGACGTTTCTTTGGAGGGTCCAAAGGCTGAACTGGAGCGATAGGACAGGTTAGGTTAATAAGAGTGTGATCGGAGGAGCCCAACAGAATGGAAAGATTGACAGTGTAAGCAGATGGATTAGTTGTAAGGAAAAGATCAAGTATGTTGGAACTCTCTCCAGTGCAGTCAGGGGTATGGGTAGGGTGCTGTATAAGCAGCACAAGTTCATTAAGGGTAGAAATGATGTACACTTGTTCACCAGGTGGATCAGTGAAAGGAGAGGAGAGCCAAAGGTGATGGTGAACATTGAAATCTCCTACTGTAGAATGGAGATTTCAGAGAAAGGAGAAACGGATAGGATGTGTTGCATCGTAGAAGTAAGATAGTCGAAGAATTTTTAACCCCCTCGCACACCATAAAATTCCAATAAGTTTCGGTTCCATGCACAGAACCAAAACCTCGCTCCGGCTGGCTCCACTCGTGCGGCAAGGGAAAAATTTCTAAGGCCCAATTTACCCTCGGAAAGTGCTTATATTGTTATAAATCGCTTCCCATCATCTTCATTGGCGTTTATACAATAAGACTGTTAAAAGTTTTGTAGCCTTAATTTAGATATGTGTAACTTTCAATTCTTGTAATAGGTGAGTCTTCAGTTTTTATTGTTATTTTGATAATCGAAGAGCAGGAGTTAAAGATGAATACAGGGAGTTGATCTTGATTTATTATCTTCAGGGATAGTCTTAAGTTGAGCAGTGTATAATACAGAGACAATATACTTACTAAGTCTAGTTGGACCCCTCTTCTTAACCTCCTTCTCCTTACTACCTTTCGTTTCTATGGTCTGTCTCCTTCTGAGCTCTGCTTCCTAAATTCTGGTGTAGCAGGGTAGTGTCACGTGTGTTACACTGTTGTTGAAATGTTCTAGAAGCCTGTGTGTGAGTATGTGTGTATGTGTGTGTATGGTCACGCTGCGTTGTTCGTGTGCCTATCTCGCTGACACACTACCTATGTCATCCCCTGACTTGCTGCTTCTGGTGTATTGTCAACATTCCTTCACTTAGAGTTGCAAGCTCATATCCCATTCCCAGGCTTGCCTGGTGCTCTGTCTATCTATCTATCTATCCATCTATCATGTTTTCTATAATGAATTGTATTTATAATATGGGGCCCTGACAAGATAAGGAAAAAAAAAAACAGATGAATAAATGTACAGAAATGAAGCCTGAATAAACCATATTTACATGAAAACTAGCTTCTCATAAGTTCCCAATATCACCGTGAAAATTTTTTGCCATGACGCACAGCTGCAAAGGACATATCTACATGCAGAATTTCATGAGCTTTCATCTGTGAAAATTTCAAGTTGATACGTCCAATAGTTTTCGAGTAAATAAAAATAAAAAACTACGAAAATCGTCTAAAAACGTCTGATATGTTAATAATCTCGTATGTTGTTAGTGACACTGTAGCAAACATATATGTAAATTCTATCCAGTTTTGTAGGCCAAAGGTTAAGGAAGCTCATGATATAATTCACTGTGTTATAAGCCTTATTGTTATTGAGAATATGAATTTTGAAAGGTTACGCTGGGTTGCGAGCACTTTGCGTACTGTGACAGCACGTACACTCAGGCCCGTAGGCTGAGTATGTTCCTCTTTCGTAACTTTTCCCCAATTATTTTCATACATAAGTTACTTTGCTTTACAAAAGTATGCACAAGAATTCATCAGCTTGATCGAGCTTTCTTCAGATTTTTTGTGCGGCCTATACTTTACGAGTATAATGACTGAGAGGATAGCAATGAAATCCACCACATTTTCTCTATAAAAAATATATAGCAAACACACATTTTATACCTTACAACACAATAGTATAAAAACTAGAAAAATAATCTGGTTACTCACGTCCTCTAGCAGTGTTGTAGTGTTTCTTCAGAGGAGATGGAGTTGCAGAGAGGAGGACAGGTACGATCACAGCCTGTGTGTGTGTGTGTGTGTGTGTGTGTGTGTGTGTGTGTGTGTGTGTGTGTGTGTGTGTGTGTGTGTGTGTGTGTTCTTACCTTACCTAATTGTTCTTACCTAATTGTATCTTTACAGGAATGAGTCAAGCTCGTACTGTCCCGTGTCTTAAACCATATTTATCGTACATATCCTTAAATTTGTGAATTGTTTTGGCACACACTATTTCATTCGGTAGTGAATTCCATTGATCAATTGCTCTGTTTGGGAAACTGAATTTCCTTACGTCTTTATCACCTCTCTTCTTATGCAGTTTTTTGCAGTGTCCTCTTGCTGATGCTTCTCCATATGTTAAGTAATCATTTATGTCTATTTTCTCCTTCCCTGATATGCACTTATATAGCATTATCATGTCACCTCTTTTCCTTCTCTCCTGTAGCGTTGGTAGATTCAGTTTATTTAGTCTTTCTTCGTAGCTTAGGTCCCTTAAGCTTGGTATCCATCTTGTAGCGGCCCTTTGAACTTTTTCAATCTTGTCTATGTACTTTTTGAGATGAGGACTCCAGACTACTGATGCATATTCCAGGGTTGGTCTAATGAATGATGTTATTATCCTTCTTAGCATGTCTTCATTTATGTATGTGAATGCTATTCTCATATTTGCAAGCAGTGTATACATGTTCCGTACCTTCTCGCTGATGTGGTCAGCCGGAGATAGTCTGTTATTGATAATCACACCTAGGTCTTTCTCTCTTTCTGATGTGTATACGGTTTTATTTCCTAACTTATAATCCCAATCAGGTCTTTTTCTACTTTTACCAAACTTGATTACATGACACTTGCCCACACTGAATTCCATTTGCCACGTACTACTCCATTCATGAAGTTTATTTAATTCTTCTTGTAGCTCTTTACAAGAGTCTGTGTTAGTAATTCTCCTTTGTATTTTTGCAGTACCACACCCTGGGGGTAGGGGGGTTTTCAAGAATACTCCCCCAGTATCCCTGCTTGTCGTAAAAGGCGACTAAAAGGGTTGGCGGAGGGTTAGTGCCCCTCCCCGGAAAACAACTAACTAAAAAAACAAACAAGAAGCCTCGGACAAGGACTGGCCAAACGATGACGACCCAGGACCGGACAAAGGACTTGGTAATGAGTACATGGAATGTAAGAGGAGCGAATGATGAGGTGAAAGAGAGAGAGATTGTCCAGGTGCTTGAGGATCCGAAAGTGGATGTATGTGGAATAACTGAAACAAAATGGAGAGGAGAAAGTGTGAGAGAATGGGAGTATGGATGGGGTATATGTGCAGGAGTAGATGAGAATGAGAGGGCAAAGGAAGGACTGTGTATAGTTGTGAGTAAAAGATGGAAGAAGAGCATAAGACAGTATGGATCAGTTGGGTCAAGGATTATGTGGGTAAAGTTGAAAGTTGGAATACAAATGTGGGCGATTGTGTGTGTGTATGCGCCAACGCAAGATCGTGCTAGAAGAGTGAGAGAAGAGTTCTGGACAAATGTGGAAGTGTGCATGGAAAAGTTTGGAAGGATTGAGAGAGTGTTTTTGATTGGTGATATGAATGGTAAAGTTGGTAATGTGAAGGTGGATGGAATAGTTGGTGAGTGGGGTGTGCCTGCTGAGATAGATGAGAATGGCAGTGCGTTAGTGGACATTTGTGCTGGGAGGGGGTTGGTGATAGCCAATACCCTCTTCAGGCATAAAATGATCCACAGGTATACATGGCGAGTGATGAGAAGGGTGGATGGTGAACTGAATGATAGGAAGGCAATGATTGATTATGTGTGTGTGGATGAAAGGATGCGAAGATGTGTAAAGGATGCAAGAGTGTATAGAGGTTGGGGGAGTGGACTTTCTGACCACTACTTGGTGGTGGCCAGAATTAGGATGCAAGTAAGATGGAGGAATAGAAGAAGGGAAAGACGAGAGGAAGGAGTAGTTGCAAGGAGAGTGGAAAGGTTACAAGAGGATGAGAAAAAGGCAGAGTATAAGAGAGAAGTGGAGGAACGATTGGGCAAATATGAATTGGAGCAGATGGGAGACGTGGAAGGTACGTGTAAGTTATTTACAGAAGAAATATGTGCAGCATGTGATGTGGTGTGTGGAAGGAAGAGAAGACGGAGAGGGGTGCAAGGAACAGCGTGGTGGACTGAAGAGGTGAAACAGGCTGTGGCACAAAAGAAGAAAGCATACAATGAATGGATGAGAAATAGGGGCGTGGATGAAGTTGAGAGGCGGAAGAGAGAGTTATATGTGGAAAGGAAGAGAGAGGTGAAAAGATTGGTAAGAGAGAGTAAGAAGAGAGTGGATGAGGAATTTGGAAGGAATTTGAGTGTAAAGTGGAGGGACTGTAAGAAAATGTTCTGGAGAGAAGTGAAAAGAGTAAGACAGGGTGGAAGTGAAGTTAGCAGGGGAGTGAAAGATAAAAATGGTTACTAGTGGAGAAGGGAAAATAAGTGAGCAGATGGAGAGAACACTTTAAGGAATTGTTGAACGTAGAGGATGGAAGTAATGCGAGTATAAGTGGCTGGGGAATGGCTGGGAGAAGGAGGGAGGTGAGAAGACAGGAAGAGATCAGTAGGATAGAAGTTGTGGAAGCAATGAAGAAATTAAATCGGGGAAAGCCCCAGGAATTGATGGAGTGTGTGGTGAAATGCTGAAGCATGGGGGAGAGATAGTAGTAGAATGGATGTGGAAGATGTGCAGATTGGCCTGGGAGGAAGGTAGAGTCACGGAGGATTGGAAGTCAGGTATAATTATTCCCTTGTACAAAGGAAAACGGGAAAAAGAAGTGTGTGGTAATCATAGGGGCATTTGTCTTCTTAGTATAATAGGAAAAGTGTATGGTAGGATACTTATAGACAGAGTTAGAGAATGAACAGAGAAATTAGTTGGAGAAGAACAGGGAGGCTTTAGGAAGGGAAGAGGTTGTGCAGATCAGATATTCATTCTTAGATCTTTAGTGGAAAAGTTTCTAGAGAAGGGAAAGAAGTTGTATGCGGCTTTCATGGATTTGGAGAAAGCATATGACAGGGTGGATAGACAAGGATTGTGGAAAGTGTTAAGAATATATGGAGTAGATGGGAAGTTGTTGAATGCTGTGAAGAGTATGTACGATGGTGCGAAGGCTGCAGTGCGTGTGGATGGTGAACTAAGTGAATTTTTCTCTTTGAAAGTTGGTTTGAAACAGGGATGTGACATGTCTCCATGGTTGTTCAATCTGTACATGGATGGGGTAATAAAAGAGGTACAAGGTAGGGTAGTGGATGTTGGAGTGGCCCTGGTGAGAGAGGATAGTGTTTGGAAACTCCCTGTACTGTTGTTTGCAGATGATACTGTGTTGTTGAGTGAAGAACAAGGGGAGCTGCAAGGATTGGTGGATGAGTTTGAGAGAGTGTGTAAGAAACGGAACCTAAAGGTGAATGTAGGGAAGAGTAAAGTGATGGTCTTTGAGAGAGGTGAAGTTAGTGAATGTACAGCGAGGTTGGATGGTGAGGAATTGGAAAATGTGAGTACGTTTAAGTATTTGGGTAGTGTGATGAGTAAGGATGGAGGTTTGGAGGGTGAAGTGCTTGAAAGGATACAGCAGGGAAGAAAGGTTGCTGGTTCCTTGAAAGCAGTGATAAGAAACAGGGAAGTGAGCATAGAAGTGAAAAAGTTACTACATGACAGTATTGTGATACCAACTCTAACGTACGGAAGTGAAGCTTGGACATTGTTGGAAGGACACAAGTCAAGAGTGAGAGCAGTGGAAATGAGTTATTTAAGAGGAGCCTGTGGAGTCACGTGGAGAGACAGGCTGACGAATGAGGATATAAAGGAACGTTGTGGTGTGGATGTGGTTGTGATAGGAAGCGTTATGAGGAATACACTGAGGTGGTTTGGCCATGTGGAGAGGATGGAGGGTGAAAGACTGACGAAGAGAGTGTATATGAGTGAGGTGGAGGGGGAAAGAGGGAGGGGGAGGCCGAGGATGAGATGGAGGGATGGGGTGGAGAGGTATATGAGAGAGGAGGGTGTGAGTTGGGAGCAAGGCAGTGAAATGGCGGGGGACAGGGCGACTTGGAGGCGATTTGTTTGTGGCCACCCCAAACGGGATTGAGGCGTCTGGCAATAGATAGATAGATAGTATTTTTGCATCATCTGCAAACATATTCAGATAGCTCTCATTTCCAGTGTTACTGTTTATATCATTTATATACACTAAAAACATGATTGGTGCCAGCACTAAACCCTGTGGTACTCCACTAGTCACTTCTTTCCATGATGAGTAGTTTCCTCTTAGTACTGTCCTCATTTCTCTTTTTATGAGAAAGTCTTGCATCCAACAAAACAGTTTGCCTCAAATTCCTCCTTGATGGTACAGTTTTCATAAAAGTCTTTGGTGTGGTACTGCGTCAAAAGCTTTCTTGAAATCTAAATAGATACTGTCCACCCATCCTTCCCTTTCCTGTATTGTGTTTGTTACTCTGTCATAGTAGGTCAACAGATTAGTAACACATGATTTTCCTTTTCTGAAACCAAACTGTCTTTCTGTTATCATACTGTGTTCTTCTAGATGATTTACCCAAGCTTTTCTTATAAGCTTTTCTAATACCTTGCTTACAACACTGGTCAGTGATACTGGTCGGTAGTTGAGTGGATTTTATCTATTTCCTTTCTTGAATAAGGGGACAATATTTGCTTCTTTTTTTTCCAAATATCAGGTAGTTTACCTTGACTCAAGGGTTTCTTAAAAATTAAAAATAATGGTTTATTTAACTCCTTTGCACATTCTCGTAGTACCCAACATGAAATTTCATCAGGACCACTTGCTTTTCCTCTGTCTAATCGACTTAACTCCTCGGGTATTACTTTTCTGCTACTTGTATATCTCGTAGTATGTGTGGACATGCATGTTCCACATAGTCCCTCTCAAAATTTTTTTCTTCTGTAAAAACTAATTGGAAATTCTTATTTAGTGCTTCACAAATATCTTTCTCTTGTGTCCCTCGTCCGTAATTGATTGTATTATATCTTTTACTTTGGTTTTGCTTCTGATATAGCTGTAAAACAGCTTTGGTTGATCACTACTTTTATTTATTATATCCTCCTCAAACTGTTTTTGGGCTTCCCTCCTTATTCTTGTATAATCGTTTCTTGCTTGTTTGTTATTATTATACGCCCTTTCACTATTGTGTCTTCTGTATCTATTCCACAACAAATCTCTTCTTTCTTTTGATTTTTTACATTCTGTATTGAACCATTTCTGTATTTTCTTATCTGCTTCTTTGTGCAGTGTGATGTACTTCTGGACTCCTATTTCATAAAATTCACAGAATTTTTTATATACAGCATTTAAATCTTGTCCTCTAAGCTCATTTTCCCAATCAACTTCTAAGAAATACTACTTTAGGTCTTGATAATTTCCCTTTTTATAGTTTAGGCTCTTTTTGTAACTGTCATTGCTGTTTACTATGTCATATGCTATCCTGAAGTTATAATTTAGTACTGCATGATCGCTTTTGCCGAGTGGAGGGTGATATATTAAACTGTCAATATCATTTTCTTGCCTAGTAAATATTAGATCTAGCACTGAAGGTACATCAAGTCCTCTTTTTCTGGTGGTTTCCCTCACATGTTGCGTTAGGAAGAACTCTTATATGAGATCCAGGAGCTTTTGGTCCCCGCAGCTTTCTTGGCTAATTATATCTAGAGTATTCCAATTTATATTTGTATTAAAATCCCCATTTAGTATAATTCTTTCCAATTTCTCTTCCATTTTATGTAGTAATGATCTTAAACTCTGAATTGTACTCTCTGCCAGGTCCTCATATTCACCTCTTTCCCATGTGTGTGTGTGTGTGTGTTTGTGTGTGTGTGTGTGTGTGTGTGTGTGTGTGTGTGTGTGTGTGTGTGTGTGTGTGTGTGTGTGTGTGTGTGTGTGTGTGTGTGTGTGTGTGTGTGTGTGTGTGTGTGTGTGTGTGTGTGTGTGTGTGTGTGTGTGTATTTGCAATGTGATCTGTGCTGTATGCTTTCATCAGTATGGTACTGATGAAAACATAGTCCTGTGCAGAGTGGCACATCACAAACAGGACATATATAGATGGTGTCGGGTTATCTCTCCAGGGTGTGGTGCAGTGTTGAGTCCAAGCATGTTCTGTCGTCCACATATTGACGGCGATGGGACGGCGATGGTCCACCATCTCCTTGCCTCTGTACTCCTGCTGGAGGTGCAGTGGCAGGAGCTGGCCGAGTATCTTCTGATGAGTCAGCTAGTGCAGGAGGTGGAACGTTCATGGCAGTAACTGGCTGAGTAACTCCTGACTGCAGTTACTGCAGGAGGTGGAGTGATGGTTGCAGGTAGAGCAGAGACTGCAGTTGATGGAGTGGTTGCTGTAGGTACTGGTGGTCATCATTGCAAGGGAAGGTCAGGGGTGTGGTGGAGGACAAGACCCAATGCAGGCCACTCCTCCCCCCGGATGGCCAAGAGCTTGTGGCATTCTAGGAGAGTCATAGGCCTGTTGGTGTTCTTCTTGTAGAGGGTGTAGGCATTGAAAAGGGCCATGTGAATACAACAGAAGGATATTTTCTTAGTCCACTTGACCATTCTCCTTTGGGCGGGGTAGTATTGGATCATCTGATCAAAATGATCCACCCCACCCACATGCCGATTGTAGTCCTCCACCATGACGGACTTGGTAACAGTCTTGATGATGTGATGGAATTTCCTGTCTGCACCCTTGACCTTCCCATGCACCAGCTTGAGGACGGTGGTGTCGCCATACTTTACAATACACTTGTCTTTCCACAGCAACACCATCACATTGCCGTTGTGCCTAGCTTCCACTCCATCATCAGGAACGCATCTACCACTGCTGATGTCCTGCAGCTCCCTCAGTGCTCCCCTTCCAAGTCATACTGGCCACACACATACACTTTCTCACTGAAGAGGCGTTCACACAGCGATACAGAGTTGTAATAATTGTCCATATACAACTTATGTCCTTTGTCCTTCAAAGGTTCAATGAAGCCTCACACTGTGTTTTCAGGGAATTTCTTCTCCGCTGTGTATATCTCAGAATTCCAAATGTAGCCACTCTTTGCCTCAGCCAAGCTGTAAAGTTTGATGACATACTTTGGGGGCTTCATAGGGCTATATACACGGAAAAAGAGCCGCCCCTTCCAACTCAGAGATCCCTCATCTAGGCTAAGATGTTCACACGGAATGTAAACCTCCGTGAACCTCTGATGGAGATACTGCATCACTGTGCGAATCCTTACTAGACGGTCTTGACTGTTCTCGGGTATGACGAGACTATGGAAAGCATGAAAGTGCTTCAGGATGGTCCAAAAGTGCTTTCCACTCATCGTCCACCAAAATATGGAGTAATCATGTACTTCCTTGGACCACTAATAGTGTCTTACGGTTGGCAGGTCACAAATCCTCATAAGGAAGTATAACCCGAGGAACCTGGCCATCTCCCCTTCATTGCAGGGATACCAAGCACCTAGTGCAGTCCCCAGGAATTTTGTGTAGTTGTTTGTTTCTACCGTCAGGTAGGTCAGAAACTCCCTGGTAAAAAAGTTGGAAATATTGAAGTGGAGTTGTTGGTGCTGCCACTCTCAAACCTGGAGTTTCAGTGAAGGGACCAGCACTGGGTGTAAATGACCCAGAACTCCAGGCTCCACCCTGATGGTCTTCACCTGGGGAAAGGCTTGGCCTTGTACATGTGCAGCGCACACGACCCTGAGCCAGATGACTACCTTTTAGCCGCCCACCGCTATCTAGCATAGACCCCAATCTACCCTCGTCTTTGTGGTGGGGAGGGAGATGGTGATGATGATTGTGTTGAAGATGGTTGGGTTGATGAAGGTTCAGCTTATCATGGTGGTGGAGATGGTAGTGGTGGAGAGATAGTGATGGAGATGGTTGTGGTGGAGATGGTTGTGGTGGAGATGGTTGTGGTGGAGATGGTAGTGGTGGAGATGGTTGTGGTGGAGATGGTTGTGGTGGAGATGGTTGTGATGGAGATGGTTGTGGTGGTGGTGCTGCTGCTGATGATGATGGCTGAAATTCAGGGGGAATGAAGTCTGAAGGAGACACTGAATTTGAGTATGTCATAGGGGAAGATGAGACAGATGTATCTTGGATGGGTGGTGAAATGCGGGCACGTTGGAGTGTAGAGAGAGTGTAGGGTGATTGTGGGGTAACGAGGTCTGTGTTTGTGGTGGGGGAGTGGAAGAGGGGTAGCAATAAGATGGCTCGATCTCTGTTGTCATGGTGGTACCAGTGGTGGTAGTGGTGATACCAGTGGTGGTAGTGATGGTGCTACTGGCTGTGGTTGTGATAATGGACGTGGCCTTGACTGCAGGATGAGGTTTATCACGTCCCCTGGGGGAGGGCTTAGTCCTCCCTTTCCTCTCCATCTGTCTTTCTCCTCCTCTCTCCAGTCACTTTCATACTCACTCACACCAGATTCTTTGTCACTGTCTTCCTCACTTTCTGTGTCGCTGAATAAGTATTTCAAATATTCTTCCTTGCATAAGCCCTTGCCTGCCATCATGGTTAGTTTCAATATAGCAGGGGAATGGCCGTGATCGATAATGGATTTCAAATTTGGATTTCTCTGAAAAAATATAAAAAACACTTATATACCTTCTTTAGTGGCACACTGAACTATATATAACACACTATCACTGTAATACACGTAAGGTATGGATGATGACGTAACAGAAAACGAGGAATAAGATGGCTGGCCGTGCTCTCACACACTCTCCTAGTCTGACAGCTGAGAGAACACTGAGCTAAAAATAGGCTGCTTGTCCTTGTGATAGGCTTGTGAGTGTTCTTTTTTTTGTGTGTCTGACTCTGGGGAAAGGCTTCATGGCCTATTACCAAGTCCCAGTTGTCCTCCTTGGGGCCCAGTAATCCTTCTACATCTCCACATGTCACCACTTTGGCGCTAACACCCACCGTCAATACTGAATACATGCTAGGACTGTTTCATACATGACTGGTGTACTGGTATTAGTGGGGGTACTTTTATGACATGTCAGTGGGTCATCTGGTAGATCAGAAAAGTCTGCTTTTCTATGAAATTCAAATCCTTAAACTGTTCCTCCCCCAGCCGGGATTCGAACCTCGGTCCATTAGGACAGCAGGCCACCTCTCTACTGATTTTGCCACCGCCTCCCCCATATCTCTCCCTCAGACCTGGCCACCCTCACCTTTGACTCACCAAAATTTGATGCACTTTTAGTCACAGGAAAAGTTTCTGTGATCATTTATAGGGAAGTTGCATGATAGTGCATCATTGGTTACTTTTCAGGTTGCAAGAACTTTGACTCATTTTGTGTCATTGTGTGCCAGGAGGTTAAGATCAGGTATATGTAGTGTTATTTTTTTTTTTTTAATAACAGAAAAGAGGAAGGAAAAACAAATGAATAAAAAAAAACTAATCCATACACTAGATTACTGGAGTCCTCCTTTAATATATCAGTAACAGTTGGACTTGAACAGCTGTAGGTTGAAATTTTGAGGGAAACAACTCTTGGGAAGAGAGTTCTAGAGAGATGCAGTTTGGGGAATGAAAGATTTCTCATAGGCCCAAGTTGTGCAATATGGCTATTTGTATACCTATGTATGAGATAAATACTGTTATCTATAATGGATACATGTATATTAGTTGTTTTTTTGCAAAGAAGAAGGAACCAAAGGCCAGGAGCCCACAAACCGTTCTTTCCAAGAAAAAAAAATGCAACAGAGCCAAATTCAACATCCTTTCATTTCCAGATGCGTGGACACACTGCATTTGAAAGACTGGAGATCATGGGAAGTAGGAAATACAGGCAGAGGGAGACAGATCCAGAGTTGACCTGTTGCCTAAATGAAGGACTGGGAGTAATGGTTAACTCTTGCAATAGAGAGTTGGACAGAAAAATGTTTTTTTTTTTTTTTTTTTAATGCAAGGAAGAAGAAATCAAAGCCAGAAGCCTGCAACATGTTCCTTCCAAGAACAACACAAAAACAGTACAACAGAGAGCCAAATTTGAGATCCATTCATTTCGAGATGCCTGGACACATCACAATTGAAAGACTTGGGATCATACGAAGTAGGAAATAAAGACAGAGGGAGACTGTTCCAGAGCTGACCTGTTGCATGGGTGAATTACTGCAAGTAACAACTAACTCTTGCATTAGAGAGCTGGACAGAAAAGGGATGAAAGTTTCTTGCTAGACGGGTACTACGTGCCCGTCAAAGAAGTGGAGGGATGCAAGGAGACACTTCAGAGAAACAGTGACCATTTGGGGAGCGACAAAAGAGATAAAGATGCAACCGTGCGGTGAAGAGACAGAGGTTGAAGGGAGCCAGTAAGATGGGTAGAGTTAAAGAGATGAAAAGCCTTTGACTCCATCCTTTTGAGAAGACCTGTATGTGGGGAGCCTCCCCACACATGAGACTTGTACTTTACACAGGGACGAATAAAACTCGTGTATAAAATCAACAACTGTGGAGGGTAAAGAAGGTACGGAGTCGGCTTTGCACACCTAATCTCTTGGACGCAGATTTTACAAAAGACGTAGTATGATCTTTCTAAGATGAGTCCCGAGAGAATGAAACCCCAAGTATGTTTAAGGATGGTGCAGGATTGAGCTGGATATAAAACATTAGTGGGTACTCCTATGGAAGATTTTGTTTTGTTGATAGGTGTAGAAACATTCTTTGATGCACTAAAAATAACAAGATTATTTTTACTCCAGTCAGAGATACGAGTCAAATCAGACATTAGGTGTACCATAGCCTCATCCCTTGTTTGTTGAAGTAAATGCTGAGATGGGTGTTGCGGGAACCGAATAGAAGGGTGAAGGGAGGAATCATCAGCGTATGGGTGGATAAGGTTAGATGTACAGCTAGGAAGATCATTGATGAATAAAAGGAAGAAAGTTGGTGATAGGACAGAACCCTGAGGAACACGACCATTGATAGCAGCTATAGAACAACCAGAAAGGAAGCTGTAGATGAAGGCACAGATAGAAGGATATAAACCGTAAGAGGGTAGTTTGGAAATGAAAGATTTATGCTTGACTTGATCGAAAGCCTTTGAGATGTCGTCCCAAAAGGAACATGACCAGGAGTCTGAAAAGTAGGTGAGATGATCACCAGTGGAGCGTCCCTAATGGAACCCATGCTGACGATCAGAAAGAAGGTTGTGTTAGGAAAGATGCTTTAAAATTTTTGTTAAGAATAGACTCAAAAATTTTTGAGGCACAGGGTGTTAAAGCAATTGTACGAAGAGGGTTGGGAATGGTCACCCTTCTTTGGGACTGGCTGAATGAGATCAAACTTCCACCACAAGGGAAAGGTACACGTTGATAGACAAAGGCGAAAAAGTTTACCTAGGCAGGCTGTAAGCACAGAAGCGCAGTTCTTGAGGACAACAGGAGGGAACCCATCAGGTCCATATGCCTTGTTAGTATTGAGGCCAGTGATGGAGAAAATACATCAATTGAAGAAATTTTAATGCCAGCCATGAGGAAGTCTGGTGGGGTAAGTGATGGAGGAACAGCACCGGAATCGTCTAAAGTGGAATTGGAGGAGAAAGTCTGAGCAAAGAGATCTGCTTTATCAATAGAAGAATTAGCTACAGAGCCTTCAGAGTACTATATTTATTGCTAGACGGATGCTACATGCCCATCATAGAGGTGGAGGGATGCAAGCAGACAGTTCAGAGGAACAGTGACCATTGAAGTACCGATAGAGAAGAGATAAAAATGCAACAGTGCGGCGAAGAGACAGAGGTCGAAGGGAACCATTAAGAGGAGAGTTAATGAAACGAAAAGCCTTTGTCTCCACCCTACTGAGAATAGCTGTATGTAGGGAGCCTCCCCACACATGAGAGTTGTACTCTACACAGGGGCGAATAAAACCCATGTATAAAGTCAACAACTGTGGAAGGGTAAAGAAGGCATGGAGTCGGCTTGGCACACCCAGTCGCTTGGATGAAGATTTTACAAGATTCCAAGATAAATCCCCAGAGAATTAAACCCCAAATATGTTTAACTACTCATGAGCTGAAACTTTCCAAATTACACGAGAGTCTGATGGGGTCCCACTGGACCTCAAATCTTTTTGGTGATTTTCTGTCTTATGCGTAAAGCTACATCATTTAAAATTTGTGCATATGTTGCCCAGGATGCGGCAAGTGGAGCCAACCCACAAGCGTCCTTTTTTGGGGTATTCTAAAAATTATTTACATTGATCAGATATTAATTAAAGTTTTAGTATAGATGCACTGAACCTACAGGTATTTGAATGTTTGACTGTCAGCACTAATGGGATAGGTTCTTTACATAATAACAAGCTCTGGTATAAAGTATGTTACGTAATCATGAAATCAAGGAATCCTCATAATGTTCAAAATAGACACAAAAATTTTAGTTTTCAGAATCACACAAATATAAAGAGCCGTAGTATTGTCCTAGGCTGCCATTGAGCTATACGAAGTGGGCTGCAGAAAGACGAAAATCTCCGCCTATAATCATGTTATCTTAAGTTGGCCCAGATTTTCATTCTTTTGCAACTTGTTTCTCATCGTTCAGTGGCAGAGAAAGAGAGTGCTTCCTCTCTGCATCCCTTCCATAGTACTTCTTCGTGACTGGCATCAACTACTGGCGTTAATCTATCGTTACAACTCTGGATTCAAGGTGAGGAGGTGTTTATTCTAGGCCAGGTGAGATTAAAAACAATGTAGTAAAGATGAATGAACACTTAAAAAAAAAAAAAAAAAAAAAAACGATATCGGACTAAAGCGATTCCTTTTCGCTACGTTTAAAATTTCTTTTGTTTTCGTCTTCAGTTTTTTTTTTTTTTTTTTTACCTGCGTACGGGTGGTTTGTTGAATTAATGTCAGATTTCGTAGTATTCTCTCTCTCTCTCTCTCTCTCCATTCAAAAATATACGTGTAGTCTTGCAAATGCACACAGAAACATCTTTCACATGTATACAAATAAGTGCTTACAGACGAACAGACAGCATAATACATACATACATACACAACAACTCCAGCATGTGGACATATACAGTAAGTCCTCATAAACACAGCTAAACACACACACACACACACACACACACACACACACACGCAGTCCAAACGCCCACGCACGCACACTGAAAAAAAAAAAAAAAAAACAATAGATGGAAAAAAAAAAATGGACAAAAATAGTGTGACATTTTGGGTTGTGTTGGAGTCCATATTGCTGGTGTGTGTTTTTGTGTTTCCCTTTGTCCATTGTGTAAAAAGTATGGCTTGGATACCATCGTGAGAGAGAGAGAGAGAGAGAGAGAGAGAGAGAGAGAGAGAAAGAGAGAGAGAGAGAGAGAGAGAGAGAGAGAGAGACGAATGTGAAAAACTAGGATTTTTTTTTTCCAGCCAATACTGGTTTGCCGAAATTTGATCTGGGGACTTTATTATTAATATTTTTGTTTTCGAGTACTGTTATTGCTGTTATTAGTAATGTAATTGTGGTAGGTGGGGGCGCTCATCATCCACTCACTCAATGTAGTGCTGCTCTCGGGTGTCTGCCCTTTCCTCTCCTCCATCCTTCTCTCTTTCTATCCTCTTCCGTCTTTCTTTCCTTCAGTCTTTCCTCATCCTTCTGCCTACGGGTGACTTAACACTCTCTCTTCCATCTTTCTTTCCTTCATTCTTTCCTCTTTCATTTGCCTGTGGGTGACTCTACACTGAGTGACAAGCCAAATGGTTTCCTGTACACCAGGAAACCATTTACTATGCTGGGTGGTAACGATATAACCAAATTTTGGCGCTTCGTGGTTTAGTGGGTAATTATTGCGCTCCAGCCAGATTGAGCCGGTGAAGGTTTATATCCAAGGGATGGTTGGGGTTTATTGCTCACGTAATACCACTCAGGGATGCGTGAGGCTGGTCATTCTCATCTTAAATGTCAGGACCAACTGCCTAGCCCCGGGCTTCCATGCTTCTCATGGGGCAACGTAGGATTGGGTGATGGATGGATGGATGGATAGTAATGTAATTTTTATTATTATTATTATTATTATTATTATTATTATTGTTGTTGTTGTTGTTATTTTCATTATTATTATTATTATTATTATTGTTATTATTATTATTATATACCGCCTGGGGGTTGGGGTTTTTTCAAGAATACTCCCCCAGTATCCCCGCTTGTCGTACAAGGCGACTAAAAGGGTTGGCAGAGGGTTAGTGCCCCTCCCCGGAAAACAGTTAACTAAAAACACGAACAAGAAGCCTCGGACAAGGACTGACCAAAAGATGACAACCAAGGACCGGACAATGGACATGGTACGGATTGCAACATGGAATGTAAGGGGTGCGAATGATGAGGTGAAAGAGAGAGAGATTGTCCAGGTTTCTTGTTGTGAAAGTGAATGTATGTGGAGTAACTGAAACTAAATGGTGAAGAGAGAGTGTGAGAGAATGGGAGTATGGATGGGGTATATGTGCAGGAGTAGGTGAGAATGAGAGGGCAAAAGAAGGAGTGTGTATTGTTGTGAGTAAAAGATGGATGAAGAACATAAGAGAGTATGGATCAGTTGGGTCAAGGACTGTGTGGATAAGACTGAAAGTTGGAATACAAATGTGGGCGATTGTGTGCGTGTATGCGCCAATGCAAGATCGTGCAAGCAGAGTGAGAGAAGAGTTCTGGACAAATCTGGAAGTGTGCATGGAAAAGTTTGGAAGGAATGAGAGTGCTTTTGATCGGTGATATGAATGGTAAAGTAGGGAATGTGAAGGTGGATGGAATATTTGGTGAGTGGGGTGTGCCTGCTGAGATAGATGAGAATGGCAGGGCGTTAGTGGACACTTGTGCCGGGAGGGGGTTGGTGATAGCCAATACCCTCTTCAGGCACAAAATGATCCACAGGTATACATGGCAAGTGATGGGAAGGGTGGGTGGTGAACTGAATGATAGGAAGGCAATGATTGATTACGTGTGTGTGGATGAAAGGATGCGAAGATGTGTAATGGATGCGAGAGCATATAGAGGATGGGGGAGTGGACTTTTTGACCACTACTTGGTGGTGGCCAGAATCAATATCCAAGCAAGATGGAGAAATAGAAGAAGGGAAGGACGGGAAGAAGGAGTAGTTGCAAGGAGAGTGGAAAGGTTACAAGAGGATGAGAAAAAGGCAGAATATAAGAGAGAAGTAGCGGAACGATTGGGTAAATATGAATTGGAGCAGATGGGGGACGTGTAAGATGTGTGCAGGATATTCACAGAAGAAATATGTGCAGCATCTGATGTGGTGTGTGGGGTGAAGAGAAGACGGAGGGAGGTGCAAGGAACAGCGTGGTGGAATGAAGAGGTGAGACAGGCTGTGGCACACAAGAAGAAAACATACAATGAATGGATGAGAAACAGGGGCATGGAAGAAATTGAGAGCTGGAAGAGAGAGTTATATGTAGAAAGGAAGGGAGAGGTGAAAAGATTAGTAAGAGAGAGTAAGAAGAGAGTGGATGAGGAATTTGGAAGGAATTGGAGTGTAAAGTGGAGGGACTGTAAGGAAATGTTCTGGAAAGAGGTGAAGAGAGTATGACAGGGTGGCAGTGAAGTTAGCAGGGGAGTGAAAGATAAAAATGGTAGATTACTAGTGGAGAAGGGAGAAAAAGTGAGCAGATGGAGAGAACATTTTAAGGAATTGTTGAATGTAGAGGATGGAAGTAATGCAAGTATAAGTGGCTGGGGAATGGCTAGGAGAAGGAGTGGGGTGAGAAGACTGAAAGAAATCAGTAGGATAGAAGTTGTGGAAGCAATGAAGAAAGTCAAACTGGAGAAAGCCCCAGGAATTGGTGGAGTGTGTGGTGAAATGCTAAAGAATGGGGGGAGAGATAGTAGTAGAATGGATGTGGAAGATGTGCAGATTGGCCTGGGAGGAAGGTAGAGTCCCGGAGGATTGGAAGTCAGGTATAATTATTCCCATGTACAAAGGAAAATGGGAAAAAGAAGTGTGGTAATCATAGGGGCATTTGTCTTCTTTGTGTAATAGGAAATGTTCATGATAGGATACTTATTGACAGATAGGGAAAAACAGAGGAATTAGTTACAGAAGAACAGGGAGGCTTTAGGAAGGGGAGAGGTTGTGTTGATCAGATATTCATTCTTAGATCTTTAGTGGAAAAGTTTCTAGAGAAGGGAATGAAATTGTATGCGGCTTTCATGGATTTGGAAAAAGCATATGACAGGGTGGATAGACAAGGATTGTGGAAAGTATTAAGAATATATGGAGTACATGAGAAGTTGCTGAATGCTGTGAAGAGTATATGATGGTGCTAAGGCTGCAGTGAGTGTGGATGGTGAACTGAGTGAATTTTTCTCTTTAAAGGTTGGGTTGAAACAGGGATGTGTCATGTCTCCATGGTTGTTCAATTTGTACATGGATGAGGTAATAAAAGAGGTACAAGGTAGGGCAGTGGATGTTGAAGTGGACCTGGTGAGAGAGAGTAGTGTTTGGAAACTCCCTGTACTGTTGTTTGCAGATGATACTGTGTTGTTAAGTGAAGACGATGGGGAGCTGCAAGGCTTGATGGATGAGTCTGGGAGAGTGTGTAAGAAACGGAATCTAAAGGTGAATGCAGGGAAGAGTAAAGTGATGGTCTTTGAGAGAGGTGAAGTCAGTGAATGTACAGTGAGGCTGGATGGTGAGGAAATGGAAAATGTGAGTATGTTTAAGTACTTGGGTAGTGTGATGAGTAAGGATGGAAGTTTGGAGGGTGAAGTGCTTGAAAGGGTACAACAAGGAAGAAAGGTTGCTGGTTCCTTGAAAGCAGTGATAAGAAACAGGGAAGTGAGCATAGAAGTGAAAAAGTTACTACATGACAGTATTGTGATACCAACTCTAACGTATGGAAGTGAAGCCTGGACGCTGTTGGCAGGACACAAATCAAGAGTGAGAGCAGTGAAAATTAGTTATTTAAGAGGAGCCTGTGGAGTCACATGGAGAGACAGACTGACAAATGAGGATATAAAGGAGCGTTGTGGTGTGGATGTGGATGTGATAGGAAGCAAAACACTGAGGTGGTTTGGCCATGTGGAGAGCATGGAGGGTGAGAGACTGACGAGGAGAGTGTATGTGATTGGGGTGGAAGGGGGGAGAGGGAAAGGGAGGCCGAGGATAAGTTGGAGGGATGGAGTGGAGAGGTATATGAGAGAGGGGGGTGTGAGTTGGGAGCAAGGCAGTGAAATGGCAGGGGACAGGGCGACGTGGAGACGATTTATTTGTGGCCACCCCGTACGGGATTGAGGCATCTGGCAATAGATAGATAGACTTTTTATCATGAGAAAACAACAAAATGATAGTACCTTCCTCACAAATACAAAGAACAGTGACTTCTACAACGCTAATAATGATACTACAGCAGAATGTTATTGTCAGATTGCTCAACCACTTCATATTCATCTGCGTAAGATAATTCACTGCCTGAATCAATATCTTCTTTTAAAAATCGGGCTGGTCCTTTTCTGCCAGCACATTTCTGCCATAAAACGTTGTTTTGGTACTGACCTCCTTAGATGTCAAAATTCTGACAAAATACAAAAGTCACACGAAAGGCGAGGTGGGATCGCATCAGACCCCACAAACATGTTTTACACTGTCACTCCTATATGCTGCAAGCTTTTTTGTCCGAAAATTTTGTGCAAATATAATAACCACTTACAATTAATGTCAGGGACAAGCAGGCCAGAAAAACAAAAAATGGCTTAATGGCATCAAAGACATGCTGGGGTCCACAGGGACCTCACTCAACTGACGAAGGGTTAAGAATGATGCAGGATTGAGCTGGATATTATTAAACATTAGTGGGTACTCCTGTGGAACATTTTGTCGGGTTGAAAACTGTAAGAATTGAGTCTTTGAAGTATTAAAACAAATTACTTTTACCCCAGTCATAGATACGAGCCAAGTCAGACATTAGGTGTGCCATAGCCTCATCCCTTCTTTGGTGAAGCAACTGCTAAGATGGACGTTGTGGGAATCGAATGGAAAGGTGAAGTGTGAAATCATCAGCATATGAGTGGATAGGGTTAGATGTACAGCTTAGATCATTGATGAATAAAAGGAAGAGACTTGGTGATAGGGCAGAGCCCTGAGGAACATGACTGTTGGTAGATCCAGGAGAAGAACGGTGGCCGTGTACAACAGCAGCCATAGAATGACCAGAAAGGAAGCTGTTGATGAAGACACACATAGAATGATAAGCTGAAGATGAAGGCACAGACAGAAGGATAGAAAACAGAAGAGGGCAGTTTAGAATTTAAAGATTTATGCCAGACTCGATCGAAAACCATTGAGATGTCAAATGGCAAAGCTTTCGCCAAAGTCCCGAAAGGAGGATGACCAGGAGTCTGATAGGTAGGTGAGATGATCGCCAGTGGAGCGTCCCTGAATGGACCCGTGCTGATGATCAGAAAGAAGGTTGTGACAGGAAACATGCTTTAAAATTTTTCTGTGAAGAATAGACTCAAATACTTTGGAGACACAGGATGTTAAAGTAATTGGGCAATAGTTAGAGGGTTGGGAATGATCACCCTTCTTTGGGTCGGCTGAATGAGGAAAATTCCGGCAAGAAGGAAAGGTGCAAGTTGATAGACAAAGGCTAGAGAGTTTACTAGGTAGGGTGTAAGCGCAGACGTACAGTTCTTGAGGACTGGAGCGATATGACAGGTTAAGGTAATAATGTTGTGATTGGAGAAGCCCAACAGAAAGGAAAGAATGACAGTGTAAGCAGATGGATTAGTTGTAAGGAAAAGGTCGAGTATGTTGGAACTCTCTCTAGTGCAGTCAGGGGTATGGGTAGGGTGCTGTATAAGCAGCAATAGGTCATTAAGGATAGAAAAGATGTAGGCTTGTTCTCCAGGTGGATCAGTGAAAGGAGAGGAGAGCCAAAGGTGATGGTGAACATTGAAATCTCCTAGAATGGAGATTTCAGAGAAAGGGGAAATGGATAGGATGGATTGCATTGTAGAAGTAAAATAGTCGAAGAATTTTTAATAGTCAGTAGGATTAGGGGATAAGTAAACAGCACATATATATTTAGCCAGAGAATGACAGGAAAGCCGAAGCCAGAGAGTACAAAATTCAGAAGAATCAAGTTCAGGAACACGAGAGCAAGGTAAGTCGTTGCGTACATATACACAACACGTACCTTTGGCTTTGAAATCAGTATAGAGAAAGTAAGACGATACAGAGAAGGACTTGCTATCAGTTGCCTCAGACAGCTGTCTCATTTACGAAGAAGAGGTGAGGTTTAGAGGAGGAGAGGTGGAGCTCAACAGAGGGAAAGTTAGAGGAAATGCCACAAATTTAGTAGAAATGAAAAAGTGAGTCTAACAGTGGTTCCTGGCAACTCTTTGGGTCGTCACCGGGAGAGGGGCGGATGCACTATTTATACATATGCACTATATAATATGTGACCCCATAATTTCTTCCTTATATATATATATATATATATATATATATATATATATATATATTATAGAGAGAGAGAGAGAGAGAGAGAGAGAGAGAGAGAGAGAGAGAGAGAGAGAGAGAGAGAGAGAGGGAGGGAAAGCGAGAGAGAGAGAGAGAGAGATAGAGAGATAGAGATAGAGAGAGAGAGAGAGAGAGAGAGAGAGAGAGAGAGAATTATATTTACATTATATAATTAATTTAGAAATGAACAAATTTCATTCAGGGGTCTCATTTGAATGTTTACTGCTCTTTCCCATGTGAATAATGATTCGAAGTTTGCAATCCTAACTTGCATTCTGTGCATAGCCAATAGTAATAGAGCAAATATGGTGGAGAAGATTATAAAGACAACTGGAGCTGGGCTATACACATTAAATGGATTGAACATACCCAACATATTCTTCCCAGGGCTTTATCGTTTGATTGATGAACTGCATGGTTTCAGACTTAGATAAAGACAACTTAATATGTGTAGTCATGTTTAAATCCATCTTTGGTAGTGGTTGGAATTGCTTATGAGTGTGATTGAGGATGGCATAGTGTTTTTTTGTAGCTAAGGTGGACAAAGATGGTGTAAGTACAGCACAATAGTCACACATGATGCAGAAGTCAGATATGGTGGTGTATCTGGACAAAATTTGAAGCCTGATGTGCTATAAGTGAAGTAGAACAACTGTGAATGACCGATGTATTGATAATGGGTGAGTTTATCTGGAGCCAATGTGAAGTTGCAGTGCTGATGAATGTCATGATTTCTTGAGATAGCCATTTCATAAGAGACTGTTCCAGCTGGCTGAAACGTAAAGATGTACGCAGGACAAAGGTGAAAAGCATGTAATGATGTGCGACATTTACGTTCAATTGTTGATTCACTAGCGAAGGTGACAGTGTCCTGTTTCTCAGAGACCATGATGAGTCCTGTGTTAGGGTTGATGGTGACCAATGTGTCATCTTTCTTAAAAGGGAAAAAGTATATTTGACAGACTATGAACAGATCGTCTGTTATGAATGGTACATGAACTACTACTGATGTCGGTGTGAAAGTTGCTTCTAAGTATGGGTAATATAGTATGAGATTCTTTTCCTCACACAACAGCTTCAAACCATGTTTATTTTTGCCTTGACTGGTTATTTGACGTAAATCGTGAATTGGCAGTAAGCTAATGGTGATCTTGCCATTACCATCGTTGGCAATACCTTTCATGGAAGCTAGATAACGAGCCCCGGTATTGTCTAATTGAAGTATTATGATGTCAGTATCTTACATGACCACCGACAAGTGTTGGAAAAAGAGTCATGTTCCCTTCCAGTTCCTTTATTTTATTTTCTCCATACTTTCTCTAGTTGTTTTGTTTTCTGCCTTTATGAGATTTTTCACAATCGTCATCATTTCTCTGTTCTGTGTATCAGCTAGATTCTGTTGATATTTCAAGATTTGAGCTATCCTATTAATTTGTTATTTAATTCTTCAAGATCTTTCTCTATACCCAATCCAAAAATGTTACCTAGAATTGCTTCATCTAGATCGAACAAACCGCGTCTGTCACGTGTATATACGATGTTGTTTGTGTCTCTAAATGTCGCAGTCCCACGTGAGGGGATATCCTGGATCATGGACAGTATGAGGGTGTTTGCTAGTTCCAGGTTCCTTTCTGCCAACTTAATGATTTCATTTACTTCCTTCGTGTGATGAGTTTCTGGCGAAGAGCTACTTATCACTGCTCCTAAAGTCCTAAGTGGTTTAGCAATGTTCTCCAACATCATTGGTAAGTCGTTGATAGTATCCAAACTAATTTCATTACTCATTACATCCTGTACAATTGCTGTCGAGGCTGTTGGGGCGACAAGGCATCCTTGCCTTAATAATTGTTGAGGGTGTAAGTGAGCCGATCCTCTTGCTACATACAGGAGAATCCATGGAGTAAGTCACCTCATTGTTACCTACCGAGAAAATGACTTTATTATGTAGCTAATTCAGTCATGCTGAGGAAGATGACAGTGATGATGAGCTTTATAAACTGGCTCTTGAAGAACAATAATTCTACTCTACACTGCTCTATGTTTCACCTATAAAAACAGTTTAAATCGATTCCTAGATCATGTACAGAAAATGGTGTATTGTGGTATTTTCTTTAACAGTCGAATCTGTCTTTGTCTGCTATGCGAACGCAATTTATTCATGAGTGTACTAATTTCCTCTTGTTTATTGTTATCATAAGTGCTAGGTTGTTCGTCTGTGTCCGATGTTTCATAATTGCTGGCTAAATTCCTTGAGACCCTTTAAAAATGATCATTATGCATTTCTTTGCCACTTGACAGCGACTTTGTCGCCGATAGCTTTGAAAGTTTTCAGTAGAGTGTTGTTAAATAGGTTGGAGCCGGTGGTTGAGGGTATTCTGAGGGATGAACAGGCTGGTTTTAGAAAGGGACGTGGTTGCAATGATCAGATCTTTATAGTTAGGCATTTGATGCAGCAAGTTAATGAAATGAGAGTACCGTTAAGTCTTTGTTTTGTTGATTTTGAAAAGGCTTTTGATAGTGTTTCGAGAGAGACTATGGGGAAGATCATGAGACATTATGGAATACCAGAGGAGTTTGTGAGGGTCATTATGAACATGCATGAGGACACATTTTGTAAAGTGATGGTTGATGGTTGTCTGAGTGATTCGTTTAAAGTCAAGTCCTGAGTAATTCAAGGTGGTGTTCTATCGCCTTTACTATTTATATTGGTCATTGATTACATTATGAAACGCGTTGGAACAGAAACCGGTGCAGGTATACTTTGGGGAGAGAACAGGAAACTTTTGGATTTAGATTATGCAGATGATATAGTTTTGATTTGTGATGGACCGGAAGAGATGCAGAGAGTGTTGGACTGTTTGGTGAGTGAAGGTCGCAAGGTGGGTTTGGTTATTAATTGTGGAAAAACTGAAATAATCAATATGAATATGGAAAATGCGCAGGAATGTGTAATTGGAGGTATGGTTGTAAAGCAAGTTGATGGGTTTAGATATTTAGGTACTTATTTAGCCAAGGATGGTTCTTTGAACTTTGAATTCGAGGAAAGGTTAAAGAAGGCTAATCAGGCAATGGGAATGCTTAAAAATATTTGGAATAATAACAATTTCTCTGTGCATACAAAAATCAAACTTTATAAGGTAATGGTTAGGAGTATCTTAATTTATGGACACGAGTCTTGGTACAGCACAGTGACTATGGAAAATAAATTCTTGGTGTTTGAAAATAAAGCACTTAGAAGAATATTAGGAGTTAAGTGGTGGGAAAGGATACCAAATAGTAGAATTAGAGAAATAACGGGAGTGCAGCCGATCGATGAATATGTTAGATTCTCACGATGGAAGTGGCTAGGACATGTGTATAGGAGACAGGGAATAGTACGAGGTACACCAGGGTGGGTGGCACTTGGTAGGAGAGGTAGAGGAAGGCCAAAAGAGACGTGGGTGAGGACAATGAGACGGGAAGCTGAAGATGAGTGTTGGGGAGATCTTGAGGAGTTAGCACAAGATAGGATGTAGTGGTGTGAGTTCATCGAGGCCCTATGCATCCCCGAGGGTGCCACAGGAAATGATTGATTGACAGCGACTAAATACCTACTTTATTTTCTGTTTTCTTAATAACTTTATATGGGTCTTCAAATTCTGATGTCAGTTTATTGTCTCTAGTGTGAATGATGCCATAGAGCAGGTCGCCTATGTTAATATTTGATTCTTTTGCCTTTTCGTTAAATGACTGCGTCATTTTTTCTTTTGACATCGTTGATCGTTTCTTCACTTTTGTGTGTATCTCGTGGAATTCATCTAAACGAAGTTTAGGGTAATCGTCATAATTGTATTTAGGCAATTTTTCACCCTCGAGTATCTCGTATGGTAAAAGCTTGTCTGCCCCACAGATATGATATGGGGTGTGTTTCCTATAGACTTGTTTATTGCAGAAATAACTGATGCTTCCACTCTGGGAATCCAATCATCCCAGCTTGCATAGTTTTAGTTGAGTGTGTCGTAGTACGTCCAACACTTTTTTGTTCTGTCTCCCGACCAATCCATTGGACGTTGGGCATTAACCTTTTTATATTGTATTGTTTACATATTTCTTGTAAGATTTCAGAGTTTAATTCACCTCTGTTATCACGTATTATTACCCTTGGTGTCGTGAATTTACAGATAATATTGTCTACAGTTACCTGCTCAATTATTTTTACTGTCTTATCCTTTATTGAAACTAAAATCACATACCTAGAGAAATGATCAGTACCCGCGAAGAGATACTGATCATTATTGTTAGATATGGGTGACTTAAGTCAACTGCAACAACGTCCCATGGTTGATCTGGTACGGGATATGTGCCTAATTTTGCAAGGGTGACCGTATAACTTTTGTGTTTCTCACAAAGGTCACATTTACTTATGTGCTCATGTATGTCTTTTCATAAGAATGACCAGTAATATAAC